>NC_134314.1:14860897-15462111 GCF_964195595.1 Calonectris borealis
ATTAAGATTTAGGAAATACTGGGATTGTTAGTTTTAAAGCAAAGAGGAAGCCACCTCATAAACAGCATGAATAGCACTTCTGACATCCCGGGACATTCCTGTGTCTTTCACAATGACAGTATGGGTCATCATCATCCTAGAGACATCTTGCTTTCTTCAACTCAGGTTTGGACAAATCCTGACACATAAATAATTTGCTCCAGTTGACTCTTACTTCTGTATGTTTCTTTTTACCTCTTTTTTTTTGTCAGGTAAGTTTGAGTAACCTAATCAAGAAAGTCTCTCAGTAGTGGAAAACAACAAGTGACCAAACACTTACAGATGCAGCTTGTGCACCCTACTGCTACAAGATTACCACATTTTTTATTTGATTAAAAGGCAAGATGCTGCTCTATGCTTCTCCAGCAATGAGATTGTCCAACACCAAAAATAGAAAGCTTGCAAATCTGCGTTATTCTTCCTCTTTCGATTGCACAAATTTGCTTTTGACTTTTCTGTGCTGTTTAAAAAAGAATCTGTTTCTCCCCGCATGAGAAAAAGTAGGAAACAGTTCTTACCATCAAGATCATGATGAACTCTTGTTTTGTAAAACATTATGTAGCTGAAGGAAATGAGAAGAACTGTGACTCTTGGAATGTGCAGTATTAGCAATTTTGTTTTTCTAAGTGTTTTAACTTCATTACTTATTGTATTTCTACAATCAAATTAAGTGGGATTGTCACAATAACATCACCCACAGTAATAGGATATGAAACCCCAAACCACATTACTTGTTCGATGTTATAACAGTTAACAAGCACTTAATTTTTCTTAGCCTTTGTTGGGCCCAGAATACTCCTCAGAACATGGCCTTTCTCAGCAAAGCAAATCAACATTGTTTATTAATTATGTAGACTTTAGGCCAAATTATCAAAGAACTTTCAGTAGTACTTCTGTTTTTATTTGCAGAAATCAGTTGGATATTTACACTTCAGGAATATCTGTTAGCATGCCCAAATATTGCTGCGTAGAGACAGATGTACATAACAACAATATGGGCACAGGTTATACAAGTGACAGTTTTTCAGGTGGAAATGAGGTAAGGTTGCTGTCTTTCTAAACAGAACAAGAGCATAATGTCCTACATATCACTTAAAACCCCACCCTGTAAAAAAATAATTTTCTATTTTCATTTATTTCTATAGGTTTACAAATGACATTGTGTATGAAGACATGGCCAGAATCACAGGTAGGAAAGCAATAACATTAGTGTATCAGGGCCCTGAGCACAGCTCACTTTCTAGGAGTTCAGCTGGCTGAATCCAAGCTGAATCTAGATGAGCTCCTTGACGGGTAGGAGCTGTCATGAACAAAGCTAGAAATGAAGGCTGCCCCTCCTTTCCTTGGGAGCTGCTTTTAATTAAGCTGAGGGTGAAAACACGGCAGGCATGAGCAATGTCCTCACTAGCAAGGAGCTATGGTATTGGCTTAGAAAGTTAGAGACAGGATCCAGTGTGTAGGCATTTTCATTCGAAGCCACCGAGGCGAAGGGCTCCGGAGCGGAGGATCGCGCCGGGGGACCCTTCCTAAAGCGGCAAAACCGCGGCAAAAACCGCGAAGGCAAAAGCGCAGGGAGTGAGAGGGTGCCCCAGCCCCCCTCCCCCGAGCTGGAGGAGCGAGCTCCTGACGAGCGGCAGCTCTGGCTCAGCGCGGGCGGGGACAGGCGGGACGGCGGCCAAACCCCCTCGGATACAAGAGCAGCCCCCAGGGAGCGCGAGCGACCCGGAGCGCGGCGAACAGGGCGTGGCGTGGCGTGGCAGAAGGGCGTGGCGCGGCAGTTTGCGCAGCAGCTTGCGCGAGGAAGGCGAGCGGGCAGGGCGCAGCCCCCCCCCACGCTCGAGAGGCTAGCTCTGGAGTGGTCATCGCCCTCCCAGAACTGGGCCTGGCCATGGTTTCCACTCGGCCAAAGCCATCGCCAGAAGAAACGTGGCGACCCAGACCGAGCCCCTACGCAAACTGACACCTGTCCAGGTCTCGGGCTGCAGGGAGGGCCTGAGCCTGTCCCTTGTACAGGAGGGCAGCAGGGACAACGCCTGTGTGCACCATGACCAGGTGGATGATCTGCTCAGCCTGGTGGCAGAGCTGAAGGAGGAAGTGGAGAGGTTAAGGAGTATCAGAGAGTGCGAGAAGGAGATAGATTGGTGGAGCCGCACCCTACCATCCCTGAGGCAAGGGCAGCACACGGAGGCTCCACAAGAAGTGGAGGATCCCCTGCCCTCTTGCCACCAGGCAGAAGGAGGGGACCCAGGAGATGGGAGGGAATGGACACAGGTCCCTCACCTCAACCTTCCCAGTTGCCCTTATGCAACAGATACGGGGCCCTGGATCTTGAGGGCCAGATGAACGAGGACGCAGATGAAGGCCCATCCAGGGGGTTGCCCGAGGCGAGGCAGTCAGCCCCACACATTGCGACTGCCTCTGCTAAGAAAAAAAGGAGGGTAATTGTCATAGGTGATTCCCTTCTGAGGGGGACGGAGGGCCCAATTTGCCGGCCAGACCCATCCCACAGGGAAGTCTGCTGCCTCCCTGGGGCCTGGGTTAAGGACATTACTAGGAAGCTCCCTAGTCTGGTACAGCCCTCCGATTACTACCCGCTGTTGGTTATACAGGCTGGCAGTGAGGAGGTTGCAGAGAGAAGTCCCGAAGAGATCAAAAGGGACTTCAGGGCACTGGGATGACTGGTGGAAGGATCGGGAGCACAGGTAGTGTTTTCCTCGATCCCTTCAGTGGCAGGGAGGAACACTGAAGAGAACAGGAAAACTCATCGGATCAACACGTGGCTTAGGGGCTGGTGCCATCAGCAGAATTTTGGCTTCTTTGACCGCGGGGAGGTTTACACGGCACCGGGCCTGCTGGTGACAGATGGAGTTCAGCTGTCTCACAGGGGGAAAAGGATTCTCGTGTATGAGTTGGCGGGGCTCATCGAGAGGGCTTTAAACTAGGTTCAAAGGGGGAAGGGTATAAAACCAGGCTCACTAGAGAAGAGCCTAGGGGCGACACGCCAATGTCAGGGGAGAAATCGACAGCCCAGCTCAAGTGCATCTACACCAACGCACACAGCATGGGCGGCAAACAGGAGGAGCTGGAAGCCATTGTGCAGCGGGGTAGCTATGACTTAGTCACCATCATGGAAACATGGTGGGATGAGTCTCACCATAGGAGTGCTGCAATGGATGACTATAAGCTCTTCAGAAGGGACAGGCGAGGAAGGAGAGGCGGTGGGGTAGCTCTGTATGTTAGGGAGTGCTTTGACTGTCTAGAGCTCAATGGTAGTGATGACGAGGTCAAATGCTTGCGGGTAAGGATGAGGGGAAAGGCCAACAAGGCAGATATCCTGCTGGGAGTCTGTTATAGACCACCTAGCCAGGACGAGGAGGCAGACGAAATATTCTACGAGATGCTCACAGAATTCTCACAGTCGCTAGCCCTTGTTCTCGTGGGGGACTTCAACTTTCCAGATGTCTGCTGGAAATACCACACGGCAGAGAGGAAACAGTCGAGGAGGTTCCTGGAGTGTGTGGAAGATAACTTCCTGATGCAGCTGGTGAGGGAGCCTACCAGGGGAGGTGCCTCGCTTGACCTGCTGTTCACAAACAGAGAAGGACTGACGAGAGATGTGGTGGTCGGAGGCCGGCTTGGGCTTAGCGACCATGAATGGTAGAATACTCAATACTTAGTGAAGTAAGGAGGGGGGCCAGTAAAACCACTACCATGGACTTCTGGAGGGCAGACTTTGGCCTGCTCAGGACACTGGTCGAGAGAGTCCCTTGGGAGACAGTCCTGAAGGGCAAAGGCGTCCAGGAAGGCTGGACATTCTTCAAGAAGGAAGTCTTAAAGGTGCAGGAGCGGGCTGTTCCCATGTGTCGACAGAAGAACGGTCGGGGAAGGCGACCAGCCTGGCTGAATGGGGAGCTCTGGCTGGGACTGAGGAAAAAAAGGAGAGTTTATCACATTTGGAAGAAGGGGCAGGCAACTCAAGAAGAATACAGGGATCTCGTTAGGTCATGCAGAGAGGAAATTAGAAAGACAAAAGCCCAGCTAAAACTCAACCTGGCTACTGTCGTGAGAGACAACAAAAAATGCTTTTACAAGTATATTAATGACAAAAGGAGAGCCAAGGAGAATCTCCATCTTCTCTTGGATACGGGGGCGGTGAACGTTGCCGCCAAGGGCGAGGATAAGGCTGAGGTACTTAACGCCTTCTTTGCCTCAGTCTTTAATAGTCAGAGTGGTTATCCTCAGGGCACTCAGCCCCCTGAGCTGGAAAACAGGGACGGCGAGCAGGATAAACCCCCCATAATCCAAGAGGAAGCAGTTAATGACCTGCTATGCCACCTGGACGCTCACAAGACTATAGGGCCGGATGGGATCCATCCAAGAGTACTGAGGGAGCTGGCGGAGGAGCTTGCCAAGCCACTCTCCATTATTTACCAGCAGCCCTGGTCAACAGGGGAGATCCCGGACAACTGGAGGCTTGCCAATGTGACGCCCATCTACAAGAAGGGCCAGAAGGAGGATCCGGGGAACTACAGGCCTGTCAGTCTGCCCTCGGTGCCAGGGAAGATTATGGAGCGGTTCATCTTGAGGACGCTCACAAGCCATGTTTGGGACAACCAGGGGATCAGGCCCAGCTAGCACGGGTTCATGGAAGGCAGGTCCTGCTTGACCAACCTGATCTCCTTCTATGACCAGGTGACCTGCCTAGTGGATGAGGGAAAGGCTGTGGATGTGGTCTACCTGGACTTCAGTAAAGCCTTTGACACTGTCTCCCACAGCATCCTCCTAGAGAAGCTGGTGGCTCACGGCCTAGACAGGTACACTCTTCACTGGGAAAAAAACTGGCTGGACGGCCGAGCCCAGAGAGTTATGGTGAATGAGGTTAAATCCAGTTTGTGGCCGGTCATGAGCGTTCTTCCCCAGGGCTCAGTATTGGGGCCAGTCCTGTTCAATACCTTTAACAATGATCTGGATGAGGGGATCGAGTGCTCCCTCAGTAAGTTTGCAGACGACACCAAGTTGGGCAGGAGTGTTGACCTGCTCGAGGGTAGGAAGGCTCTGCAGAGGGACCTGGACAGGCTGGATCAATGGGCTGAGGCCAACTGTATGAGGTTCAACAAGGCCAAGTGCCGGGTCCTGCACTTCGGCCACAACAACCCCAGGCAACGCTACAGGCTTGGGGAAGAGTGGCTGGAAAGCTGCCCAGAGGAAAAGGACCTGGGGGTGCTGATTGACAGCCGGCTGAACATGAGCCAGCAGTGTGCCCAGGTAGCCAAGAAGGCCAACGGCATCCTGGCCTGTATCAGAAATAGTGTGGCCAGCAGGAGCAGGGAGGTGATCGTGCCCCTGTACTCGGCACTGGTGAGGCCGCACCTCGAATGCTGTGTTCAGTTTTGGGCCCCTCACTACAAGAAGGACATTGAGGTGCTGGAGCGTGTCCAGAGGAGGGCAACAAAGCTGGTGAAGGGCCTGGAGCACAAGTCTTATGAGGAACGGGTGAGGGAACTGGGACTGTTTAGTCTGGAGAAGAGGAGGCTGAGGGGAGACCTCATTGCGCTCTACAACTACCTGAAAGGAGGTTGTAGTGAGGTGGGTGTTGGTCTCTTCTCCCAAGTAACTAGTGATAGGACGAGAGGAAATGGCCTCAAGTTGTGGCAAGGGAGGTTTAGACTGGACATTAGGAGAAATTTCTTTACTGAAAGAGTGGTCAGGCCTTGGAACAGGCTGCCCAGGGAAGTGGTTGAGTCACCACCCCTGGAAGTATTTAAAAGACGTGTAGATGTGGCGCTTAGGGGCATGGTTTAGTGGGCATGGTGGTGTTGGGTTGACAGTTGGACTCGATGATCTTAGAGGTCTTTTCCAACCTTAATGATTCTATGATTCTGTGATTCTATGATTCAGTGATCAGGGATAGCCCTAGTGTGGTGCTGGTCCATCATGATGGCACATGTCATCAAGTTAACCAGTGGGAAAATATCAAAATTGAGGAGTTATAAACAGGTGCAGACATAACTGCATCACAGGGGGTCAGTAGGAGAGCCTTAGCATAAAATTAGCTTCCAAGAATGGGAGGGGAATTCCATCTGTCTTCACAACAGCTCTTATAAATGAGGAAGTTGACCTTTAACTCAACCAGTTGCACTTACTAACTTTAGGCAAACTCCTGGAAACAGGGTTAGGAACCTGATATTGGGCAGCAATTTGGAGACAGAAACAAAGACCAGGTGATGAAAGAACAGGATAAGTAGAAATTTGTGTATAGCCTAAAACAGGAAAGTTGGAAGATGCCCTCGGTGTACTCTACATTCAGATTTTTTTTCTTGCTGAGGTCAATCAAGATTGTTTTCTAATATTTAGCTGTTCTGAGTATCTTTTGCTGCATCAATTACTAGTCACTGAACAAATGCCTGCTAGTATCAGTGACAACATCAACATCAATATTAATAAAATAACTAGTCCCATGATTTCAGATAAAATAAATATAATTGTATCTTACCTCATTAACTAGTAATTCATAAGTAGAAGTGAGGTCAGTGAGATCAGGCAGAAGCAAACTTGATATAATTAGCTCCAGGCAAAATCCTTTTTTTTTTTTTAATGAGCAGTTTTGGCAAGGTTAATGAGATAACAGAAATAGGAAAATGAGTCTGGACTATGTGAAAAGGCATAATCTATCTTTAAGTCCAGTCATCAGCCTTGTACATAAATAGCTGCCATTTAAGATTACAGAGTTTAAAGGATTTTCATTGATTTATCAATTCTAGAATTCTCTTGTGGTTGCTATGAATTCTGTATGTTTTCCTCTTCGGGCTCTTACTGCAGTAGGTTAGTACCTGGAGATCTTCCTGTATAAATGTTAGATAATAGTTACTAAGTTCATTTCAACAGTGATTGCCACTACTTAGCTAGCTTGATGTGATCCTTTTTACTGCACAGCTTCTTTAAAAGCTCAGATTGATCATGGATATAAGAGTGATGGGTAAGATATACAAGAACTGTAAGATTGGAAGGACCTGCTCTCTTAAAAAATCAGTAACAACTTAGTCATTCAGATCATTAAATATGACAAGTAATTTCTCCCCCAGATCAGGTTTAGGGTTTTTCAATTTTATGATTTTTTTTCTGTGTAATATGGAGCATTGGATCAGCTGCTGACAATTTGAGGTCATATCTTTCCCAGTTATCCCTTCCGTTGTGTTAATATTAAGTGCAAATAATATATTGGTCATACACTTTGTTAACTTGATTTCCCAAAGACTGAGGTCAATGCACTTGTTATGCTTAAAATGACCACAAACAGCTTTGTAGGTAATAGGGAGAGATGAATGATTCTTATCTTCTGAAGATGCCCATAATATCCATTGAAGTAGTAAGGCAGATGGGTTGCTAACTTAGCTGTTTCACTAAAGTCCTAACATTGGACTAGAAAATGTGGACAACAGATACCTGTCCCTAAAAAGGTAACTTATAGGGTAAAGTTCTTAAGGTAAAGAACCCGTAATTGTCCAGTATCCTTTATGCTAAGCTGGGATAATTAGGAAATTTTAAAGCATGCATTAATTCTTGCACATGTAGTGCTGGACAGCCAGAAACAACACAGGAGGAACAAACACATAACTTACTTACAAGAAAGGCCTACCTGAAGTTTTGCTCCTGTAAAAAAAAATCCAACCAAATATAGCGGAATAATAATATAATAATACTATATCAATATATAATAATGATATATCGGTATAATACCTATGGGGATTCAAAGAGTAAGTCCTCTTTAGGATAGACAACAATTTGACCATGTCTTTTTTTTTTTTTTTTCCACAGGTAATGATATTGCTGATTTTTTATGTAATTCCAGAAGTTGAGTCCAGAGTTATTCCAGAGACTGGAATTCAGTTCATCCTCTTACTCATAATACTCAAGCCAATAGGCCATTATTCAGTGACTGCTAGTATTTCCTCTGACATTATTTTTTCCAATGAAGGGGATAATGGTCACAGTAATTTCTGTCAAACATGTTATTATCCCTGTGCAATGTACTTGTTTTTGCTACTCAGCCAACATACCTACCTTCCACTTTATCCAATTATGATTCAGATATGCAAATGTGCACATATTCTGTTAAATAACCAGAAATGCCCAAGAGATTGTATTAAGAATATGCCTAAATCCATCTCAGGTGCCTAAAACAAGTAGAGTGAATAGCTAGGATCATGAACTTAATGTAGGACTATTCAACAACCTATGATATACAAGACCTTAAATCTCACTCAGAATTTATTTTATTGTTCTGTCTGGACTTATGAAAATCATAAATCTCAACTATAGGACTTTAATTCTATACTCTAACAAAAGAAACTCTTAAAATAGCATTTTCTTCTTCAACATGTTCAAAACCAGGCTCACAATCACATTTATCCATTCCCCAAGTAAAGACTGGGTTTTACTGTCCCATATGCTGCAGAGACCATAAAGCATTTTACAGACAAACTGGGTCTTCTCTGTTTTGATCATCAACCAAAGAAACACAGAATCAAATTACAGACTAGATAATTATCTAAAGGGCAGAAAAAGATTCTTGTTGAGGTTCAGCTTGAAGTTTACACAGGTACCACAAGAGAAATATCACCTTTTTCCAAATCAAGGAAACCTGACATATTTGCTATTAAAAACAAATTGCTACTTAATTCCATAATAGTAGTATTAATTTCACTCTTTGCTATGACATTTTGGCTATATTTGTTCTGTCTTGCAGAATAAAGCCTATTTCATGGAATGAGCAAGTATCTTTTTCTCTCTATTTTCTGTTGATTTCAGAGTAACATAAGTACAAATGGGAGGAAACATGGTTTCTTTAATCTTTCTATTTAATGAAATGAATATATTCAATAAGCCTATTACTGTTCTCACATCTATCACCATTTCATATTAAGATATGCTTTTTTTCCTCAATCACAGAAACCCCCCCAAATATATAATTCTGGTTATTTACTTAGTAACCTAATGTAACCAGACAGATCAGTTTCACACCTAAATCTGTTATCCAACATCATGTATAGTATATTCTTTACAAGTGTGATAAGGAAAATCCAGTTTCCCAAATATCACATGTTTAGGCTTTCAAGGTTTTACTAAAATGATTCCTGCTATATTGAATTTGATTTTTTGAGAGCTAACATAAGTAGAAATGCTGAAGCAGAAATCTAGTTGTATAACAGAAGTAGTCTTTCCAATTTCAAATATATTTTCATAGCCCATATATGAACTAGGACTTGAAAATCACCAAAGCATACAAGAAATTGTTCAACCTGTATACATTGGCTGTAAGCTTTTCTGATAGACTCCTTGATTATTTTGCTTAGTGTCTCAAACACCTTACATCCCTACACTTTACAATTTATTTATCCCTACTTTTTCGACACAGACCTTTGAAAAGAATGAAATAAAATCCTCCAGAACGCAAACAGCAATAGGCAACGTTAACAATGAGCATTTTCTGATGTGAGGCATGTTAGTATTGTAAGTAGCTTTTTTAACCACTGCTGGTATTGCATTGGCAGAAGTCAGTCACTAGCCCCAAATTTTGGCAGCTAATGGAACAAAAGTCACTAACTTTCCCTCCGTTGAATCTTTTGACTATTTTGCCAATATGTGTGCTAAAAGATAAAGAAGAAAAGAGTTCACAGAAAACTCTCCCACCTGCTGATATCAGAATCTAAAGAACTTGCCCTCTGTAGTTTCACTGACAAACTGATCTGCAGTAACTACCACAGGTTTGAAACCAAAAGTTTTCTTCTTTGCAAAGCACATCTCTCTCTATCCCCTCCCCACCTGCACTCTGCTATTGAAAAAATATTTTTGCGTTCTCCACAAACGTAATAAAGTGATAAAGTTTTTATCTCATTTGCCGTTAAAAGAAGAACATAACTCCCTTGTGGGCACTGCAATTTTGGGAAGTGCTTACATTACTGGTAATGACTTAATTTTATTATTTGATATTATTCTCCTGGTACCACTCTTTAGAACCGATTGTTTATATCAGTTCAGAATAGTGTACCCCAACATTGTTAGAGACCTCAATTATCAAAAGAAACATATTACAGTACAAAATCAGAAATTAGATTTGATCAGAAATTGGATCTTGATTAGATCTTTATTAGAAAGTAGGTCTGTTTGAACAGGGGAAGAAGAATTGGGAAATAATGAAAAAATAATTTTCATTTAGTAGTTCCCTTACATTGATTTCCTCATGTTTTGCCCTTTTGTTCCTACTTGCTTTGAAAGATGTTTCATTTCAGAATTTGCTGTTGCATTGGGTGTAAATGGCTAGGGTTTGGTAGCAGAGGGGCTCAGGGGTGGCTTCTGAGAGAAGAGGCCAGTGCTGCCCCATGCCAGCCACAATAGGGTCCAGCTGACCCTACAACAGACCCACCGCAGGACACAGCTGAGGCAATCCACAAAGTTTGTGGTGCCTCTGTGAAAGAGCAGAAAAAAATGAGGGGGAGGGAACATGGGAAGAGTGAGGGAGTGGAAAGAGAAGGAAGGAACAACAAAGGGAATGAGGAAATAACAAGGTGGTGCTCCATGGCAGAGCAGGAACACTCCTGAAAGGACTGCAGCCCATAGAGGACCCATGTAGGGGCATATGAAAAAAAGTGAAAAAGAAGGAGCAGCAGAAAGAAACCGCTGTGTCCTGACCTCATCTCCCTGTGCCACTCATTGCTTCATTGAAAGGACTGAGTGTAACCTATGATGATAGCGAGGTGGGGAGGAGAGGTGTCTGGAATGAAGTAAGCCCGGGAAAGGAGGATGATAGGTGATTGTAAATGTTTGTCTTTTTCTGTTTCCCAATAACTGAATCAATAATTAATTATTTATGCTAATCTGCACTAAATTTAGTTAAATTCCCCAAGTGGAATCTTTTTGTCCGCAATAGCACTTGGTAAGTGATTCACCTGTCTTTCTTTCAAACCACTAGCTTTCTCACTCCTGTTCTTCCTCTTTTCTCCCCTGTCCTGCTGAGGGTGGGGGAAGTGAACAAGCAGCTGTGTGGGAACTTGGTTGTTAGCCTGGGCCAACCCACCACAGCTATGTTCACCAGCTATTAATTTAGCTTGTTCTGTATATACATTACACTATCGTATTAATTTATATGGTAAGATTTTATTTCTCCATATACACTCCTGTAATGTACAACATGAAAAGATCTTTCTGAAATGTCATGGTCCCATCCTCTGTGAAAGGCATAATATTCTCAGCTTCCAACCACCATATCTAGCACAATAAACCCATGGAATTTTCTTAGAAGTTTTGTCTTCAAGTGGTATTAACTATTACAATGTATACACAGGCATCTCCAAATATTGACGGATAACAACCTCTGCTCCACAGGACCTAGAAAACATTAAAATTGCTAATGAAGAACAGAAGAGTATCATACAAGAAAAAAGATCTATATAACTGTTGTATTTTCACAGGTTATTTAATATATAACAATATGCAATAATATGTAATTATTGCATATTAATTCTTTTCCCCCCTTCTTTCTTAACTGCATATTAATTCTTTTCCCCCAGGTTTATAAAACATTAATTTGTATTTTTTATTTTACTATTTTTTAAAAAATTTTAAATCAATAAGTAATCTAGGACTAGCATTTGTTTTGCTAGCGGGTTTATCCCCAGCTGGCAACTGAGACCCACACAGCCACTCGCTCTTTCCCCCCGGTGGGACGGGAGAAAGAATCAGAAGGGTAAAAGTGAGAAAACTCATGGATTGAGATAAAGACAGTTTAATAGGGAAAGCAAAATCCGCGTGCGCAAGCAAAGCAAAACAAGGAATTCATTCCCTACTTCCCATCGGCAGACAGGTGTTCAGCCATCTCCAGGAAAGCAGGGCTCCATCACACATAATGGTTACTTGGGAAGACAAACACCATCATGCCAAACGTCCCCCCCTCCTTCTTCTTCCCCCAGCCTTATATGCTGAGCATGACGTCATATGGTATGGAGTAGCCCATTGGCCAGCTGGGCCAGCCATCCTGGCCACGCTACCCTCCCAGCCCCCCGTACACCTAGCAGGGCACGGGAAGATGAAAAGTCCTTGACCAGCGTAAACGTTACCTAGCAACAACCAAAACATCAGTGTGTCATCAACATTATTCTCACACTACATCCAAAACACAGCACTATACCAGTTAATAGGAAGAAAATCAGCTCCATCCCAGCCGAAACCAGGACATTAGCTTAAGAAAAAGTATGAATGACAGAGTGTCTGGAGTTCCAAGCACCTCATCTTAGCTGTTTTTGAATATTTTTCTCCAGCCAGTTCAACTTGATGCTGAAAAACAGCAAAGTTCTGATGAAAATGGGAATCATAGCAGTAAAACAATATAACCATTGTTTGTTTATAAGTATTTCTGGACAGAAATACCAAGTTCTGTCACCACTATGCTTTACACAGTTACTTGTCACAAGGCCCATGCTGACCATGCACGTCAGCAGGGAAACAATCAGTTAGAGTGAAGAGTAAACACTGTATAGTGATACAGCATTGTGGAAACATGCTGGTTTTGTGAGTACTTAGGAGGACTAGGTACTTGCACTGCTTAAAGCCTTAAATTTGGCATGGCACAGCACCACTTTGACCTCACTGTATTACCAATTGCAGCATTATGCAAATATACCACAACCATTAAACTCTCCATCATGTGTATTAGAAATATGGTTTATAATGTATAACCCCTCATTCCCCAGAAACATAAGGCTCATTCCTAGCTGCTGTGAAGAAATAAAACCCAGAAACTACTGGAGAAAACAAGAAGTCAGCTGTGCATACCAAGATCCAGTGAATGACACAAACCTCTACCAGATCAGAGAGCAAGAGCTGACAATCAAGATCTCCCACCTCACGGTGAAGACAATTGCACCTGGTGAGTGGTGGGTTCTGGCTTGGTTGATTCTGCAGGTGGGTGCTGTGGGAAGAACTATGGATTTTAACTTATAAATAAGATATAAGGAGAATTCAGTTTCATCTTATAGTTAACAAAATGTAGCTGGGTATTAGGGCTGTGCACACCTAGTGCACTTAAATCGTTATTTCCTCATCTGACCCAGGAACTTCCTGGCTAATCTCTGCAAGGATGAGACAATGGACTGATAGGAGACAATAGATCAATTTGGGACAAGGTGATGGACTCACCCCTAGTGATTTTACAACAAAGCATTTGATTAACTGTTACAGAATCTCTCCCGGTGAGAATTTCCCCAGTCCCTTGGATTCCCCCCTGGCAGCTCCAGCTCCCTAGACAATTGATAGGGACTATATGTAGGTTTATGTGTTACTCAACATCCTGGATGGAGAATCTAACCATCCCAGACACTCCCCGAGGTGGTCCTTGCTGTATAATCAGCCAAACGATATAAATACTGGTAAATAGTAAGTAGAAATTTTTCCTGCAGATCAAGAAATACACATAGGATAGTCTTTTGTATGTAGAAAGGATAGCTGGAAAATCACTAGTGGTAGATTTTGCATTAATAGTGTTGTCATATAGGACTGTGGGGTAGCTGGAATTGAAAACAACAGTGCTTTTGGCAGTCTCACCTGATCCAGTTAGAGATGTTGTTGCAAGGACCTTTCAACGTAGATACCCATCACAATCTGGACAGTGACCGGGTGACATGCTTGGGAGATTTGATTCCCAAGGTGAGGATTATCCTAAAAGGTCTGGGGAAGTTTTGGAAACACACTCCTCTCCACAAAAACCTTGCTGGCTAGGGCGCAGCTGTGTGCTCACCCTGTGTGTATATGTGAACATCATTTTCATTATTCAGTGCTTGCTCTCCATGTCTTCTAAAGGAGTGGTGATTTCAGTAGGTGGTTTAAACATTAAAAACTTAAACTCAGCATGGCAGAGCCTTATGGATCCAATCTTTTATTTGAGACAACAGAAGGGACATACCCTTTGTCTCATTTTCCTAGCAGTTCCCACACCTCTGGTCAACCAGTCTTTCAGTACCTCAATTTGAGTCTAAACACTTTGATGAGGGAATAAGGACCTTGTAAAAGCCTTCACGATGAGGCTACAGCTTAAGGACCCATCTTTAAAACATCACCTCCGTGATTCATTCACCACTGAAAAATAATTTTTATAACGTTCATTTTCCATTTACATGTAACAGCAGGTGGCACTCGGGAAGATGTACAATCAGTTATTTCCAATATTTATGTTTAGTAGCTTATAAACTATAATACATTGAAATCATAGAGAAGATTCATTTCTTTGGGAAAACTCCTGTCTTTGAAAAGTTCTCTTACCCCCAAGACATAATGAAAAGTTATGTTTTGCCTGCCTAATATATAAAAGTCTATAAGCTCCCTCAAAATCCTGGCATGCACCTGGCATGGGTAAAATCTTCAAAGGATTTTAAGCTGCATGATCAGACCTTTATTAAAGCAAGACTACACAACAGCACAGAGTGCTCCCAACTTCCCAACAAAACCTCACTTTGGTTGGAACTGAGAAGGACGAATTCTCAATCTAACGCTTATGTACCAGCAGAAAATTTCTTTTTAACAAGGGAATTCTCTGAGGGCCACTTACTGATTTCCTTTTCTCTACTTGGCGGTTCAAAGGTCCATAAAACTGACTGAAGATCCCTGCTTTGAATATCTGGAAAAGATTTCTTGGTATTACATCTGGAAGATGAATGCATTACCTAACATTGCCAACTCTGCATGTTCAGAATTCATGAGCTGGATCCCACTAAGCATAGCAGACTTATTAACAATCATAAGAATTTAGTTAAGTACAAGTAGCCCAGCACATTTGGTGCTGAATGTAGCCTTAACTGTTCACATTGCTATTTTCTTCAATGCAACAGTTAGAAAATGTTACTTCAGCTGGAACACTGAACTTGTCACGTATTTCAAGACATGGATATCTAAGACAAAAACTTAACATGGGTTCCGCATGAGGGTGTCAGTCATCACTGAAAGGTAAATACACTTTTCTGTAGAAAATTTAAAAAAGTTATTCTCTTTTCAATTGTTGTACCAAAATGGATTTTTAGTTTCAGTCCCTGCAAGTCTTACTTTCTGAAAACCACTTCATAATAGTTTGTCCCTCACTTAGCCAATATTCTCAGTGATCCATAGTAAGATTCACAATTTGAAAAGCAATGAAGAATATGGTACACTCTAATTGCCTCTTGACTGCAGGTAGGTTATTGAACAGGTAAAATCAATTTTACTATACAGTAAGCAGGCATGGAATTAAGGCAGTCTTATTGAAGAGCTGGTCAAAAGTCATTTCCAATTGAAGAGTTTTCCATCAAAAAATGCTAATTTACCCATTACACCTTTACTGCCAGCCTGGACTGCCCAGTTTCCTGATAACCGACCCAAAAAGGAAATAAAAGCTGCAGAGCCAGGGTAACTGACACTCTATGTAGAGGGCTAGGGAGAATTTAATTTTTTATTATTTCAGTGTACTCACTACTTCATTATCTTCTTGTGGATAAGAAGAGGGGAAGAGGAATGTCTGTGCACCCTTGGGCCTTTGCCAGTAGTATTTCCCCTCCTACTATATTATTATTGCAAAGAAACGTATTACACAATGGTTTTGATATATGTCTTCAGAGTGCCTGTCCCAGAAAACCTGTTGTTAAAGTTACAGGTTTTATTTATATGACTTACAAGAGAAGTGTTTTTTCTTTTTTTCTTTCTTTTTTTTTTTCAAAAAAAGCTCAACTCCCTAACTACAAGTCAGACAGAACAGGATTTGGGAATGAGATTCATATTGTGAGATGAATATCCTGCCTTACAAAACTCTCTCCTTGATTCATTATCTCATTGCTTGTTCTTTTCTAATCCGTTCCTCTTAGCTCAATGGCAATACAACAAGTTAAATTAATTTTCAGGAATTCAGACCAGTATTTGAAGTTCCAATAAAATTTTAGTAACAGCTATGTTCAAGAAATTCACCTTCAGGGTTTTTTTACTGAATATTAAGTGATTATGCCATTTCTAATGTTTAAACTATATGTCTCCCAATTGTATAGGACTGCCCAAAAGATTTTATAATCTGAGGTATAGAATCATAGAATCATAGAATAGTTTGGATTGGAAGGGACCTGTAAAGGTCGTCTAGTCCAACCCCCCTACAATGAGCAAGGACATCTTCCACTACATTAGGATGCTCAGAGCCCCATCCAACCTGACCTTGAATGTCTCCAGGGATGGGGCATCTACCACCTCTCTGGGCAACCCGCTCCAGTGTTTCACCACCCTCATTGTAAAAAATTTCTGCCTTATATCTAATCTAAATCCATCTTCTTTTAACTTAAAACCATTCCCTCTTGTCCTGTGGCCCCAGGCCCTGCTAAAAAGTTTGTCCCCAACTTTCTTATAAGCCCCCTTCAAGTACTGAAAGGCCGCAATAAGGTCTTCCCAAAGCCACCTCTTCTCCAGGCTGAACAACCCCAATTCTCTCAGCCTTTTTTTCATAGGAGAGGTGTTCCATCCCCCTGACCATTTTTGTGGCCCTCCTCTGGACCAGCTCCAACAGGTCCATGTCTTTCTTGTGCTGAGGACTCCAGAGCTGGACACAGGACTCCAGGTGGGGTCTCACCAGAGCAGAGTAGAGGGGCAGAATCACCTCCCTCGACCTGCTGGCCACACTTCTTTTGATGCAGCCCAGGATATGGTTGGCCTTCTGGGCTGCAAGTGCACATTGCCGGCTCATGTCCAGCTTTTCATCCACCAGTACCTCCATGTCCTTCTCGGCAGGGCTGCTCTCAATCCCTTCATCCCCCAGCCTGTATTGATACTGGGGGTTGCCCTGTCCCAGGTGCAGGACCTTGCACTTGGCCTTGTTGAACCTCATGATGTTCACAGAATCACAGAATCATTAAGGTTGCAAAAGACCTCTAAGATCATCGAGTCCAACTGTCAACCCAACACCACCATGCCCACTAAACCATGCCCCTAAGCGCCACATCTACACGTCTTTTAAATACTTCCAGGGATGGTGACTTAACCACTTCCCTAGGCAGCCTGTTCCAAGGCCTGACCACTCTTTCAGTAAAGAAATTTCTCCTAATGTCCAACTTAAACCTCCCTTGCCACAACTTGAGGCCATTTCCTCTCGTCTTATTGCTAGTTACTTGGCAGAAGAGACCAACACCCACCACGCTACAACCTCCTTTCAGGTAGTTGTAGAGAGCGATGAGGTCTCCCCTCAGCCTCCTCTTCTCCAGACTAAACAACCGCAGCTCCCTCAGCCACTCCTCATAACACTTGTGCTCCAGGCCCTTCACCAGCTTTGTTTTCCTCCTCTGGACACGCTCCAGCACCTCAATGTCCTTCTTGTACTGAGGGGCCCAAAAGTATTCGAGGTGCGGCCTCACCAGTGCTGAGTACAGGGGCACAATCACTTCCCTACTCCTGCTGGCCACACTATTTCTGATGCAGGCCAGGATGCCGTTGGCCTTCTTGGCCACAGACTCATGTTCAGCTGGCTGTCAACCATCACCCTCAGGTCTTTTTCCTCTGGGCAGCTTTCCAGCCACTCTTTCCCAATCCTGTAGCATTGCATGGGGTTGTTGTGACCCAGGTGCAGGACCCAGCACCTGGCCTTGTTGAATCTCATACAATTGGTCTCGGCTCATCGATCCAGCCTGTCCAGGTCCCTCTGCAGAGCCTTCCTACCCTCCAGCCCAACACTCCCGCCCAACTTGGTGTCATCTGCAAACTTACTGAGGGAGCATTCGATCCCCTCATCCAGATCGTTGATAAAGATATTGAACAGGACTGGCCCCAGTACTGAGCCCTGGGGAACAACGCTCGTGACCGGCCGCCAACTGGATTTAACTCCGTTGACCACAACTCTCTGGGCCTGGCCGTCCAGCCAGTTTTTTACCCAACGAAGAGTGCACCTGTCTAGGCCGTGAGCTGCCAGCTTCTCTAGGAGAATGCTGTGGGAGACAGTGTCAAAGGCTTTACTGAAGTCCCGGTAGACCACATCCACAGCCTTTCCCTCATCCAGTAGGCGGATCACCTGGTCATAGAAGGAGATCAGTTTCGTCAAGCAGGACCTGCCTTTCATGAACCTGTGCTGGCTGAGCCTGGTCCCCTGGTTGTTCTGCACGTGGCTTGTGAGCATCCTCAAGATGAACCGCTCCATAATCTTCCCCAGCACCGAGGTCAGGCTGACCGGCCTGTAGTTCCCCGGATCCTCCTTCCGGTCCTTCTTGTAGGTTCACATGGGCACACTTCTCGAGCTTGTCCATGTCCCTCTGGATGGCATCCCGTCCCTCAGGCGTGTCGACTGCACCACTCAGCTTGGTGTCATCTGCAAAGTTGCTGAGAGTGCTCTCAATCCCACTGTCTATGTCATTGATGAAGATATTAAACAGTACTGGTCCCAATACAGACCCCTGCGGGACACCAGTTGTCACTGATCTCCATCTGGACATTGAGCCGTTGACCACTACCCTCTGGATGGGACCATCCAACCAATTCCTCATCCAGCAGACAGTCCACCCATCAAATACATACCTCTCCAGTGTAGAGAGAGGGTGTTGTGGAGGACCATGTCAAAGACCTTGCAGAGCTCCAGATAGATGACATTGGTAGCCCTTCCCATGTCCGCTAATGTAGTCACTCCATCATAGAAGGCCACTAGGTTGGTCAGGCTGGACTTGCCCTTGGTGAAGCCATGCTGGCTGTCTCGAATCACCTCCCTGTTCTCCACGTGCCTTAGCATAGCTTCCAGGAGGATCTGTTCTATGATTTTCCTAGGCACAGAGGTGAGACTGACTGGCCTGTAGTTCCCTGGGTCTTCCTTTTTTCCCTTTTTAAAAATGGGGGTTATGTTTCCTCTTTTCCAGTCAGCAGGAACTTCACTGGACTTTTTAAAAAAAGCATTTTAAAAGCCTACATTCTCCTACAAATGGACCTTGAGCTTGTTTGGAAGTTCTAGCAGGGGAGCGCAGCTACTGTATACCCTTGACCGATGAATGGTACATCTCTATCAGGGAAGGTCGTCCTCTTCGACCAAGTGCGCTTTGGGAGGGATGCACAGGGAGCAGTGATGGAGCAAGGGGACACCTGCCTAGCCAGCCAGATCAGCTGAATCAACCCTGGAGATCGATGGGGTGACAGAGGTTGCAGCCAGATTGCCCTCACATCCAGTATGCAGGTAGAGTAATAATGGAGTTTATTTCTATGCTATATTTATGAAAGAGTTTTCTGCAGCTTTCTGAAGATTTTACTTGTGTCATTTCATAGTCTTTACCTTTTTTTTTTGTGTGTGTGTCAGTTTACAAAAGAAAAATGTGTCTGGGAAAATTACTGTCTGATACAGTTTAATTTATGTTGTAACTTATGCATTTATGAATACTTACTGTACTTCCTAAGTTTCCCAGATTTTGTATTGTCCCCTTAAGACAATAAAGTTTTATAACGTATAAAGCACCTTGTACAAAGAGCAGCATACATGATAGTGCTAGGATATTTTTATTCAAGATAGTCTGGAGTTGGTAGAATTCTCAAAACTGCTTAAACTGTATTAAAAAAAAAAAGAAAAATCTTATTTTCAAGCTAACCCATTTTCCCCAAGAAAAGTAGTCTAACTGAGCTCATAGCTCATGGCCAGTAGTGTTGCAAGAAACTACCAGAAGTGCTGGAACTATCAATCCACAGCTGTCCAGTGCAGATGGCATAACTATTGGCAGAACCAAAGTTAAACTTCATGCATCAGCATAGTTAGACAGATTCTGTATTGCATGTACTAAGGAGTCATTTTGTACATTATAAGCAGGCATTTCCCAGCCTGAAGAGATGGACTTGTTCATACTCTAGTCTGTCAGTCATATAACATATGACCAGCAAATTTGCAAATAAGGAGTCCTGCTGTGAACCAAACTGAAGTAGCTTCATGTAATAAATATGGCTGCTGCACAGTGTAGGAACACGAGTTCATGTTTTTCCTACTTTTGCAAAGGATTGTAAAAATTCAAGATTTTAAAACATGAAAAAAAGGAGAAATTAATTCTCGTTCCAGCTTCTGTGACAAGAAAAAAAACTTTTTTTTTTTAATAAAGTTGATCTTGTGGCATAGATACAATTACTCCAGAGAAAACACTAATACTCCAATGAATTCTAGTGATATGAAGCATATTAAGAAGTGTAAGCTGTATTAAGAAAATCTCAATGTTTATCAGGGGTATCATTTTTAATGTTGTTTCTCATGAACCAAAATAATCGAATATTCTGAAACAACCCTTTGAAAGGATTTCTCAAGACAGATATCTCAGGGATATTTGTCAAGCCATGAAACTCTGTTGCTGCAAAAAAATAAATTACATTAAGGTCTATGATGAGCTGCATACATTTTTTTCTTTCCTTTCATCTTTACTGACATAGTAGATCACAATGGTTTCTTCCAGAACAAGTATGGTGCAGGGAACTAATAATTAACCTATCAAAGTCCCCAAGTAGTCATTCATGAGATGTGCTACCATTATTAGAGACTTATTAATAATCTGGGGGTAGATCAGGGGAGAGTCAAGCCTGCAATATCTTCGAATGGGTCATTGCTGTCTACTGGAAAAACTGCATTTTAAGGAAGTCCTTCATATGTTTGTCTAAGGAGATGGGTATTCCAGAGGTAAGTCATCCCCATTTTCTGACAGCCACATTTAATGTGATTAGTACTTCTCTTTTTCCATCATTCCAGTGGGGTTACTGCCAGAGGAAGGTTATAATTAAGACTAAATTATTCAAACATATATTTAGGTGAGTTTATGCTTTCTACCAGATCCTTGAGCAAAACTTAATTTAAACTGTACCAGTAGCAGTACTCTTTCAAATATTTCCTACTAGCTTTCTTTTTGCTGTGAAGAGATAATAAATCTTAATATGAATCTGGATGAGTATTCGATGTGATGAAGTGAAAGATTCTAGTAAAATATGGTATTGGCTGCTCCTTATGGATGTACTGAAAAAATAAACAGTAACATTTCTATCAAGTTTCGTTGATGTATCTTCTCTACCCAGAGCATCTGAAGTAAATCTGTTGGGTTCTGGGGCATTGTTTTAATCTCACTGTAGTGCCCATATCATGGTTACTCATTTGAACCCTAGCTTTGAGAAACCCACCATATAAACTATCCTCACATAAACAGACATTTGTAGACACTTTCCATTACTACAATAAACAGAAAAGTGATCATTCCTCAACAGTGCATGTCTTGAATTATGAAGAACTGATGCTTATAGGAAGCTGCTAACTATAGTTTTGACCCTGATTCTGTAACCCAAGCTTAACAGTCTTCAGTGAACTAAGTACCATACAATTCTACAGGAATTTTCAAAATGGAAATGCGTTAGTGATACTAATTAAAGGTAGTTTTATAAGCAGCAACATCTACAATAGAAACAATTTATATATGCCAATCTGACTAATGATCAGCAAATGAATGCAAAAATGAAAACAAATACAGTTTTATATATCTATTTGACCTGTAGTATTTTCTGCTTTCAGATCTACGGTGCTGTTCATTAAATTCAGGAAAACGGTATTAGTATGTTTATCATGGTCAAGATAATATTTCTTCATCTTCAATTGTTTTTGAATTTCTTAACTTGGAATCATTGGGGTCAGATAGTATTTATCTGCAAAAATGAAACGAACTAATCATTTTCATTACAACTCTGTGGAAAGAGTGAAACTCAAGTTTAAGATTTTCTTTTAGATTAATGACAGGTAGCCTTTCATCTGAGACTCCAGGTTTTGACTACCTTTCCACTTGGCAAGTGTTTACAGTACACTCTGTTCCTGTTATTTAACTCCAGAATAGACCATGTCCTTTCAACAACTTGATGTTGATTCAGTAACAGAGCATTTCAGAAATGATCCAAACTGTTAATCTTTGAAGACAAAATGGTTTATCTCACTGTTTTCAGTTCTGCTTCTGGGACTAACAGAAGACAGAAATCTAGCACAGTGTCATATTTCTGCCAATTGAAAGCTTTCAAGCTTTCAGGGGATGGAGTCAGGGTTCAGAGTACTCCCCTCTAGGAATTTAGTTCTTTGCACTTAAGGCCATCTTGCTGATAAGAGAGAGCTGTAGGGGAAGCCTTGACTTGAGAAAAAGCTGGAAGAAGGCTCAGCAAAGCCTTTTCCCTAACAGCTCTGCTAAAAACCCTCAGCATCCCCCCTTCTTTTGCTTGGGAGCTGCTTTTAAGCTGAGGGTCTGGAACTTAGCCCCTGCCTGAACTACACTGCAGTAGCATTGCAGCTATGTCTGTGCCTGGCCATGGATCTTATTAGCCTGGATCATGACCCTGACCAGTAGACTTGATTTCCTGACTTGAACTCAGATCTACCTTTTCAATTTGGACTTGTCTGGTGATCATTAGACTCTTGGCTGACCCTGGTTACCATCACTGAACCTTCTTTCTCAGGTATTATAGTACTGTGCTATAGTTGTCCATGAGGCCACTGCCTCTGCCTGTCTTGACATGACTTCTGCCTCTGGCTGACCTTTCCTTACAAAGTCTGCTCTCATTGCTCCTTTATAGAGACCACAGTTTACGAATATATGGCTTGTTACTGACTCTCAGCTGTTAGTGTATGACTCCACATCACTCCATCCCCCAGCTGGATTACATTTAGGAAAGAGTTTAGAAGAAGGTTTGTTTTCTCCATCTGAAATTATTGTTTAATTGTGAATCTGTTGACTATTGCTTTGTTTACTGGTCTGTAACTGGAAGTCTTCCAGGAGCAAAGGATCAAAGACATGAGTACTGGCATGACTTAACAGTATAGATCATGTCCTTACTGAGGTTATAGGGCATTTGATCATCTAAAAAGGTCTCTGCACCGGATCCTATTTCATTAATCATTGATTCTAGGATAAGCTGACATTATTATTTGTCCACAGGCATGTCTTTCATTTGAACAATCTTTTTCTCTACATAAAGAGAAATGTTAGGATGAGAGAAATGGATAAAGAAAATGAAAAATGTCAACACAAAAGCCAGTAATTTCAATAAGGTTGTCACAATTAAGTATGTCTTATGCTCTCCAGATTTTTTTCTGCCTAATCAATAATGCACATAATTTATGTTTGCAAGAAACAGAATTTAACATAATTTCAATACCTTGAAAGAAAATAGTAAAAGTACTTTGAACATTTTAATTAATTTGGTTTATTCTCTTATGCAGAGACTGAATGGATCTGAGTAACAAAAGGCAGGAAAACACTGAAGAATTACAAGTGTAACCTGCAGTAGCTTTCCAGAAATTTGTGTGTTTTTTGAATAAATTTCAATTCTGTGGTGTCTAGTGAAAGCAATGAAAACCATGAAGTCAGTCTAAAAGAAATTTCTTTTAAATGAAGATAATATTCAATAGCAAATTAAACAGTAATGCAAATTCAACATACATTTGAAAAGAAAACTATGATTGATTTAATCCTGACTACTGTAGGTGTTCCACTTATTCATTTGCATAAATGAGAAAAGAAAAAAAAGATAGTAAAGGAGTCTTTTTCTGGTCCTTTTTTGTTGTAGTGAAATTCATGACTAAGTGAACTATATAAAAATATTGCCTTGTATCTTCAAAACATGTCAGATACAAAAGACATAATTAGAAATGGTTTAATAACAAACCATGCTTAACAGGTCAAGACATCTGTGCATTGGAAGAAGAGAAAAAGAATGGATAAAATGAATTCACATATAACTGTCTTGGTTTCGGCTGGGATAAAGTTAATTTTCTTCCTAGTAGCTGGTGTAGTGCTGTGTTTTGGATTTAGTATGAGAATAATGTTGATAACACACTGATGTTTTAGTTGTTGCTAAGTAGTGTTTACATAGTCAAGGACTTTTCACCTTTCCATGCTCTGCCAGGTGCACAAGAAGCTGGGAGGGAGCATAGACAGGACAGCTGACCCCAACTGACCAAAGGGATATTCCATACCATATGACGTCATGCTCAGCATATAAAGCTGGGGGAAGAAGAAGGAAGGGGGGACATTCGGAGTGATGGCGTTTGTCTTCCCAAGCAACCATTACGTGTGATGGAGCCCTGCTTTCCTGGAGATGGCTGAACACCTGCCTGCCGATGGGAAGTAGGGAATGAATTCCTTGTTTTGCTTTGCTTGAATGTGCGGCTTTTGCTTTACCTATTAAACTGTCTTTATCTGAACCCATGAGTTTTCTCACTTTTACCCTTCTGATTCTCCCCCCATCCTTCCAGGGGGGAGTGAGTGAGCAGCTGTGTGGGGCTTAGTTGCCGGCTGGGGTTAAACCACAACAATAACTTTTTTTTTTTTAAATGAAGGCAGAAAGTAAAATTGTTACTATTTTATGTTCAGCTGCTGTTGTATCTTATACTCATCAACACCAAAACAAGGGGAAATTATCTGCTTTGTTCATGTTCTTGATTCAGCAGCTGGATGGTCCATCAGAAAATGAAGCATCATTTCACTTGTTTAGCTCTGCCCTTGTTTATAGAATAGAGCTGTCTCTTAATTGTAGAAATTACTACTCCATGAGAGTGTGGTAGCACAGGAGCTTGAAATCACTTTCTGCTGAAAACATTGAGCAGTTTTGTGTGAGATTCAATATTTGCAGATGTGATCAAGAGGATGGTAATTTGACTTGTGGAAAGTACACTTAATTGTTTAAGGGAGTCACATAACTCTTTAAAATACTGATAGAGAAATATCAAAGACAGTTATTAGAAAAACAGATTTTAAAACATATTCTATAAAAAGGCAAATATTGTTAAAGTAATCTAACATGAAAAAATCCCAACCAAAACCATACATGTTAACTTCCATTCTCTTGATATGCTTTCTATCAGTTTGTGCCATTTCTAGTAATGAACTGCTTCTGACTCTGAAGATGATTGGACTGTTTTCTGCCCAAGCATGGAATAAGAAGGTAATATATTTTCCAAGTGGCATAGGTTTACATTGAAATCTAACACTGCTCTTGAAAACAAATACCAGAATTTTTTGTCAGGTCTATGTGCTATGGGACATCCTGTAAATTTTATTTGTCACTAGGGAAACAAGTTTTGGTCATCAGTTGCTAAGAAGGAAAAAGATTTATCTGGAGTTTAAGGACTAGGCAGACTACTACTGGTCTGATCCAAAGCGACGTATCTTTAATTTTCTGTTTTAGATTTCTGAAGTTTCATCCATTGAAGGAAATGTTACATTTACACAAAATACTGCAATCTTTCTCCAGACCATCTCTACCAACCAGAACTCACTGTGCCATGTTTAGTAACAACAGACCAGGTTGACACATCATTCCCTAATAAGATTCAGAGCATTGAAACCTTCTAGCAGTCTCTCAGAAAAAGAAGTGCTATCGCACATAACAATTAATGCAGCTGGAAGTATCAATACTTTCCCAAAGTCATGTATACACAGCCATGTCTCTGAAATTCTAGCAGCAGAAGCATATCAGCAAAGGCTGTTGCCTTTAAAAGTACTTGCTAATTATTTAAAATAGAGCAGCCTCATGAAATGCCAGGTACTAAAATAGAAAACTTCTGCACATGGCACTGACAACTTCTTTTTTTTGTTGGGGTGTTTTTTGGGTGTTTTTACCAGCAGCTATCCTTATGGCAGAAGAAATCTATCCTTATCCAGAGCAGTTTAAATAGATTTTTAAATTCCCTTGACAGAAAATTCATTATAGCTTCTGTAGTATCTGAAGGAGACTTGCACAGTCAAAGAATAAATGCCAGAAGTGGCACCTAACAATAAAATGGAGAAATCCTGTTCCTTCAGACGGAAGGATGGTTACTCATGACTTTGCCATCCATCAGATCACTGCTACCTCCTTATACTTATAGTTGCACTCATGCTGCCTCAGCACAACATCTCCCAAGGCATAAAATGATCTAAAATTTGAGTTAGAACAGTTTATCTTTAATTAAGGATGATTAGGACTGGACTCCAGATAGCAACAGCCCAAAAGGACTTTCATATCATTTGGCCTAAGGTAGAAGTATGAAAATGTGGCAGAATTCCTACAGGTTTCAGTATGGCCAGAGTTTAGATGTCACATACAGTATGTGAGATCTACATACAGTATGTATGTGAGACAGCTACTTGCACCACAAATCTTGGGAGGCTCACTGGTCTGTTAATGAAAGCTGTGTAGGTGTAAGCAGTGGTTTGAACCGTGATGTAAGGAGCAATCTTGTGAAATTCCTAACTACCTAAATGACATTCCAAGGATGGAAGATCTTTTTGACAAAGAACACTGAAAAAACACTTTCCAGAATGGTATCAAAGACCATAATCTTCGATTCTCCAGAAATAATTTTTGCCACTCTTAGACATCAGAGCAGATCTTTTGTCTGTTTATTCCCAAGCTATGTGCCCAAAATGGAGGTACAAAAAATGGTCACTCCTGAAAACGTTGATTGGTTTACTTCCCACAGTTACTGTCATGTAAATAATCCTGGGGCGAGTGGGGTTGTTTTGTTCGGTGTGTTATTTTAGGTTATGTTACAGGCAAAGAACATATATGTTCTTATCTCGTTAAAAAAGCAATGAAAACTTGTATCTCATACAAATAAAGTTTTGTGCAGATCAGTGTATAAATGGATGACCTATTCATTCTTGAGCTGTTTCAATTCATCATGTGGTATATTACTCTAAATCACCATCTGTTTCATTTTGTATTAGTATATTGGACTATGAAGTATGGCATTTCAGGCCTCTGATGCACAGTTCTTGTCAGAATTAACTTTAGTTGCTGAAGAGGTCAGTGTTTGCACAGCTGGAAGTGGCAACCTGCTCAGATACCACAATGAAAGCTGACAGAAGCCATGCATCATGGTCCCCACATGCCAACCCTGTTTGATTTTTTTCTGAAATGGCCCGGAGGCATTCTCACAATACAGCATAACAAAGATGCTGTCTCCTAGATGAATCTGTTAAGGCAAAGTCAAACTCCTAGTTTGTATCACTGGTGAAGGTGATCTCAGCTGAATAGCTTTGTCTTGAAACTCTCTGATAGAATTCATCTACTTCCAGATACAACTGGTTTTCAACTTAGGAAGCCTCAACAGGTTGTCCTGTGATGACGGTTGCAGTTCTCAGCTGAGACGCAGTAGCTTTTCATGTGCTTTGTTGAAGTATAGCCCAAAATGGAACAGAGAGTGTCCTTGAGTACATGGTAACTAACAGTGATTCAGGAGCAGCCAGAAAATCAGGAAGTCAGAAGCACCGGATGCTTGAAAATACTGTTCTTAACCAACTCCATACATGAAAGCTTCTCCAAATTTTTTGCATCTGGTCCTACCAATCCGTGAATTAAAATTAAGTTGACCATGGTGCAAGTCACTCATTTATTTTTTTGTCTTGATTCAGTACATTTCAGACTGATGTATCCATATGGGAGTGAAGGCAATGATGTAAGTTGCAAAAATGGAATAAAAATCCAAGGATTTTCCTTTCAATTGTTTTTTATGGTTGTGTTTTTTTTTTTTTTTTTCTTTCTCTCTTTCTCTCTCTCTCTGAGAAGCAGGAAACAATTTAGTAATGAAACATGGTTCCAAACAAACTATCATAAAACTGATAAGATTTTGAGGTATGCTCCTCTAGAATGCTGTTCTTTGTCCTTTACTGATACAGCACTTTGGCTGTTAACATGTTAACATTTCATTCCTTAGAATAAAAGCTATGGAAATTATTTTTAAAGTAGTTTCTCAAACAGGGAAGAAAAGAAGATAGACATATATACATCATTCCAGGAATCAGGATGTAATCCCTGGGGCTTCATCTTGCAAGGTACTGAGAATTACCTTTCATTTTCAGAGACCTTTCCAGTTCCATCTGGAAGGTGAGATCCTTTGCAAGATGTCAAAAGCCTTGAGAACCACAACGGATTAAGCTTCCAATGCTCTCCTTACAGCATTTTTAGATTGTTGACATGCAGTCAAATTTCATAAAGGTTTTTTTCTGTGATTAAAAGGAGTCACATAACACATAATATTGAAGGAAACAAGAGGGGCAGAATGAATAGTAACTAGAAAAAAACAAAATGAATAAATAAAAAAAGTTATGTTCACAATGGTAATGTTTGAATGAATAGAAGAACTTATTAATATCACCAAGGTCAACTGAATCATGTCAAAAAGATATTACTTAGGTATATGGAATCATGTAGGTTGAAAAAGGCCTTTAAGATCATGAAGTCCAACCGTTAACCTAGCACTGCCAAGTCCACCACTATGCCATGTCCTTAAGTGCCACATCTACACATCTTTTAAATACCTCCAGGGGTGGTGACTCAACCACTTCCCTGGGCAGCCTGTTCCAATGCTTGACAACCCTTTCGGTGAAGAAAGCTTTCCTAATACCCAATCTAAACCTTCCCTGGCGCAACTTGAGGCCGTTTCCTCTTGTCTTATTACCTGTTACTTGGGAGAAGAGACGGATACCCACCTCGTTACAACCTCCTTTCAGGTAGTTGTAAAGAGCGATAATGTCTCCCTTGAGCCTCCTTTTCTCCAGACTAAACAGTCCTAGTCCCTCAGCTGCTCCTCATAAGACTTGTGCTCTAGACCCTTCACCAGCTTTGTTGCTCTTCTTTGGATGTTCTCCAACATCTCAATGTCTTTCTTGTAGTGAGGGGCCCAAAATGAGTCATAGAATCAAATCACACATGCTTTTTAAATGAAATCAGTATTTTGAAAGAGGGAGAAAATAAAGTTGAATAATATGCTTCTTATAATTTAAGTTATGTTTACTCTATGTTAAATGAACGGCTTTAAACAAGTATATGTGATACCGTTTTTTTTCTTGGAAAGGATTCTCCCAATTTAAATATTTGTTAGTTATTTTAAGACAAGAACCATTGTAGTTTCTATATGAGAAACAGGAGAAATAATATACACTTGAAAGCCATTTCTGAGTACTTTATTTTCTGTTAATATGCTACCTTGAAACATACAGTAACATTTTAATGGTGGATGAGGAGTAGACTGAGTGTCCAGAGAGAGTTTTTTTATAACCTTGTTTCGGATTTCTTGAATTATATTGGACAAAAGACATAAGCTTCTGTTTTGTCGACCTAACCATAACACCTCAGAGGTGAAGGTTTACAATTTCTTTTATTTTAAGCCCCTCAGCACTCTTGAATCACACAGTGCAAATCAAACCCTCATTCCCATTGAAAGTTGATTGACATGTTCCACTCTATTTTGGGTGCCTTTGGGTGCCTCTCTGTGGAGTAAGAGCAGCTACAGTCACCAGGCTTATGGTAGTAATATGTCCCTGTGTTTCACCTCTTGGCAGAAATATCACTGTTTATTGCCCTCTTAGCTTGGGAATGCAGCAGAATTTAGGAACTGTAAACAAGTCAATGTCTTTACTGTGGTTCTTTCCAATACCTCACTAATAACCCGCCTGGAGCAGCTTGTCTAGAAGGCTAATTTTCACGTCATGATTTCTATCTGCCTCCTAACTCTTTCACTGATACAATTTTCCAAGTCTGGCTCTGTGCAAATTGGCTATTTCAGAGATGCTGCTTCCTATGATTGATAGTCAAGACTCATGGCTTCAAGGATTGTCAATGCATAGAATGAAAGGAGGAGATGGAGCTAGAAATGTGCATAAAATTGCTGTGGTAACATTATTCATTACCTTGTTTATTTGTTTCTATTAATCATAATAAACAATACCAGTCTCCATCTTTTGTCTGTACATTGAGAAAGTAGATATGGAAAATGAACAGGAGGGTTAGATCTCTCATTTCTCCTATTCTGTATGGAGCATCCATAATAAAGTGAAATCTCCCCAACCACAAGTTTCAGCCAGCATGATCCTAAGCTGAAAAATTTTAGAGTTTTGATGTACAAAGAAAGTCAACTGTTTATCTGAGAATAAAGGTGTTTGTTTTTTTTTTTTTTTAAATCAACGTTTCCTTATGGTGATTGCCTCATGGTTCTTCCTTTATAAATGACAAGGGGTCAAGATGAGGTATTTCTTATGACAAAGACTGAGTAATTTAGCAATGGGCTAAAGAATGGTTTCTGAAAAAATGAGTTCCCAATAGGCTTCAACAAAACTGTACAGGAAATGTCACACAAAGGCTAGAAGGTGATAGACTTCATAGTATTATGAACTAGCAGAATTGTGTATTCCTGGTGAGACAGGATTAAGGATAAGGAAGCTGCTGTCTGCATTATGAAGTTGCTTCTGCTTCTAAAATAATAGAGTATTACATTATCAGTAACTCAGTATTTGAATAACAAAACCATGGATCATACTGATAGAGTTACTATCTAGGATGAAAGGTTCTGATTTGTGGGAAAAAAAAAATCCACCTCTGTCACTCAACTGTTCATCCAATCTTATGGCTAATTGTCATCTCTCTCTGAAATGATGACTGTGAATGAAGGGGTGTGGTGGGCTGATCCCAGACAGCACCTGAGCTCTACACAGCCTCTTGCTCACTCCAGCCCCTGCAGTGGATGGACGAGAGAATAAGAAGAGCAAAAGTGAGGAAACTCCTGAGTTGAGATAAATATAGTTCAATAAATGAAGGGAAGAGGAAGAAAAAAAGACCCACCAAAACAAGCAATGCAAAGGCAATCATCACCTTCAACAAGAAGACTGATGCCCAGAGAGTCTCTGAGCAATGGCTACTTCCCCAAAACCCAATCCCCTCAGTTTTTATTGCTGAGCATGACACTAATTATACAGAATAAGGGGTGGAGATTGTTCTGGGTCTGTCTGGGATGGAGTCAATTTTCTTCATATCAGCCTAGATGATTCTGTGTTTTGGACTGGTGACTAAAACAGTCTTCGTAGCACATCAGAGTTTTGGTTATTGCTGAGCAATGGGTGAGCAAGAAATTGGGAGGGGACACAGCTGGGACAGCTGACCCCAAGTGATCAAAGAGATATTCCATACCATATGACTTCATTCTCAGCAATAAAATAATAAAATCATAGAATCATAGAATGGTTTGGATTGGAAGGGACCTTAAAGATCATCTAGTTCCAACCCTTCTACCATGGGCCATGGGATAGCTTTCAGTAGATCAGGTTGCTGAAAGCTTCATCCAACATGTCCTTGAACACTTAGGGCATCCACAACTTCTCTGGGCAACCTGTTCCAGTGTCTCATCACCCTCACATTAAAGAATTTCTTCCTAATATCTAATCTAAATCTATCCTCTTTCACTTTCAAACCGTTACCTCTCATTCTATCAGTATGCTCCCTGATAAAGAGTCCCTCCCCATCTTTCCTGTAGGCCCCCTTTAAGGGCTGGAAGGCTGCTATAAGGTCTTCCTGGAGCCTTCTCTTCTCCAGGCTAAACAACCTCAACTCTCTCAGCTTGTCCTCATAGGAGAGGTGCTCCAGCCCCCTGATCATCTTCATGGCCCTCCTCCCATGTCTTTCTTATGCTGAACACAGTACTCCAGATGGAGTCCCACGAGAATGGAGTAGAGGGGGAGAATGACCTCCCTTGACCTGCTGGCCTGCTGGGGGAAGAAGGAGGAAAGGGGGATGTTCAGAGTTAGGACATTAGTCTTCCCAAGTAACTGTTATGTATGATGCATCCCTGTTTTCCAAGAAGTGGCTAAACATCTACCTGCTGATGGGAAGTAGTGAATGAATTTCTTATTTTGCTTTGCTTGTGCACACATTTTTGCTTCACTTATTAAACTCTCTGTCTCAACTCACAGGTTTTCTTGCCTTTGCTTTTCTGATTCTTTGCCCTACCCATGAGGGGCAGGGTGAGTGAGCAACTGCATGGGGGTTTAGTTGCCAGTCAGGATCAACCACCACAAGGGACCAGTGACTTTAATAGCCTGAAAAGCATTAATTCATCTTTTGTCTCTTGCATAGCACTCTGTTCTGCAAAATTTCCTATATATCTGTCTTTCTGTCTCCATTTCCTTGCTTTGTTTTTCACTTGTTTTGAGAATATAAATACTAACATGCAATCATTCACATAAACCTGTTAATATTCACCTAGTACTTCAAGCAGCACTGCTTTTATAGCAACACTGTTGCCATAACTTTTCGCTTAGAGGTTGTTTTTTTTTTCCATGTAATATTTCATTAATGACAGATGGATGAATAAGTAAAGGTATCTATCAAAAATCACTTTCAGAATTTGTCAAAAATATTTTTTAGATAATCATCTTCCCATTTACTACTTCTTTCCTTTCTTTCCTCTGTTTTATCAGACTCCTGCATCATACAAATCTATCATGTGGTCTGCCACTTGGTCACTTTGGCACAGATCTTGACAGTTTAGATTTGACTTGGCTTTAGTTTTCTTAACATTTCTTACTTTTCCATAACTCTTGCTCATTGTTCCGTAGAACTTTTTCTATTAATATATCGTTCCACTAATTTTGACACTCTACTCAGAATCTCCTAAACTTTCTGATTTTTATACCCTCTCTATATCTCTGCTGAAATGGAACACAATGTACTTCTTTCTTCACATTACGTGGTGTTATATGGTTTATTCATACTACTCTTTCTATACTCACTACAGACTTTCCTAAATATGGTGGGTATGTTTTGAGTCACCAGTACATTCCAGAACATGTATCAATCTATCATCTTGAATCTTATCAAAATCAATAAACACAGATAACTCTCTTTCTAACTACCTAATTGGAGAGATATTATGAGAGCAGTTTGATATATAGTTGAGAGGGCATATGAGGCTCAGGCATTTACAGTCTACTTTCTTTGTAAATTATACTTTAGATCACCAGTGTGGAAAATATCATTTCACACTTGGTTTGCTACTTTGGGGAAAAGAACATTAAGATTCACATTTCCTTCCCAACCTCCATCTTCCAGGGCTCATCTGACATGTTACCATAAGTGTGGTATGTACTACATGCTGCAATGTTGCTTCACAAGTATGCTAAAAGGCCTCACTTTCTCATCTATCTATCTATCTATCATCTGGCCTGTCATGTTGTCTTTTCTTTAAGAAGTAGAATGCCAACAATATCTACATCCTTATTCCTTTAATGCTTTAATATTTTTTCATCTCATTTGTTGGACGTTGGTTATAAGATCAGCTCGACATGAAGCAGAAATGTGGGTGGTAGGCAGGGTAAGGATAATTTTTACTTTGATGTGAAGTTAGGGTGAAGGTTTCAGAAAGGGACCCCCATAAATTAATCATGAGATGAAAACTTTTAAAAAAGATAGCTTTCTTGAGAGAGAAAATCTAATGAAAATTATTCCTTTCTCTGAGGTGTGGAATTGCCACTCCCTTATGTAAAATAAATTCATCTGACAAGACTTCACTGTAGACCTAAATGTTCTACAGCTGCAGAAATGCATACAGCAGATGTAAAGCACTACCATCTCTACTGGGGGAATTCTGACAGCTGTCACAAACTCTCTACTCATTGTCAAGTGACACTGTCAATCCCATTACTTACCTCTTCACACGCCAAGGGAATGTTATAAGCTTCAAGCAAAGTAAAAGGAAAATTTTGAAGACCTATCACAGAATGCTTGTAATAGTGGTTTTATCGAGTTCATATCCAAAACTCATTTATAGAAGTAAATCAAATACAGACAAATCCAGCACGTTAATCAAAACAATCAGGACTCATCTATGTAACTTGCAAATGACTTTTCAAAATCCTGGTTACCAATCTGTTTGTCACCTATCAGTCATAAATGATTACAATTTGGTAATAACGAACCATTTAGCCTACTCTAGGATTAAGTAGTGCAACATCTGAAAAGATGTAAATTTAAGCATTGTTAGGAGAACAGAGGCTTGAACTGTGTCAAAGTTAATTTACTAAGTTAAAGGAATAACGAGTGCAGAGCCTTGGTTTTAAGCAATAAGAAAGGAAAACAGACAGATAGGCCATTCTAGAGATCTGAATTCCAGAAGTCTATTTAAACCAGCCTATAAGAAACTCCTGCTTTGAATTTTAAAATGTCACAATGGACACAAAATGGAAAACATCCTCATATATTATTCAGTCTGCTGTATCTTGACATTATAAACCACTATCATGTTCTTTGCAAGCTGTGATCCACTTCCCAGTAGAAATATGAAAAAATGATCTGTTATAGCCAAATATTGATCAAAAAAGGCATTTTGATGGGGTCTGAATATATATATTTCATCTATTAACAAAGAAAGTGAAGGTTAATGAAACTATGTGAACAATGCATAATGCTGAATAATAAGGAGGTCACACAACCTTTTCCATTTTTGCTTGAGGCCAAAAGTAACATTTAGAAGTTCATAATATTTTCAAGATTTATAAATGTTATATCATTAGCTATTCTCTGCCTGGAGAAAGAAGAACTGATAGGCTTCAGGTGTGTATACAGAGATAATATAATATTAAATAATGTTTAACTTGAGAAGTGATTTTGTATTCAGTTAGTTCTGAAATTACATATTTTCTGATTGCTATGCCATATTCAGTAAAAAAAGGAAATGTGATACAGAGGACAGGAAATCAAGCTATAATATTTTTATAATATTTTTATATTAGGGTCTGGGAAAGGTTTACTACTACCAACTGTATACAATATAGATTTTTTTAATGATACATAACCAAAAAAAGGAAAAAAAAAAGGAAAAAAAAAAAGGAAAAAAAAAGGAAAAAAAAAAAGGAAAAAAAAAAAGAAAAAAAAAAGGTCTGGCATCCCTAATGAGAGTAAATGGAATTATCTGAAGTTCTATGTCATCGCATAATCATAAGTAGTGTATTTGGAGGAAGAAATGGAAAGTGTGAGGTTAAATAAAAAATGGTTCATTCACTTTCCTGTCATGCAAGAGTCAGTGGATAGTGGATGGATAAATGAGGTAAAATGCACCATTAAACCTGAAATGTTAACTGAGGTTTGAGAATGTTAAAAGAAGTCACGCTTGCACAAATTTCTTCAAAATATGATGCATTATTTTCATACAAGTACTTTCCAAGAATAAAATACTGGCCCTGGAGAAAAATTTCAATTAAAAGAAAGAAACAACTATTGTAAGGATTACTGTAGGAAAATATATACAATTTAGTGCAAGTCTCTTTATTCTCAGCCCTCAGTTTTTCTCTCAAAAGATAAAGTAAGATTATACGGTAGATGTAATGAAAATGAATTTTATATTTCTTATAAAACTTCCATATCTAATCTTTCTTATTTATAGTTAAGCATATGATCAAGTAATCACGGAATCGTAAAATCACAGAATCATAGAATAGTTGAGGTCAGCCTCTGGAGGAAGGGACCTCCAGAGGTCTTCCCATCCAATCTCCCTGCTCAAGAAGGGCCACCTGGAGCTAGTTGCCCAGGACTGTGTCCATGTGGCTTTTGAGTATCTCCAAGGTGGGAGACTCCACCAACTCTCTGGGCAGCCTGTGCCAGTGCTCAGTTACCCTCACAGTGAGAAAGTGTTTTCTGATGTTCAGGCAGTACCTCCTGTGTTTCAGTCTGTGCCCATAACCTCTTGTCTTGTCACTGGGCACTGAAAAGAGTCTACCTTGGTCTTCTTTACTCTCTCCATTCAAATATTTGTAGACATTTACAAGATCACCCCTGAGCCTTCTCTTCTGCAGGCTAAAGAATCCCAGCTCTCTTAGCCTCTCCTCACAGGAGAAATGCTCCAGCCCTTTAATCATCTTTGTGGCCTTTCACTGGACTCTCTTCAGTATGTCCATATCTCTCTTGTACTGAGGAGCCCAGAACTGACCCAATGCTCCAAGTGTGCCCTCACCACTGTTGAGTAGAGGGGAAGGATCACCTTCCTCAACCTGCTGACAATACTTTGTTTAATGCTGCCAAGGATATCATTTGCCTTCTTTGAAGCAAAGGCACACTGCTGGCTTACATTCGAATATACACTGACCCCCAGCATAGATTTGTGCATGGAGTTGTTCCTCCACAGTTGCAGGCTTTTGTATTTCTCCTTGTTGAACTTCATGAGGTTTGTGTTGGCGCATTTCTCCAGCCTGTCAAAGTCCCTCTGGATGGCAGCACAACCCTCTGGCAAATCAGCCACTCCCCCCAATTTTGTGTCCTCTGCAAACTTGCTGAGGGTACACTGTGTCCCATCATCCGGGTCATTAATGAAGATGTATGACTGGGCCCAGTACAGACCCCTGGGGTACACCACTAGTTGCTGGCCTCCAACTAGACTTCATGGCACTGATCACCAACCTCTGGTCCTAGCCATTCAGCCAGTTTTCCATCCACCTCACTGTTTGCTCATCCAGCCCATGCATCAACAACTTGTCTATGAGTGTCTTATGGGAGATAGCGTCAAAAGCCTTAGTGAAGCCCAGGTAGACAATATTGACTGCTCTCTCCTCATCTACCAAGCCAGTCACTTTATCATAGGAGTTTATCAAGTTGGTAATGCATGACTTCTTCTTAGTGAATCCATGCTGACAGCTCCTGATGACTTTCTTGATTATGTGCCTGGAAACAGTTTCCAGGATTAGTTGTTCCATCACCAAACCAGAGATCTAGATGAGGCTGACTGGCTGATCTGAGTTTCTCAGATCCTACTTCTTACCCTTCTAGAAGACATTCATCCACATTCTTCCAGTCCTCAGGCACCTTTCCCGATTGCCATGACCTTTCAAAGATAATCGAGAGTGGCCACGCAGTGACATCAGCCAGCTCCCTCAGCACTTCAGGGGGCATCACACCAGGGCCAATGGACTTATGAAAGTTCAGTTTGCTTAAGTATTGTCTAATCTGATCCTCTTCCACCAAGAGTATGTCTTCCTCGTTCCAGATTTTACCTTTGGTCTTTGAGGCCTTGGGTTCCTCAAGGCTGGACTTCCTAGGAAAGAATGCGGAAGTAGGTCCCCTGCCTCAGTCAGCAGTAGGCCCACATTTTCCCTAGTCTTCCTTTTGCTACTTATGTACTTATACAAGCCCTTTCCGTTGCCTTTGACATGTCTCACCAGATTAAATTCCAGTTAGATCTTGGCTTTCCTAACTGTGTCTCTGCATGCTCAGACAGTGTGTCTATATTCCTTCCAGGTTATCTGCCCTTGCTTCCACCTTCTGTATGCTTCTTTTTTGTGTTTGAGTTTTGCCAGGATCTCCTTGTTCATCCATGTAAGTATCTTGGTATTTCTGCCTGACTTCCTGCTCATTGAGGTGGACTGCTTTTGAGTTTGGAGGAGGTGATTGTTGAATATCAACCAACTTTCTTGGGCCCCTCTCTCCACCAGGGCCTTATCCCATGAGGGTCTTTCAAGCAGATCCCTGAAGAGGCCAAAATCTGTTCTCCTGAAGTCCAGGGTTATGAACTTGCTTTTTGCCATGCTGTCTCCTCTCAGGATGCTGAACTCCATCATCTCATGGTCACTGCAGCCAATGCTGCCTTCAGCCTTCAGCTCCCCCATAAGCCCTTCCTTGTTAGTGAGTGTGAGGTCCAGCATAGCACCTCTCCTTATTGGCTCCTAAATCACTAGTAGTGGAATTTGTATTATATTGTCTTGTATTTGCCTATAAAAAAGACTTTTAAAATCCTTTATGTTCAAAAAAATAGATTATCTTGTTTGCCATGCTGTCACATGCACCAGCATAAGATTTTCTGTGGCCAAGCTTTTCATTTGATAACCTTGACAGATTAGGGAAAAATGTTTTCCATGTCAAGAGATTATTACACTTGGTCAGAAGCTTATAAATATTATGCTTAATTTTAAAAATACATAGAACATTTCTGTTGTTTTACTTTTTTTTCCCCCGCCCTGCTTTTGTGAAAAAAGAAAGGGAACTGGTTTATTTTTATTTACTCATGTATCTATTTGTATACACCTTTGCCACTTTAAATTCTCCTAAATGCCCTGTGTTTGGGGTTTGAAAAACCCCCACATTTAATTCCTAGTCAAAGTTCAAGAACTCAGAAAAAGACAAAAACATTCCTTTGATTTTGGCTTGATGTAAAACTCTTGAAATCAATAGGTGTTCTTCCACTGGCTTCTCTGGACCATAGGTCAAGTCCTTAGGGGGCAACTGTGGAGAACACTTGTTTATAAAATGTTTTGGAGCTGTACAAATTTTTTCTGAGTTTGTCATGGGTAATTTGAGCAAAGCTAAGATGCACTTGATCTCATGAAAGACTATTTCTTCTTCTCTAATGGCATGGATAAGAGAAGAGACTGAGGGAGCTAGGATTGCTTAGCCTGGAAAAGGAAAGTCTTGAAGGGGATCTAACAGCAATCTTTTAAAACTGCAGAGGAGGTTGCCAAGAAGACAGAACAAAGTTCTATACTGAGGTTACAGCAAGAAAATTAGAAACTGGTCTTAAATTGGAATGCATGAAGATTCACTAATCAAGCATTAGAACGAGTTGTACTTATAGATTATATAGTCTTGGTCCTTGGAGGTCCTCAGATTCCAGTTGGACAAAACCCTGAGTAACCGTCTGAATTCCGTGTTCAGTGTTTTGAGCTGGTGGCTGGAGTAGAGACCCCCTGAGATCTCTTCCAACCTAAGTGACTTCGTGACTCAGATTTCTCCTGAGTGCACTGGATCTTTATAGCACTTCCCATGACCATACATTTTATGTGAAAATTAAGCTGTTCACACACACACAAACATATATATATAATATATATATATGGTTTTATATATATTATTATATATATTATTCTTCTTACTGATATCTTAATGGTGATTTCAGTAATGCTTTACCAAAATTATATCTCAAAAACTAAAAAATACAAAAATATTAAGCTTTCCCAGGTAAACTTTCTCACTGTTTCACTCAGCCCTACATAATAAAACACAAAACAAAAACCTGCCCCTACCAAGTTATTCATAATTTTCTCATCAAAGTGACCAGAACTTTATCTGAAAATCAAAGATTGTTAAAAATAAAATTATTCTAGTGACGTATGTCCTGGTTTCGGCTGGGATAGGGTTAAATTTCTTCCTAGTGCTGTGTTTTGGATTTAGTATGAGGAGAATGTTGATAACACACTGATGTTTTCAGTTGTTGCTAAGTGCCCTCCTAGTCCAAGGACAGCTCCCGTGCCTACTGACTGAGCTAGGTACACGAGATGGGAGGGAACATAATCAGGACAGCCAGCCCAGCTGGCTAATGGGGTATTCCATACCATGTGACGTCAGGCTCAGGATATGAAGGGTAGGCGTGATCCAGGAAGTACCGATCGCTACTTGGTTATCGGTCAGCACGGGTGGTGAGCAATTGTGTTGTGCATCACTCATTTTGTATATTTTATCATTATCATTATTATTTTCCCTTTTCTTCCCTGTTCTATTAAACTGTCTTCATCTCAACCCACGAGTTTTTTCTCACTCTTACCCTTCTGATTCTCTCCTCGTCCCGCTGGGAGTGGGGGGAGTGAGTGAGCGGCTGCGTGGTATTTGGCTGTCTGCCAGGTTAAACCACAACAGGTATATTAAGAGGGCCTTAATTTTATTTTTGCATTAAATTCAATCTGAATCTTGAATTTTCTCTTTTGAGGTCAGGATTCAGAAAACTTTTGATACTTCCAGCTGCAGAATATGATAGAGCAAAAATAACATTACTGAACAACCATGCAACCCATATTTTCATAAATGCTGCCTTCTGCAAACAGAATTTACCTAATAACAGCTGTCTTTGTAGTCACCTTTTCACTTTTACCCTCTGAAGATGTGGTTGATGAAATTACGATTTTCCATTTGGTGTGTTTGTTAAGTGAAAGATCCTATGCTATTTAACTGAATAAATTAAGTTCCTTTTCTGGGAAAATAAAAAAGAATGCCAAATGTTTGAATCTATAAATTCTCTTAGTTGTGTCCTTCCACAATTAAATGCAGGAAAAAGTTATGAGATTTTACATTTTTAAGATTTATTAATAACATGTAAAATTGTTTAGGGGTTTTATTATGGAGCCAGGAATAAATGTGGGCTTCTTTTGGGATGCATTCTGAAGGGCACTACTGAATAATCTTGCTGTGAGCGGTCAGTCATACTGAGGAATCAAAAACACCCAGATGTGGTGCTGGCCACGTAAGTCTCTTTTATGCCATAAGCTTAAAAATCTAGTACACTCTATTTGCTGGTGTGTTGAACTAATTGAGAAAGACTTTAATCACTTAGCTAACAAAGAAAATAAATTGGGACAGGCTACCTTTTCTTTCATGATGGAACTTTAGATGCAAGGCTAGTGCTAGAGTTTTTCTCTTTTAATATGTTTGGACATTTTTGTTACATTGCATAATGATAGATCTAATGATACATTTTAAGGCCTTATATCATAAATTATCATACTCTATAACGTTTTTAACATCAGTGAGAGTAAGTATTGAAAGAGGAGTAAATCCATGTAAGTAAAGGTGTCAGTATCTGTCTGTTAAACCCATGGAAAGTACTAGAAAATCATTTTGAAAGATCTGGCCCTTAGTTCTCAGCACCATAAAATGTGAAGAACTATTAATACCTAGTATATTTCTAGTATTTAATTCTAAGAATGAAATACATTACATGAAAGTCATTGTCAGATGAAATTTAAAAATTTCTCAAAGGTTATGTCAGTGCATAATTTAGAAAGGGTTTCCTTCTTTCTCTATTTGCTTACTTATTTATTTGTTTAGAAAAGCAAATTCAGTTATTTCCTGCATCTTAGCAGGAAGTTGTTTTTTTTTTCCTTCTAGATCTTCACAGGCCCATTGATAGCTAGTGGTTTATTAAATCTTTAATAAATAACGTTATAGCTTATCTCTATAAGCTGAAATCAATACAATGCTGCAAAGATAATGTCATACCCGACCTTTATGTTTCATATCATTTTTATTAAACTTAGATAACTCAGTAGCTCTTCATTCAGAGTTTGAAAATCAGTTTATAAAATGAACATTTAAAACGTTCTCTTGGAGTAAAAGTTGCAGTCAATACTGCCATAGAAAGCGGCAGTGTTAGCCTGCCACTTCATGTCCTTAGAAGATATCTAAACTGGGCACATGAAACTGTAAATAAACAATATTTTAAAAAGTATATGTACATATAATTTTATTCTATTCATATGTTAACCCCTTGCCCAACTTGCATGATTTGACTTTTATGTTAAGTGTTTGCACAATATAAGAATAGGCACCAAATATCCAAAGTCTTATGATTTTTAGAAAATCTTTGTTACTGTATATATTAAAATGAAATATAGCTATGGCTCTTCCCATAAGACTCAGATAAGGACTTACTGCTACAGAAAAGTTGATAATTGTATCAAGTAAAGAAATTTTTTAAGGAGATAAATGTAAATAACCATATTCTTGCTAGAAAATAAAATCTTTTTTTGGTTTAGTATGGAATCAATTATTGTCTTAATTATTTTGGTAAAATCAAAATGATTTCCAGTAACCATTATGATTGATTAAGTCAGTGTATTTATTACAGCATAATCATGGGTGAAATTCATTGCTGTTTAGCATTGTATAGGACAATATTCCATATAAATGATTTTACAAAATCAATGCCCACATACACCAGGGAAGTATCATTTCTAGAGAAGAAACAGCAGCCAAAAGACCCAGTTTGCTTCCAAAAGAGTTCAAGTTTTCCCCTTCAAAAGAAAGGTGTTTTAGGCTGGTTTAAATTCATACCATAACATCCTTGATGATGGAAAGTTCTAGAATACCAAAGGACAGAGAATTGCAGCATTAACCAATTTGAATCTCTGTATTGGGTTTGCGTGGCAAGGTTTTGGTAACAAGGGGGTCTACAGGGGTGGCTTTTGTGAGAAGCTGTTAGAATCTTCCCACATGTCCAATAGAGCCAATGCCAGCCAGCTCCAAGATGGACCTGCCGCTGTCCAAGGCTGAGCCCATTGGCAATGGTGATAGTGCCTCTGGGGCAAAAAAGTTGCTGCGCAACAGCAGCTGTAGTCAGAAGAGAAAGGAGTGAGAATATGTGAGAGAAACAGCCCTGCAGACACCAAGGTCAGTGAAGAAGGAGGGGAGGAGGTGCTCCAGAGGTGCCGGAGCAGAGATTCCCCTGCAGGCCGTGGTGAAGACCATGGTGAGGCAGGCTGTCCCCATGCAGCCCATGGAGGTTAACGGTGGAACAGATATCCACCTGCAGCCCATAAAGGACCTCACGCCAGAGCAGGTGGATGCCCAAAGGAGGCTGTCACCTCGTGGAGAGAGGAGCGCACACTGGAACAGATTTGCTGGCAGGATTTGTGACCCTGTGGGGGACCCACGCTGGAGCAGTCTGTTCCTGAAGGACTGCACCCCGTGGAAGGGACCCACACTGGAGCAGTTCGTGAAGAACTGTAGCCCGTGGGAAGGTCCCACGTTGGAGAAGTTCGTGGAGAACTGTCTCCCATAGGAGGGACCCCACGCTGGAGCAGGGGAAGAGTGTGAGGAGTCCTCCCCCTGAGGAGGAAGGAGCGGCAGAGACAACGTGTGATGAACTGACCGCACCCCCCATTCCCCGTCCCCCTGCGCCGCTCGGCGGGAGGACATAGAGAATTCGGGAGTGAAGTTGAGCCTGGGAAGAAGGGAGCGGTGTTTTAAGATTTAAGGAAAGTGTTTTAAGATTTTATTTTATTTCTTATTATCCTACTCTGATTTGATTGGTAATAAATTAAAATAATTTCCCCAAGTCAAATCTGTTTTGCCTGTGATGGTAATCAGTGAATGATCTCTCCCTGTCCTTATCTCCACCCACGAGTCTTTCGTTATATTTTCTCTCCCCTGTCCAGCTGAGGAGGGGAGTGATAGAGCGGCTTTGGTGGGCACCTGGCATCCAGCCAGAGTCAACTCACCACAATCTCAAAAAACCAGTAGGCTCCAGTTCATATTGAAATACTTGTATTTGCCAAAACCTTACGGTGTGAAATTTGGGCAGAAGGTCTCAGAGTGGTGGTTGCTAAAAAGGAAATCTTTGTATGGTTCACTATGAGAAAAATCTCATGAAAACAGACGTGTTAATGTATGTAGTCACAGTTAGTTCTTTGCCTCAAAATATCATTATAAAAATAAGACGTAAATGTTTTCCTCAGTCTATTAAATGAATCTTAAGGAAATACTCTACAAACTGTCTGTAATATTAGGATTGTATAAATATAAAAATGAGGGAGAAAGGACTAATTCACCTCCAGCATTGCAGGTGGACCAGAAAGAGTGCTACATTTGGGGTTTTTTATTCTTTTAGAATTAACTTACTTCTTGTGTGGGCCATCTACCCCATTTCCATATAAAAGATTACTGGAACTCTATGCTTGCTAAAATGAAGGAAGAAAATGGAGATTTTATAGACCTTTCAGCCATCTATATAAAGACGGCAATCTGGACTGAATTCTTTTCTACCTTACAGTTTGTGCTACCTGTGATTCCCACATAGACCAACGTTAAAACTCCTCTTGGATTTCCGGACCAGGGTCTGAATGGTTTTCAGGCATAATTTTATAGAAAGGCTGCTAGAAATATGAATAATATATGTCTACTACTTCAACTCTGCAGGCCACTTTTGAGATACATAAATACTATTTTTATTTTATTTTTCTTAGATAGAGCTATCAACAGTTACTAGTGAGCATATTTTAAGACTGGTTGAATTTTTAAATGCTCAACAGTAGTATTTCTGCAGAGATGTAATGAAGATTTCAGTCCTTATACCCTAAATCTTTATTTTACACATTTTTAGGAGCTTTATAGTCTAGAATATTTCATTGTTCAATAGGGGCCTGAAGGCAGTTGGCATCTTTGCAGTGATTTTAATGATCTTTGGGTCAACTTTACTATGTTCTGGGAAAACACAGTATACCTCGGTGACAACACAAATTCAGATTTTGAGAAAAAGTAGATATTCAAAGAAGTTAAGGCCAAAAAAGGCTATCATAATAATTTTATTTTCCATCCCATATAACACAGACTATAATATCACACACAAATGACTACATCAAACCATGTGGGAAATATTGAATTGAACTGGTGAAAAAGAATATTATAAAAGGGATTGTGGAGCAAATGAAGACAATGGCCAGAGAGAGACATGAAATTGTTATGAGGTGGTAGAAGTGGAACTCCTCAGGTGGATTTCCTCGAGGATAGCCCTTACGATGCATTCCAGGTAATATTTTCGTTAGCTACTGTGGCAGTATCTAGACTATGCACATATACATTCCAAGTTTTACTCTCATCTACCACTCCTCAATATGGCCTAGAAACCATCATAAACATCCCAGAAGATACCATGACAGTAGTCCAGATTTGTCTGGATGGGAAAATTCAGGGGTTTTGCCTCTAACAGCATCTCAAATTTTAACCTGTAAAGCAGAAGTGATGAGTTGACACTTTAGAGCACCCCCCTACCTGAATATTGGCCAGTTCCTTACAGCATGAGATGTGGTGTTGAGGATCCTGACAAAAGGTAAAGATGTAAATAGTGGGATCACAACCCTGATTTTTAGGACACCAGCCTTGGACCTGTTAAGGGATCTGCTTGGAAGAGGCCCATGAGATATAGTCCTGGAAATGAGTGCAGGAGAGGTGATTGATTTTAAAGGATCATCTCCTCCACGCTCAGGAATGAACAATTCTGAAACATAGAAAAAGCAAAGGCGGCAGGAGGCCTGCATGCATAAACAAGGAGATCCTTGACAAAACTCAAACATAAAAGACGTGTTAGAAGTGGAAACAGGGTCAGGTCACCCAGTAGCAATCAAGGACAGTGTCTGGTCATACAGGGATAAGGATAGGAAAGACAAAGACCACCAGGAGTTTAATCTTCTGAGAGATATGAAGGGCAACAAGGGGCGCTTCCATGCTATATATAAGCAACAAAAGGAAGACTAGGAAAAATGTGGATCTGCTACCAAATGTGTCAGGGAACCCGGTGAAAAGGACACAGCAAGACCGAGGTAGTCGATGTCTTCCTCACTTTTACTGCTAAGATTTGCCTCCCAGGCCCTTGATACCAGTGAGAAGGTGCAAGACATACCCTCGTTGGAGGGGGATGAGGATAGGGAACACTTAAATAAACTGACCATATACAGGCCCATGGGGAAGCATTACCAGCAGGCCGAGGAAAGTGATCCTTCCCCTCTACTCAGCACTAGTGAGGTCACATCTGGAGTGTTGGGTCAAGTTCTGGGCTCCCCAGTACAAGAGAGACATGGACATACTGGAGAGAGTCCATCAAAGGTCTGCAAAGATAATAAAGAGACTAGAACATCTGACATATGAGGAGAGGCTGAGAGAGCTGGGACTGTTCAGCCTGAAGAGCAGAAGGCTCAGGAGGATCTTAGCAAAGTGTATAAAGACCTGATGCGGGGGACTAAAGAAAATGGAGCCAGACTCTCTTCAGTGGTGTTGAGTGACAGGATGAGCAGCACTGGGCACAAATTGAAATAGCAGTAATTCCACTTAAACGTAAGAAAAATTATTTTTCCTGTGAGGGTGGTCAGCCACTGCAACAGATTGCTCAGAGAGGTTGTGGAGTCTCCATCCTTGGAAATATTCAAAGTCCAACTGGTCAACCTGCTGTAGTTGACCCTGCTTTGAGCAGGGGTGTTGGACTATGTGATCTCCAGAAGTATTTCCAAACCTCTACAATTTAGCGATTCCGTGAAGATAGCATGGCAGAGTCACCATCAGTGTGCCATATATCACCTCCAAGGCATTGTGTGCCTTCACAAAAATTCCACAACACAGCCACACAGCCAGGAGACTGTATTTTTTTCTTATTTCTTTTTTTTTGTTTTTTTCTTGTTTACTATGCTATGCTTTAATGCTGTAACTGTTCCAAAGTCCTTGCAAAGAGTACAATCACCAGCAGAGCCAGTGTCACTGCAATATTTACAAGCAGAAAGTCACTTAGGTGGAGCAATGTCACAATACACTTTCCTTCCCTCTCTTCCTGACATTTTAATTTTCTCCTGAATTTCTAGATCTGGCATTACTAATTAAGCTTGAGGATGCTAAACTATTTAAATATGCCTAGTAACAACTTGTATCTTAACTTTCGTAACAGTCAGCAACACTACAGCTGATTGGCTAGCATTGTGCATGTACAAGATTTTGTTTCTTCATAGTTAATGTGTAGTCATTATCATTTGGGTCAAATGAACTGCTTTCCTTTTTTTTTGTCAATCAACAGAGAAAGGGAAAAAAGGTTAATGCTGTTGATCACTGGTATGAAAAAAATCTTTCCATGTGCAGCTTGATCCCTTCCACATCCTCCTCCCCTGTGGCAGCCTGTCCATCTCCTGTGTCTTTCCCCACTTAGGGATGAGCTGTGGTACTTACAGGAATATGTGCGATAACTGTCAACCTCAGGAAAATCATTTGTGATCAGCAGTGATACTGATGGGGAAAAAGAGGCATACTGTTGTTTGTCCTGGAAATCTTTCCTGTCACTATATGTGCAGGGTAGGGAAAATAAAGTTTTCATTTATCTTCTAGTTTGTCGTTGTCATGGAGGATAATGGCTGAAACTCAAGTAGCTTTTCAAATAGCCAAGAACATTTTGATTTTCAGATCAATTATCTCATTATAATGCAGTTAGATTTTATGAAATTTTTATATGGCATCAGAAACATAAGGGACTTTACTTAGTAGGATGTGGTTTTGTGTTAAAGAGAACAGAGTATTTCTTTTGCATCTAGTTGGATGCAACTGTCAGTTGGGGTATCTGAAGGAGTTACCAGGAAGTGCCACCGTACTACCTGTCATCTGCGTGCATGCTCTCAACCTGCAATCAAAGTGATGTACTGTGGCTTCGCCTAGACACTAAGACAAAACAAGCTAACTGAAGTTACCTAATAGTTCCTATAACTTAAGAACATACATTCAGCTACGGTGGGTCAGCTGGCATCCATTACAGTTTTTAGTTTGGCGGTTGATTCTGACTCTCAGGCTGGGGTTAAAGAAAGATTGGAATTTTTTTCAGAATGGGTTGAAAGGAACACCACCTGTCTTTTTGCTGTGATGTGTGACAAAATAGTTGGTCCATGCTGTGGAGGCAATGGTTCAGGATTGTGTGATATTATTCTAATATGCTGCAACAGAAACAGTAAATAACAATTACAGCAAAATCTTAGCTTTTGGTGTTGGGGAGATGGCAGACTATAAAAGAGGAGTGATATTCAATATGTTATAATACTGTTGCATATACTAACACAAATGAATTATATTGTTATTTAACTCTGGATGGCCTTTTCATATGTGGTTTGATATTACAGAATTAAATGAAAGGACATCATATTTTTCAGAGAACTTAACTAAGGGGCAACTCTATGACAGATGGCCTGAAAGCAGAATAGAAAATGGCAGGATGGTAAAATTTATCAAAAAGCGTAATTAGCCTGCTACAGTCCAGATTCCAACAAGAAAGGTGAGAAAAGCTGAACACATGCATGAAAGAAATTAATTTGCTGTCAGTCCTTCCCTACTTCTGAGTCAGTTTGGGTGCTGGTATCTGTTAGGGGGGCTGAATCCAGCAGCCCAAGAGAGGTGAGAATGCTGCAGCTATGTGCGCCCAGGTCCAACCTGTAGCAAGGCTGAGCATGTAGCCTACCCGTAGCCACATGCACACAGAGCACACATATACACCATGTATGTACATATATACATGTCTGGCTGCACAGAAAACACAGGCAGACACACAGAGCACTCAAATGAACACAGACAGCACCAACAGCCACATCCTGCTCCCCTCTCTGGCTGGTCCATTGGTGAGGAAAAAAAAAAAAATAATGTGGATTGCTCCAGTAGCTGGGCTCAGACACTGCCCAGTAGCTGGCCCCTGGGTCCCAGTCTCCCCAGTTGCTGGCACACCTGTGAACTCTGATGCTGCAGTCCTGCTCCGGTTGCTGGTATAGACCATCTTGCTCACAAATGTGCGTGCGCACACACGCACTCAGAGCTAGCTGGGAAACCCCTGGTCCTTTTGACCTTGAGCTCCTCCCATGGTTTCGCACACCCCTGGCTCTCAGGCCATGTCACCTACTCACCAGTTAATCTGGTTTGAGCTTCATGAGCGCTCACAGTCACTCACACACCTGCACTTGCTCCAGCTGCTGGCTCCGTGGACACATGGATCCTTATGACCTGAGGTCCCACCCCAGTTGCTGGCACTTAAATCCAGTAAATTCAGCAGCCGCACCCGAGCCATCTGATCCGTGGTCTGACTCCTGTTGCTGCACTCACACCTGTATACACACATATGCACACAGAATAGTCTCTCACCCAGGAAAAAGATTGCACGGCCAGACAAGTGTACTGATCAGCAAACTGTTTACACATAACAGGCCCTTTCTCATCTGCTTACACCTCTATTTTCCCATGCTTGTTTCTCCCCAAATCACCTACATCCTTACTCTTCCCTGCCTTTGTTTCCAGCCGTAAGCATAGCATAAGTCTTGGGCAATTCCAAAATGTTCTTCTCTTGCATCCCATACTGTGTCCCATACCCCTAGGGATGGGACAGCAGCAACCCCTCAGTCCAAAAGGTGTTGTCTCATTGACTCCTCTTGATAGGTTTCATGCATGGAGAATGGTGGTGATAGAATCATAGAATCATAGAATCATTAAGGTTGGAAAAGACCTCTAAGATCATTGAGTCCAACCGTCAACTCAACACCACCATACCCACTACACCATGTCCCTAAAATGATGTCTCTCCTGAGACAGCCCCGGGAGGGGCCCAAACAGGGTGTCCCCTTCGTCTAAGTGTTTAATTTGGGGTCCCACTTGGCTTTGTGCCCCTGTGCTCCTCTGGGCTTGTGGAGATACTCCCTTATATTTGAGTGTGATGAAAATGAAGTGCAGTCTGTGCACAGAACTTCTTTATAGTTTCTTCATCTCAACCCAAAGTAAGCGTTTGCCAAGTTACAGCCTCTATTCATTCTGTGTTCAGACTCCCACTGTGTAAGAAATTGGGAAACAACTATGGGATTAGGAATGAACTGATGAGAAGAAATATTGGGTCCTATTTATCCTTCTTTGCAAATAAAGTACGAGAATACAAATACGTTTTTCTGACATACACTGTTCTTTAACTTTCTGGAAGTTCCCTTCCCTCCTTCTTTACAGCTTATGTATGGCAGGATACGTAGGATATGTACCCTCCAGGGAGTTTTCGCATTGACTTCTGTGAACTTCAGATGAAGTTTTAAGTCTCTTGGTATTTCTATCTGGATAACACTTCAAAGTCATGCTAGTCCTATCAATAATACGGTGTCTAACTCAATCTGGGATACTGCTGCATCTTGTAAGTACAACTGTTACTAAATGCTATTGTATTAAACCAACAATTTGATGGCATTTGAAGGTATGCCAATTAGGAAACATTTTCTTCACACAGTTACCTGAAATTTTAGAGTAATTCAAGTTATGTCCCTGTCTATGTCGTGAAATCAATGTTCTGCTATCCATGAAATCACATGCGGCTCAGTGGCACTTCTGATTTTGCAAAGGAAGGAGAAGCATATCTTTTCAAGAAGGCAGGGAACCTGTAAAGTATGCACAATGTAAAATTATATGCCTTTCTTCACTAGGGAAAAAAAAGCAATCACATTGGAAAAATGTGGAATCTGATCTAAACTAACCTGAGATTGGTATAATTTATATTTAAGTGTCATGTGACTATACTCATCACTGAGACATAGTAGACCAGACAATTAAAATTAAATGTGATGGAATAACAGCTATTTCTATAGAGACTAAAATTGCAAATACATAAATGGTTCCAGTCATATCAAAGAAGGTCCTTAGACCTTAATATTGGGACTATAGAATTCCCTTGAAAAAAACAGTAGGGCATTTCTTTTCCAAGTCCAGAACACTATTTACCTTTATTTAACATAAGTAAGTTTAATTTGCTTTTGTCCCAGAAAAACATTTTGTTTTGTGTAGCAGAAAATAACATCTTGTAGTGTATTTATTTATTTATTTTTCCTTGGAATCTGTTAGAGGACTTTAGATATTGGACAATGAAGAAGATTTACAAGACAACAAGAGTTTTGAAAAGATATTTATACAAACATTGTAAATTAAAATTATTTTAATAAAATATTTGCAAGATCATTGAGCCTCTATTGATGTTGCAAATATAGAAATTATGTGCTTATGAGTATGTAAAAGAGATTATTTATATTATGTAGGAGAACTGATTTAAGAATTATTTCTTTGAAACTTTCTGTGGTTTAGTGTTTTGGGTTTTTTTAAAGCAAGAAAGAATGACAATTCTATAACTAATTCTTAGTTTCTGTTTATGTCAAACTATGACTTCCTATTACAATTTTCATATCACTAGTCAAAACTGAACTTCATAAAATCAATAAGAAATTACAAACTAAGCTCTATATAATCTAACTGTAATTTGATGGCCAATGTCTTTGAGATGCATGTGTGAGCTGAAAATTAAGATTGGTGAGAAGCTGAAGGGAGACAATTACTCTATTACTTAAAAAAAGTGTCTACAAAGGCCCGTTGACAATTCATCTTTTTTTGCTGTGTTGAAGCTGATGAAAACCCTGATCTTCTAAAATAGATCAAAGTGACAATTTACTTTGTACAAATGTACATTTGTCTACACCAGGAAAGTGCATTTTACTCTTTTCTTCTTTTGTTTGCAACTACCACTCTAGTAACATTTGGAGAAAACTGTTTTCTGCTGCATTTAGAACAGATGTTTACATTATTTTAAAATATTTATGGAATCAAAACTGTGCTATGATTGAGTCTCAACATGTATTCAGGGTCAGGGACCACACAGACAAGGCAGAGAGGAAGGTAACCACAAGTGACAACGCATCAGAAAGGGTTACAGACAAAACAGCATAGAAATTGCTGTGGTGGCAGACATGCAGGGAAGCAGGACACTGCAGATGAGCTTCAAATTATGAAGGGGGGTACGTAGGACAGAAGAAAGAAATAGAAGAGCATGAAAGGAATTTTTTTTGTTAACATAAGAATTGTTTAATGTTTAAAAATTCAAAGCATTTTAAAGGGTAATAATTAAGGATGAAATATGAGTAATTTTTTTGGAAATTGTGCTCAATTTTTACCTCTTTAACTTCTAACTTCTTGAAAAAGCGGAAGAAAAAAAAAGCTCCTCCAAACATTCTTCTTGTAATTTTGCCCAGAGCAACCTGGAGCTTACTTTGTATCATTGTTAAAAACCATTTAGAAGTTGCATGTTAATCTGTTCTTGTGGGAAAGGAAAGGGAAAGGAAAGGAAAGGAAAGAGAAAATATCAAGGCATTTTTCATATAGATTCTTTTATGCATTCATTGCAGGATTCAAAAAAAAAAGTATTTCTAGAACTGAAATTACAAATTTGCTGAGTTTGTACTTTCTACGGCTATATCCACAGAAGTAAAAAAAAAATAAACAATTGCTTCAATTACCTCACCATACAGGCCAACTGTATGAGGTTCAACAAGGCCAAGTGCCGGGTCCTGCACTTCGGCCACAACAACCCCAGGCAATGCTACAGGCTTGGGGAAGAGTGGCTGGAAAGCTGCCCAGAGGAAAAGGACCTGGGGGTGCTGATTGACAGCCGGCTGAACATGAGCCAGCAGTGTGCCCAGGTGGCCAAGAAGGCCAACGGCATCCTGGCCTGTATTAGGAATAGTGTGGCCAGCAGGAGCAGGGAGGTGATCGTGCCCCTGTACTCGGCACTGGTGAGGCTGCACCTCGAATCCTGTGTTCAGTTTTGGGCCCCTCACTACAAGAAGGACATGGAGGTGCTGGAGCGTGTCCAGAGGAGGAAAATGAAGCTGGTGAAGGGCCTGGAGCACAAGCCTTATGAGGAGCGGCTGAGGGAACTGGGGTTGTTTAGCCTGGAGAAGAGGAGGCTGAGGGGAGACCTCATCGCGCTCTACAACTACCTGAAAGGAGGTTGTAGCGAGGTGGGTGTTGGTCTCTTCTGCCAAGTAACTAGCGATAGGACAAGAGGAAATGGCCTCAAGTTACACCAAGGGAGGTTTAGATTGAACATTAGGAGAAATTTCTTTACTGAAATTTCTTTACTTACTCCTTTCCAAAGGCCTTGGAACAGGCTGCCCAGGGAAGTGGTTGAGTCACCATCCCTGGAGGTATTTAAAAGACGTGTAGATGAGGCGCTTAGGGACATGGTGTAGTGGGCATGGTGTGTTGGGTTGACGGTTGGACACGATGATCTTAGAGGTCTTTTCCAACCTGTATGATTCTATGATTCTATGATTCTATGATTCATACTGTATTCATTTTGGTTTTACAAATCATTCCTGTAATTGCTTTTACAAAAATAGCAATTTATATAACCGACTGAAAAATTTTCAGCGTTGTTGGCACTGTAAAGAAAATTCTAAGTGTGTCCAACTAAACTGTACATTCATTCTAAGTTATTTTTAGCTTATTTAAAAAAGAATATGCAATATTCATTGGTTAAGATGAATAAAACCATCCTGGAAATGCATAAGATTTACTATTTTCCTCAAGGCATCCTAAGTGTTCATTAAACATTGACACCCTTCGTGCCAGTCTAGTCTTTTATCTTGTATCTTCTCTGTGTTAGATCACTTTATACTGACACATAGATTCAGCAAGGAAATGTGATTATGACATACTTTAGTTTGAACGACCTTATATCCAACAACATTTGACCCTAGCTTTTCTCTAAGAAATAGTATCTTGAACACCATAGTGGATTCAATATGTTCTAGATCAGTTTTATTACAGTCTGAGGCAGCAGCGTCACCTGCTAAATGAGTAACACATCTTCCTGCACTATTTACATTTTTGCTGCCATCAGAGCTCTGACCCATAGACCTTCTGCTGAACAGCCCCTTGCAAGAGTCAGTTGCAACTAGTTGGCACAGACTTGCTACATAAACTAATCAGATACAGTTCAAACATCTGATGAGCAGTTCTTGCTTTTGAACAATTGTTGGACAACATATCTATTTTATTTCTAAAAAACTAATGAATGTAAGGAATATAGCACTCTGCTGGGTTGCTGAAAGCAAGAGGATTTTTTTTTCTCATAGCACAGAATCACGCTTGTGACATTGCAATGAAACTTGATATCCACAAACAGGCTTTTTTTATTTTTTTTAAATTCCAGCTGTTTTGTTATTGGTAATGCTACTAGTCTTTCATATATAAGTGACAAAAACAAGTCCACAAAAGTTGACCTTGTGATCTTGGTGCTTGGCTAGATATCATGTCAGCACATGTAGTGTGTTTATCTCATAGTAGCAGGATGCTGAGGCAACTGCTGTCCTAGATCTCCCAGGGATCACCAGCTCCTCTCTTCCTTGTCTAACTCCTCCATGCGTCCAGATCAGCCAATCTTATAACATGCCCTACAATTAGGCTGGATGTGCAGTGTCTCAATAGCTTAATCTCTTTTTTCCTATCTTCATCATACAAATTTATTTTAAAATCTCTCTGAAAGGGGAGATTTTCATAGTTCTTTACAGTTCTTCACAGTTAAAATGAAGTTATTCAAAGGTTCCAAACTGACACTTCTGGAAACTGATGTCTTCAATTCTACTAAATATTACGCAAAGCACTTTGGTTTGTATTCTCCCTGTCGGTATGAAAGAGTCATGTCCAGGTGGGAATGCCTTTATCAGGCAGTTCAGTCGGGGAGGCACAGAAACATCAGTCAGAAGAGAGTCCTGGAGGTTTTTCAGTCTGGCTTCTCACTTGGAATTATTGCTAGCACAAGGTAAATTCAGTGTGCGTTTTCTCTAGCCAAGGTTTGAAAACCTACAAGGATGGAGATAACCTATTCCAGGGAGGCATTATCCTAGTGATTTCTTTTTAACTGAGAAGTCTTTCCTAAAATAGAATGATTCATTATAGAAAAGACAACAGGACCAGAGCTTCTCTGTGATGACGGTTTTGTAATATCCATATGTGTCAAACTGTTTCATTTAAACTATATATCTCCAATATTGCCAGTGTATTCTGCATTCTCCCAGTGAGATGGGGGAGAGAATTGGAAAAAAAAAAAGTAAAATTCATGGATTGAGATAAAGACAGTTTAATAGAACAGAAAAGGAAGGGAAAATAACAGTAGCAATAAAAATAACAATAACAACAACAATAACAACAACAACAACAACAACAACAATAATAATAATAATAATAATGGTAAACTATACAAAATGAGTGATGCACAATGCAATTGCTCACCACCCACCGACCAATGCCCAGCCTGTTCCCAGGCAGTGATTGTTACTTCCTGGACCATGCCTCCTAGATTATATGCTGAGCATGATGTCATATGGTATGGAATACCCTCTTGGCCAGTTGGGTTAACTGTCCCGGCTATGCTCCCTCCCAGCTTCTTGTGCATAGGAAGCTGAAAAGTCCTTGATGAGGGTAAACACTGCTTAGCAACAATGAAAACATCAGTGTGTTATCAACATTATTCTCATACTAAATCCAAAACACAGCACTATACCAGCTACTAGGAAGAAAATTAACTTTATCCCAGCCAAAACCAGGACAAGAGCCTTCCTACTCTCAAACAGATCAACACTCCCACCCAACTTAGTGTTTTCTGCAAACTTACTGAGTGTGCACTCGATCCCCTCGTTCAGATCATCAATAAAGATATTAAACAGGATTGGCCCCAGTATTGAGCCCTGGGGAACACCGCTCGTGACCGGCCGCCAACTGGATTTAACTCCATTCACCTGCACGCTGTGGGTTTGGCCATCCAGCCAGTTTTTTACCCAGTGAAGAGCACACCTGTCTAGGCCATGAGCAGCCAGTTTCTTCAGGGGAATCCTGTGGTCAAAAGCTTTACTAAAGTCCAGGTAGACAACACCCACAGCCTTTCCTTCATCCACTAAGTGGGTCACCTTGTCGTAGAAGGAGATCAGGTTAGTCAAGCAGGACCTGCCTTTCATAAACCCATGGTGACTGGGCCTGATCACCTAGTTGTCCTGTACGTGCCACATGATGGCACTCAAGATGATCTGCTCCATAACCTTCCCTGGAACCAAGGTCAGACTGACAGGCCTGTAGTTCCCTGGATCAGATCCAGAGATGACATTTATACTAATAAAGATAGAATGACGTACAAAAACATAATCAATAAGGAATAGTCTGGGATAGTAGCAGGGAAGAGTCAGACTAATGCTGGAGAGAATGGTGAGGAGAGGGGAGGAAGGAGTTGGAAGAAGAAAAAGGGAGGTGAAGGAAACAGATGTTCTGGGGGAAACATTTTTCTTCTGTACATCACAGCTTGAGCTAGTGATGTTCTGTTAGTCATGTTAGTTCTGTTAGTCATGTAAGCTAGTCATATTCTATTCATCAAGTATGAGACTCTTTTTCCCCATTATCATGATGAAAATGGCCCTGACTCACTCCTCCTGAGCCGTACCTTCACTGGGAGTAGTAACATAATCAGGTAGGAACTGATTTTTTATGGTGCATCCAAAGATGCACAACGAAGGTGGTCCTCACATATCTTCTGCTGGTCTGGTCTGGTGAAGTCTGGGTTTCTTGTGGCCAGGGACAAAGAAAGAAATTGTTTCCTAAGAGGTTTGTATTTCCTATTTTTTTCCTTCCCATTAAATATAAAAGGAGTCTGGGGTGATGAGCTCAGATGTGGACACCTACAGAGAGGAGACGTGAATCTACCTAGGGACCTGTGTTTGAACCCCAGTAGGCAGCTCAGTACCGCACAGCCTCTCATTCACTCCACCTCAGCAGGATGGGAGAGAGAATTGGAAGGGTAAAAGTGAGAAAATCTGTGGCTTGAGATAAAGACAGTTTAATAGGTAAAGCAAAAGCCGCACACGCAAGCAAAGCAAAATAAGGAATTAATTCATTGTTTCCCATTGGCAGGCAGGTGTTTCATGACCTCCAGGAAAGCAAGGCTCTACCACTCATAATGGTTACTTGGGAAGACAAACGCCGTAACTCCGAATGTCCCTCCCTTCCTTCTTCTTTATATGCTTTATATGTTGAGCATGATGCCATATGATATGGGATATCCCTTTGGTCAGTTGGGATCAGCTGTCCCAGCTGTGTCCCCTCCCAACTTCTTGTGCACCCACAGCCTACTGGCTGGTGGGGCAGTCTGAGAAACAGAAAAGACCTTGACACTGTGTAAGCACTGTTCAGCAGAAGTTAAAACATCGGTGTGTTGTCAACACTTTTGCTCATAAATCCAAAACATAGCACCATACCAGCTACTATGAAGAAAATTAAATCTATCCCAGACAAAACCAGTACAGGAATGCATGAAATAAATGCGTAAGAGTCTAGCAGGTGTTTCAAAATTTCTGGGAACACTAAATGCAGTCCTGCTCTCGTGGGAGCTTCAAGTTGTTACCTCCAAAGGGCCTTAAAGAAAAGGAGCATGTCTGTTCCACCTAGCCGAGGTTCATAGGCTGATCCATAGACCCAACAAAGATATTATGGTGGTGTCCTGGAAGACTAGAATCCAGCCCTTAATTGTATTTGAAATGTCTTTATATGTTGATAATTACTGCTGTTGCCAGAGAAGCTGGCTGCGTAACCCACAGGAGTGCTTCCTAATTTATTTCAGTGGAAATGTAGTGGATGGAAAAAAAAAGACTATCATTAAAGTGTTTAAAATAAGCCAGTTTAATTTAAATAAACAATTTAAAGAGCCATTACATGAAGAGGTCAAAGAGAAGATTTTTGGGGTTGTTGTATTTCTGGCAAATGAAAAGCAACAGACCACAGTAATTTCTTTTACAGTCATGTAAGAGATCCAGAAAAAGATCCTATTGATTGCCTAGAAGAGTACGAGGTGAGAAAGCTCTGGGGTTTGTTCAGTCATTGTTTCTTTCAGATGGGTGCCTTCACACCCTGTCTTAGCCATGTTGGTAGGATCAGTCGTGGCAGTTTCCTTTACTACTGCAGATGTTCTGCATTACAGACATTAAAAAAAAAAAAAAAAGAATTCTAATTCTTAAAGTATTTACTCTTATGACACCCAGAGGCATTTCAATCCATTTGGGGCAAAAAAAAAGGTACTTTCTGGAAATATGAGTTCATATTCAAATACGTTTTTTACATGGTGGAGAAAAAGGGGAAATACAGACTGCAATTTTCATGACAGTGAGAGCATCCCCTTAGAAAAATAGTAAAATAGTTCTTTTCTTTTACGATTACCATACTTCTTCTAGATTCAAACATTTTTCAGTGAATCTCATCTAAATCAGAGGGAAAAAAAAAACAACATGTTTTTCTTCAGATTTCTATTCCATTTGGGAAAAGGAAGAATGTCCAATAGTACATGCTTCATTCAGAATAACTTGTCATTTGCAGTGACTGCTTCTGAATTTTTTTTTCATGTCAAAGTTAGCAAGTGAAATTCTTCTCTCTAAATTGTAACAGACTAAGAAATATTGTAAAAAAAAAAACAAAATTTAAAACTCATAAGTGCTCCCTCTAGCTTTTGAAATGTATAGTTGTTAATGGTATGTTAATATGCAATTAAATAATAGGAATTATAAAATAACACTAATACACTTATGTTGTTAACTTCTTTTCAAAATGTCCGTAATAAAAATTAGGAAAACTTCTGGAAATTCATTTTTCTCTTTTTCTCTTAAAAACTGTTTTATTTTTATTATTTTAACAGTAATTTGTTACTTTAATAGTAATAATAGTAATCATTGGCCATAGTTGCAATCTTAAGAGAGACTGAACACAATGAGAAAAATGAAGAGTTTCTTTTCCTGATATGAATGATAATTCTTCATGTTATTACTTTAAAGAAGAAAAGGATGGGTTGAAAAACCATTTCAGAATCCGCAGAGCAATTAATACTGTAAAGGAATTTGTACTAGAGGCCTGATACTAAAGCGAGAATCAGACCCAATTTCCTCCTAAAGTAGTGATAGGTAGACAAATAGATGCATAAACAGATAAATAAAAATAATTTGTACTAAAGTTTATTTCTAGTTCAATTATATTTTATCTTATATTTTTTCATGTCTTTTCTCAGCATGCATAGGTATATTTCTTCTTGATTTAATCACCCATTCTAAATGTTCATATATGAACATTTGTGTTATATGTGGCTGTATGTTCACTCATTTCTTGAACAAAATGTGGGCTCACTGAAGATTGTCACAGTGAATATACTTCAGAGCAGACACTGAGTTAAAATTATCTTCAGAAAAATGCAGACAATGTTTCAAGATGTTTAGTTAATTATGGAAATTGCAATAAGATCATAGACAGTTTGGGGAACACAGATACTACTTTCCTTTGATAAATGTCTTTGAAAATTCCTCACTCATTCATACATATAAGCATATCCTTGCTTGTCTTTAAAACTGTCGATGATATTTTTCCTAATGACAGGAATTATGCATTTAAATTACACATTCCAAAGTATTGCGAAGAAAACCAATGACATATAATCAACAAATAAGAATATAAGTTGAAGAATCATAAATATTCAATTGTGAGAACACACTGACTGCGTAGAAGACATTAAGAAGACTTTGCAGTAAAGGACCCCAGGGTCCCGGTGCACAAGAGGTGACCATGAGCCAGCCATAGTTCAGAATTATGACAGAAGGATTACTGAAATGACCACATGCCTTATGATTTGTATGATGAAAGTTAAATTCTTGATAGGGGCTTCAATTTTTGTTCAGTCATTTTATGTACCAGTAATACTAAATGTAGCAGTTCAGTGTTCAACTGCAACAGAGGTTTTTAGAAGGCTATTTTAAGAGACTGGTGGGAACAAACTACAACAGTAGAGATTGTACAGATACTTTTTTAATTTTAAATCTATCACGTTTAGTTACTGTTCTTCTCCACCTAAAGAATACCCAAAGAACATTTTCATCTTTAAGACATCATGTTGATGAAATGGCATACACACCTCTTTATTGGAATCAATAACTGAAAAATAAAGAAATAATGAGAATACATATTTTTTCAATATTAAGATATATCTTTAACACATCAGCCTAATATTCATAACAAGTATTTTCATTAGAAGAAGTGAGATCCAGTTTTGTCTTTTTTTTTTTTCCCAGACATTTTAATAACAAAGGAGACTACAGAACATGCAAAGATTACTTATTCAGTGCAAATTAAGACATCAATATTAATATGTCTCCTGCTTTAGGAAAAAACAAATGCCCACAAGATTTCAGTTTACCCCTTTACAGTTGTCCTCTGCCCTAGTCTCTATCAAAGCATTGTTTGATCTGCCTTTGGGAGCTGCTGGCAGGCAATGCCTCAGAATGCAAAGCAACAGGCCTGGAACTACTGGGTTTTATCATGTTCGTTTAAAAAATATTTTCTTCAAGGAAACTTTAAGTTCACCCATTAAAAGGATTCTGAGGTTTCCAGGGAAAAAAAAAAAAAAAAAAAAAAAAAAAAGAAGAATTAAATTATAACAATTAGACTAGTGAAAGTACAGAGATATTTTTGTATTCTTTAATCAACCCATATAGGATTTGGTATGAGAGATGCTAAAAAAAAGAACAATGGGTTAGAATAATTCCTTTAATTTTTCTGGAGATGTTCTAGATTGGCTAGATTGAGAGCATGAATGAGACAGATCTTTTTTCATATTTTATTTTTTCCTAGTAAACTATTTTGCTAAAAAAGGCAAGCAAATCTATCAGCATTTTTGTTGATACAGGGCTGAGTTTCCCATGGCTTCAAAGTGAGCTAGAGAAAAAATTAGTTGGCCGGAAAGAAAGGAAGGAAAACAAAAAGGATCATTTATGACTTCTATGCTTCTTTTTTACCAATCAACATGCAACAGATCTTGTTCTGTTCCTGTGTCAGCAAAGCTCTCACTGGATTTGATAAGCGTAGAAGTAATAGCTGCATTATTCCTGCAATGATAATAACATTTGTGTTGCTTTCCACTAAGTGAGAGTCTTGACATGATGACATAGAACCTAGATATTCTTATTTATTATGAAAATGCCACTGCCAACTCATTTCATATTGATTTCATTTTTATAGTTCTAATATTTTAATCTTTTATTGCTTCTCATTTTTATGCATGCCCTCATTTACAGAATTTTTTTTCACTAAAGGGTTCAACAACAGAATCTTTATAAAACCCTTATAGGATAGCTTATTTGATTTACTTTATAAATTAAAATAAAACAACTTTCAGGAAGAAAAAGATGAAGTAAGCTATTTTTTAGAATTTATGAAATACATTAGTTAGAATACAGTTAAATATCTGTATCTTGCTGTTCTTAAGGGGCACCAAATTGCTAACAGGATTTGTGTAACATTTTAAGTTTATTACATTACACATACAAATAAAAATGTGTTTTATTATAAACATATATATATAATATTACATATTAAAGCTATATTATGTCTAAACCTATATTATATATTGTAATTTTCCATATCTAATTTATTGACATGTTTATTTGTGAGGAAAATAATCTTATTAAAAATAAAATTAATTTTAATATAGAACAAGACATAAGAACAAGAAATTCCATGATGATCATGGGAGAACGAGAAAGTGTATTTGTGACTGTGTAAGTTAGCTTCATTGTCTTATAGAAGAAGATTTAACTTTAAAAGGTCTGTATCGTACTGCGGGAACATCTGTATTGTACTGTGGTATGTAAAGTACAGCTGGTCTAGGCAGAGAAAAGATCTGCTGCCAGATTTCTACAGAGTTGTCCTGCCTAGAAAAAATCACTCATATCACTTTCATGCTGCTTCCAAATCTGTGCCAAGAGCAAAGTGGCCTTAATGGACCAAGAAATCCTGGCCAACATTTGGTGAATTTTACAAGCAGCAAGTTATTTTGGCAATAAGCAACCAAAGAATAATAATAGACATACCATCATGTTCAGCAAAGGTCTTACTGAAAATTGACAGTGGGAAAATAACAACTCATATTTTCTACCTGTTAGCTTATTTCTAAGAACGAAGAATGGATGAAGAAATGTTTAGGAAGAAGTGCAGTTTAAACTTCTAGGGAGCGTGTTCGAGTGTTTCTGTTTTACTCCAAGAAAAAGACTAAATAGAAAAGGTGGGGGTAGAAGGTTCAAAAAGCAAAAAAACGAATTACAGTCCTACTTCTCAGTAAGTTTGCAGATGACACCAAGCTGGGCAGGAGTGTTGATCTGCTGGCAGGAGGGTAGGAAGGCTCTGCAGAGGGACCTGGACAGGCTGGATCGATGGGCCGAGGCCAACTGTATGAGGTTCAACAAGGCCAAGTGCAGGGTCCTGCACTTCAGCCACAACAACCCCAGGCAACCCTACAGCCTTGGGGAAGAGTGGCTGGAAAGCTGCCCAGAGGAAAAGGACCTGGGGGTGCTGATTGACAGCCGGCTGAACATGAGCCGGCAGTGTGCCCAGGTGGCCAAGAAGGCCAACGGCATCCTGGCCTGCATCAGAAATAGTGTGGCCAGCAGGAGCTGGGAGGTGATCGTGCCTCTGTACTTGGCACTGGTGAGGCTGCACCTCGAATACTATGTTCAGTTTTGGGCCCCTCAGTACAAGAAGGACATGGAGGTGCTGGAGCGTGTCCAGAGGAGGGCAACGAAGCTGGTGAAGGGCCTGGAGCACAAGTCTTATGAGGAGCGGCTGAGGGAACTGGGGTTGTTTAGTCTGGAGAAGAGGAGGTTCAGGGGAGACCTTATCATGCTCTAAAACTACCTGAAAGGAGGTTGTAGCGAGGTGGGTGTTGGTCTCTTATGCCAAGTAACGAGCGATAAGATGAGAGGAAATGGCCCCAAGTTGTGCCAAGGGAGGTTTAGGCTGGACATTAGGAGAAATTTCTTTACTGAAAGAGTGGTCAGGCCTTGGAACAGGTTGCCTAGGGAAGTGGTTGAGTCACCATCCCTGGAAGTATTTAAAAGATGTGTAGATGTGGCACTTAGGGGCATGGTTTAGTGGGCATGGTGGTGTTGGGTTGATGGTTGGACAGGATGATCTTAGAGGTCTTTTCCAACCTTAATGATTCTATGATTCTATGATTCTGCCTCTGTGCTGATTTCAAAGGTAGTTTGCCTGTTCAAGCAATACAACAACACACATGAAATCTGCAGTTCATTGTGCACTGGTTCACAACTGGAGATTTTCCATGTTTTGTCTTCCAATCCAGCTTATTATGGAAATAAAAGGTACTTAAATGTTTTCTGCTGGGGTTCACACTTAGGTCTGCTTCCTTTTTCTTACAGTCACAGAGATTGTGCTCACATTCTGGATAACAAATTATGTGACTTTGTTCAGAAACTTTCCTTGCAGGTTGATTCATTTCTACACTTTGAAGAAGTTGAATTGCTAACAGCAAGATTACTGTCATAGCTTTTCACTATCTTCTAATTATGAAAACAGAGGGCTTACAATTAAGTTCAAGCATCGTAAGACAATGACAGTAGGCTTTTACAGGTCTTCCCATGTTATACCTCACAACTCCATTAAAATAAGATTTAGAAATAACATATCTTTGTGTTTATTATAGAGCTGAAAATTAAAATGTTCTGCAGTAGTCTGTTATTCAGCGCTTTCACAATACACCAGGAAAATTTAGAGACATAGTTCAGCATTAAAATTCAGATATAACAACATTCAGATGCATTGCTCAGAGCACAGTACAGCTGCAGAGTCTAAGCTATGCTTTTCCAAAACAAAAGGACACTCTTTCAAGAAGCAAGTTATCTACTAAAACAAGAAGATAGTGGGATACAGTTCTATGTATTTTGCTTGTATTATTACAGTATTTATGTGAATGAATTGCACAGGAAAATCCATTCAAAACCAACATGAGGAAAAATTTCTGTTAGAAAAAGTAAGTCTTTTTGCATTTCAGGAAAAAACAGTTTCCATATTCTTTCAACTGACTGACCATGTCTGTTCTCTTGAACCAGTCTCTTGAATCTCCTTGAGTGGCCCATGGGAAGTAAAACATTACTGTTCAAAGAACATAATACCGCTACGTTGTCCTGCTAGCCTTGGGCATGTTTCTGCTCCTTTCATGCTTGCGTAATAGCTAGGTTATTCTGGGAATCAAGAATTTAGTCCCAAGATACTGCTTTTCTTTGCCTCTTCTTTTTTTTTTTTCCTTAATCCAGAATATACCTAACATTTTGGAGGATTTTGCCAATATTTTGAAGAAAGTTAGTTCCACACTTATACAAATGAATAAAATAATCCCACAGAAAAGTGTAACATATCTGCAAAAACTCCTTGTACTCTAGGGCTATGAGACAAGCTGTTGATATTCCTTTGTCACCAGCTAAAATATTGAATAACAGTTTCCATGTATTTATGTATCAGCTACGAAGCAAGATAATTGTGTAGTAACTTAGCCCTTTTTGCAAAACTGGAGTAAAAAAAAATAATGGGACAGATACAGTACGGTCTGACACAGTAAAGAGCAGGAGAGGTCCAAGAAGGAGGCATGCATTGCAGGAAACCTGTGAGCAGTAGGTGGAAATCTGGAGCAGCCTGGAGGTTTGAGAAGCTAGTGGCAGGAACTAAAAGAGAAGGGACTTGGGACTGACCATGACCAAGGGACAACCCTTTAGCGGCCATGGGACAGCCACAGAGAGGTGGGAATGAAATGAAGAAGCAGTAGCCAAGAGTGGAGGACGAATGGAAAGAGATGAGTGAGGAGAGAATCATCCAAGCTAGAAGGGATATCAAGAAAGAGAAGTCGTCAATGGCAAGGAAATCCTGGTTGTACACATACTGGCAACTGCCTCTCCCAGGAACCAGCACAAGTCCAATGAAATGCCTGAAAAGATTCTCACTGACTTTGGCAGCCTTTAGGTAAAGTGAAGGTCTCTACAATAAACCATTGCAAATGTTATTACTTCCAAATTCAGGGAATATAGGCAGGATTCAAGTCCAGAATGCTAAAGACATTCTCCTTCATCCGGAGTGGATTCCCCATGCTGATACCACATGATGAAATTGGCTTCCAAAAATGTCCAAAAGGCAGGCAAGGAATGGCTGCCTGACAAAGTGTCCTTCTAACAGACATGAAGATCACGACATACATGTTTGGAAAACTAATTCAAAGTAGAGAATGCCTAAGAAGAACGTTATGTACAAGAAACTTCATTGCATCTCTTAAACTCTCTCAGCTATAGAAATTAACTCATTTTCTTGGTAGATTAAATTTTCTATTATACAATTTCATGGCATTGCTAGCTTCTCCACAGTTCTGTAAGAATAAGCAAATCCTTCGACTATTCTGTGGCTGCAGAGAACTCTTTGTTGCAAAACTAGTTTAGATCTAGTTAGAAATAGAGACTGTGTGCAGATGGTGGTTCAGTGCGTGTGCTCATGCTGGGCAGCACAGAAATACACTTTGTTCCATCCAACCAAATGTAATTGTGAGTTGAGTTTTTTGTTTGTTTAGTGGTGTTTTTTTTTTTCCCCCAGGTATGGCTTACAAGAGATGGAGTCACAGGATAAAAAAAAACAGCTTCAGGGAAGCCAGTAGGATTCTTTACTGATAATAAGATTTTGCCTGTACTCCTTGCAGTGATCTTTCATGACTCTCTTTTGAGTTTAAGAACATTCTTAAAGTCACACTACTCAGAATGAAAACATATCATAAGTTGTTTCAACTTTCATATAAAAATAATTTTGCAAATTACTGTATCTCAAGGTTACAGAGGAAAGATGAAAACCCAGATATTAAAATATGATTTTGCATATATATATTCCTTTTATCAAATTGCAGTTTGAACAATCTCTTGTTCTGAACTCTGAGGTTCGTAGTGCAGATTCAAACCTGAATCAAGCCAATTCATACTACAGTTTTACTTAATTAAGTGATGCCAATTTTTAAAAATATCACCAAGTTCATTTTCTCAATATTATTTATCTGCTGGTTCCTGAAATTGTCCAAGGTACTTTCAGAACATACACAGAAACATTTCTATAGAGGTCTGCAAGAGTTCTGTCCTCTAAGTTGCTTTTCCAGAATCAAAGCCTAACACTAAGCAGGTAAGAGGCAAATGATGTCTTAGAATAGAAAGCGCATGTGTAATGAGGTCAGTGTGTATTGTCAGAGAAGTTACTAATTGTTTTCTCTATACAAAAATTGTCTTTATTATTTTAAAGTAACAGTTTCTCCCAAAACTGTTAAAATGTTATTTTTCTCTTTGTAGGTTAAGTAGAACTCGTTGCTGCTGTGGTTGCTGCTCTTTTTTTTTTTTTCTTCACTACTAGCTAGCTACTTGTTTGACAGGTGACTGCTGAGAAGAAAGATACACAGCAAGGGTGCTAATGGTTCATTCACAAACAGTTGTATGAAGCTAGAGACTTTTCAAACATTTGAATTTAGGCAATATATACTAGCAGTGTACACCTGTCGAGTGTTATCGAGTACTTGATATACTTGATATACTATAGCTGTGCTTTCACTGCTGTCAGCTATAACCGTATAACTCATTTACTAATATAGGTACTTTGGGCTTTATTCTTTTTTACTATGAAAAAATCAATGCAGTCATTTTTTTCAGTTCTTTCTTGTATACAGAAAAAAAAAAAGGATAGGAACTAAATACTGATCAGTATTCTTCCTTTTCTGCTCTCATGTCATTCCTTCTAAAGAAAAGTAACTTGAAATGATGCTGTAAGGCCTCATTAGCATAGTTAAGAAGTCACCACTAGTGGCCTTTTGAATGAGAAATGGGTAATAATCTGGTATTTTCTTAACACTTCAGATGATGGACTTCCTGACTATAATCTTTGCCATTTTTCCTCCTCAGTAGGTAGCTTTCAAACTTTCAGCCTAAGAATGGAAAAGAAACAAACTGGGTACATTACTCCATGCTACTACAAGTGAAAATATGAAGTCCTAAAAAAAAATGTTTAAAACATAATATTTGCAAAAAAGGAAGTTATAAAGAAGCTGGTTGTGGTGGTTTAGTTCTTTCTCAGTCATAGCATATGAAAAAGAACCAATTTGAAGTAAATATTAAACAATGTATCTCAAAGAGATTTTTAATTTGTCAATGCCTTACACTAATTCAGGACCTGGTCCGCTGTATGTCTGAATATATGAGACATTCTTCACTTTTCCCTGAATCCAGGGAAATGAGACCTCTACCTCTCTTTAAAACTGTGGGAGGATTGGGCTTTTAAGTGAAAATAGTATTTCCTGAAGGTGTTGAAATTGAGACTGTATCATCTTTAAATGCTTCTTCCCTTATTATCCAACAATATTTGTTGTGATTACATGAGAGCCTCCACACATTTCTTGAAAGAAACTTTCTTGTTACAGAGAATTTTTAAGACATGATATCTAAAGACTCATGCTCACAAAAGAAAATATAAAGAAACAAATGCATTATTATTTTAATATCAGTTATATGTAAAGTAGGCTCTTAGTCCTCTGACAGGACTACATCACTTACTAATGAAGTAGATAAGGATCCATTGGGGATCCAATGGATCCCCAATTTTATTGGGGAAATAAAATCTAAAACTGTGTTGGGGAAATGATCCTTATACTCTTTAACATATAGTCACATAATTCAGTAAATCCCCATAGATTAAAAAAGCAGATGAAATTTATTTCTGCCCCTTGTCCATCTTTGGCCTCCTGTTCATGTCCATGCTTGCAGATTTTCATTCTTACAAAACAAGATGCAGAAATGTATCAGCATACAATCATATCAAGAGCAGGAGACACTAATTATAATTAAGACATTAAACTATATTGTTGAAAGCTCCTAGTTAAGAAAGTATAACTAAGACTAAGAATGGAAAGATCCTGGAAAATCTGAAATTAATCAGCTGAAAAGTAAACAAAAGTGCTGCTACAAATCCCAGAAGCAGACACTGAACAAAGACACATTTATTTAAAACTGCATAATATACATCAGTGTACAGTTATCAGCTTACCATGACAGTCACAGATTCAGAGTTTAATTTGGATAAATAGATTGGGAAAGAAATGTTGTTTTTAACTGGCAGGTAAGTCTGTTTTCAGTTCATATAAATTGTTCCATCAAATAACTTATATTGACAGTCTTATGAGGAAAGAAAATATTCTTGTGAGCTGAGGGTACAATTGGGAATGGATTTTATTTATTTAGATATTTTCATATCAAGTGGCAAAGCCATAAACTCTGAGGGTTCATTCTGCTGCTAGCAGCAACCTAGATTATAACATGTCTGAGTTGCCTAGGCTGCAGTATATATTTTTTTCAAAGGTATGAATTGTACAAATAATAGAAAATACCTTGTTTCTTTTAAACAGCTGCACAAGGTTATATAAGATTGTGGTACTGTTCACTTAATCATTTTCCAGACAAACCAAAATAGTGGCATGGTTGCTGACTCATTCCTTTTCGCTCTCTTTCTCTCTCCATTTAGCTGTATAAACCACAGTTATCTACCATGTTTATCAACTAGAAAACCACAATAAAAATGTAAGTAGTTAAAATTTAGAAAAAAATAGGAAATACTGGAATTAATTTTGTGTAGTGGCTCTTAATTCAATCTTATTTACACATTATAATAGCCTGTAATTGCTTCATCACCTGTTTTTAGTGGGAATATTGCCTGACAGTGAAATAATTATTTTAAAATTTTTTGCTACTATTTTAAAAAGGAAATTGAAAAATCAGAGTTCTGTCATAATGATGTCTACCCTTAGTTGCCAGACGAGATTATTATATTCTGTGTAAACCAACATGTAAGGGAGCTAAAATACATCGGAGGTTGCTTTCAAAGCCAGACACCAAGAGCTGTAGCTAGATAAAACTCTCAGAATCATTTCAAGATTATAGTATGATACATGGCTTAGAGGACTTATCCTCATCAGACTGTTTTTTTGATATATTAGGGTTTTTCCTGTGCCATTTACTATGTGTCGTATTCCTGATATTTTCCGTCTTTAGGCTAGCTCCTCAGGAGCAATAACCACACATCAGTTTACTTAGCCTACCCTCCCAGTCAGGTTTCAGTGATCTTCTCCTGGCTCCTAGTCCTGAATCTTTTTAACCATTTAATAGTTGTACATTTGTTCTAAGTTTCTCCTCACTCACCTTCCTCTGACTGCAGTTAAATCTCCCTCTCCAAGCCATCTAATTTTTTTGCCATATTTGCTCTTCTCCCTACCCTCTCTATTTGTCAGGTCCCGCAATGGGATTAGACTGTTTTTTCAATCAGTTCCAATTCTCTGCCCAGCCCAGTGTGTCATATCCCAGAGCCGCACTCGGAAAAAAAGTCTTGTGAGGAACTTCACTGTTCTACCCCTCTAGAGAACATATGAGAGCTGTGGTCTCTCAACGGTTTATGATATGGCCAGTGGTGCCCAGTTCTTCATGGAAAAAGAATGTAGAAATATTCCAGAAAAATTCCAATATTCACAATATTCCAGACAGACTTCAGGATCTTTATCAGATGAAAGGCCACTAAGTCTTTCTTAACACTGAGAAATATGTTTTCCCTACTATACTTGGCAGAAAAAGCCATAGCAAAACTGCTATAATTTTCTGATGGTATTCAGACTGAGTTTTATGATCAGTATGGATGTTTTTGCTGAGATAATTAAGTATTGAAAAAGATATAATTAACTGAAGAGATTATTTCTTCATGTGTGTGTGTGTGTGTAAATATGATGCACATTTTATAATAGGCATGGTTCTAACTGATTTGGTATTCATTTAGTCTAAAATAATGATTTTGGATTTACAGCTACCTGTCTATCTATACCTATATATCTCATATCTATGTTATATATTCTTAATATGCTGAACAGAATTATTTCCTGTTCCTCTTTTCCTGCAGGTTCATATCATTCATTCTTACAAGTTCATATTCTTTATTTATCGTGTTTGGAAAAAATTAAGAACAAAAAGACCACAAGGTCCCATAAAAATGAATTTTACATTCTGAATATGGCTAAAGCTGATGCTGATCCATGATTATTAAAAAAAAAAAAAAAAAAGAATATAACTCTTTGATATAAATAAGGAATAGATTTCTTTTTAGATTACCCATTTACTGAAACCATAGCCAAAGGGTAATGTTACCAAGAAAATTATTACCTTTTGACAAGTTCCCTAACACTGAAGCAAAATTTGTAAATGTAATGTCAGAGCACTGATTACACATAGGAGAGAAAAATAAATTATGTAGGTCAGATTTGTACCACAGAGTTTTTGAAACTTTGCAGTTATCTTCAGTGTGATCATTTAACTTTCAGTTATATGTGAAATACAATATTGGAAAACAGAAAGGACTGACCAGTGGGAAAGGATTTTGGTAACAATTAAATTCTTTACAAGTCCCTGAAATGTAGTGGCCTAGTCCTTGAAAAGCATATACTGAAAGACCCACATTCAGGTCTTCAGGATTAATTCCCTAGCCTATAAACAGGCCTTTGGCCCTTTAAGTACCACAGGCAGTTTATGTTTTACTGACAAACTTTTCCTGGTCTCTTTAGGAATCATCACTCACTAATCATAAATAGATAATGATAAAAATAATCTTCCTCACAGAAGCATAGAATAATTTTGATCGGAGGAGAACTTCGGAGGTCATCTGATTCTACTCCTACTAAACCAGGATGAAATTTGAAGTTGGATCAGGTTTCTCAGTGTCAGATATTCAAGACTTCTCTGTGCAAAGACCAGTGAACACCCTCTCTGTGAAGAATGTCTGCCTTATATCTAGTCAGAACTTCCCCCATTGCAACCTATGTCTGTGGCCTCTCTTGCTGTGCGCTTCTGAAAGGAAGCTGGTCGTGCTGCCTCCTCTTCATATTGCAGCCCTGTAGACCATTGGCCTTCACTGCTGCAAGGACACATTGTTGACACATGCTCAGGACTTCCAGATCTTTCCCTGCAAAACAGTCTTCAACTCCATCACCGCTAACCTGTACTGTTTCATGGGTTATGCTACTGCAGGGGCTGGACTTCGCATATATCTTTCTTGAATTTCGTGTTGTTTCCGTCAGATCATTTCTCCAGCCTATCTGGTTCCATCTGATCATCAGACCTGCACTTTAGCTCATCAAATGCTCCCCCACTTTGGAATTGTCTGCAAATTTACAGACAAGAGTTTTCATACCATCATCCTGATTGCTTATGAAGATATTAAACTGTGTCATCTCTCATACTAACCCCTAAGGATCACCACAAGTTCCTGGGAACTAACTGACCTTCAAACTTGTTTTGGAATGGTTATCTTAACCTTCAAAGCCTGTGGTACAAGTTTCCTCCCAGACACACCATCACAGAAACTAATGTTACTGTGCCCTATTTGCATACTCCTCTTCTTTGTGTTGCATCTGGATCCCCACATCCCCATGGTTATAAATTACAGTAAGGCTTGTGAATGGGAAGCAATAAAATTCAAAACTTCATGGCTGAGATAGGATGCCCTTGATCTTTGTTTCCTCTCTTTCCTCCATGGGCAAATTAAGGCCAATAAAATTAAAATTGCTTAAAAACTATCTAAGGATTTAGCCTGACTGGAATTTGCCTTTAAGTAAAACAGAGCTGTCTAGAACACCAACCACAAAGATCTGAATTCTTTGTTACAGAAAAGCCTTGGCACACTGGAAAACTAAACGTTCAGAAAGTGTTTTGTTTACTTCAGCCTATGCTTCTACAAACCTCAGTTGCTCAAAGCACAAATTATCATTAATACATGGTGGAAGATTAATATCAGCTTTATAAAGAAATAAAACTCAGAACTGAATTAAAATTTATTAAAATTTCTGAAATTTTGTCTCCTTTAACAACACTGGTGAGAAAACCATGCTCAAGATGGAACAAGATACCTTTAGCTTGGAAACAGAAACTTTTCCAAATTACTCTAACTTTTCTCCAATCTTTTGATGAAAGATTTTTAAGGAACTGTTTGTGTCAGCATGCTTGTTATTCAAATATAAAAAAGAAAGTAGGTAATAGAATATAAAGGTTTCAGAGTCCTCAGAAAACAAAAAGCTTGTTATGCTTTTTTTAAAAGCTAAATCTAGCCAACTGGTCTGTGTAGAACAGTCTAACACACATAACACTGGCTATACATATATGCTTAGAAAGTTGGCCTGAAGGCCAGGAGAGCCAGCCAGATTTGACCCAGAAAGTATATCTAATAATTTAAGATTACTGGAATGTTCTAGAACTGGACAAAACCACATTAAAACAAACACCTTAAAAACAGTTTGTCAACATCTCTGTGAAAAGCACAAGTGTACTGATTTCAACAAAATTTATAACTGTGAACTGTCAAACCAAATCTTTTAGAGATTTTGCTTTGATAGCATAAAATGCTTCAGCTATACTTGAACATATTAACTCATCTAGTACTGGTATCATAATATCAGTTGAACAGAATATATAAATATAAATTCTTTTAATGCACTTTTTCCCTTCTATAAAAAGAATGTTTTTTGTGCTACCAGTTGGAAATTTTTCAGACATTTCAGACACACTTCAAAATTCTAATTCTCAATAAAAATAACTTTTAGAATATCATTTTCCTACAAAATTAAATTTCCATCAATTTCCACAGCTGCAGGTTGTTATGACAGTAATTACTTTCTCTCAGATCTACATGTCAGTGAATTACCTTTCCTGCATGAAATCTTAACATTGAAACATTTCTAGATCTTATAAATCCATTTTGTTGCTTAACCAATTTTTCACCTAACTTTACACTTATCAAGAAAAAGTACCGTTTACTTGGCAGATCTCCAAAGTAGTTCTCTAGGAAGAGAGTAACCTCTAATAAATAATCAGACCTCCAAGACACATGTAAGCATGTTCCGAAATAAGGTCTTGTCTCATTTTTTTCTCATTTCCTTCATTACATAAAAAAGGCCATCAGTAACAAAATATGGACAACAAGATCTAAAGGTGGAAATATTTCAGCTACTTTTCACATAATAAGAAGTGAAAAATACTGAAAATAAATTAGAAAAACAAGCAGGTCTGACATATTTCTTGGGATAAGATAGAAGAGAAACATGTCTTGACCGTGCAGCAGTAGGGAAGGCACCTCATGGACCCTGGAAGAGGATTTGGCAGGAGTATTTGACAACACTTTCCACATAAGAGTAGGTGCTTTTAGCAGTGTGCTGAGTAGAAAAAGGATTCAAAAATCATCTCTTGATCTTAAGATTTTGTTGTGTGTAACTGTCACTCCAGATTACTTCTATTGGCTCCATATGGAGCAGATGGAAATAAGGTAACGGGTACATGTTGGGACATGGGATGTTTCTGAACTTACTTTATTCTAAACTTATTTTCACAGAAGTATCCTGCAGTGAAGGGCTTCTTTCATGCTACTAGTGTTGTTCTATCCACCGTGGTCTGCAAATATAGACAAGGGAAGATGTTTAGGGACAAAGGTAGTACCTTTTAATCAATTAATTTATCTTATAAAAGATATTAGCCTTATTTTTAACCATGGTTAATATAATCCTTCACCAAACCCCTGTGCTTTTCTTTCCTGATGTTTTATTCCTGAAAGGATTGAATTGGTGAACAATCTTTCCATAGGCATAACTTTGAAAGGGTATGTTTAAGTGAATGCACCTGGAATTTCAGGAAGGATGGCACTCTCACCAGCTACTAAAGCATCTGCAGCATAAATTAGATCCCAGGCAATGAGATCAGAGCTCACAAATATACCCTGACATCCCAGAGCTATAATAGTGGTAAATTCTCAAACACGTCTAACACAGCAACTTTGTTAATCTATATCACCTTGATGAACACACACAGTGAGTTATTACATGGTTTTGTAATAATTGTATATACGTACATACACACATCTACACAGATGTATGTGTGTGTGCATACATATACACACACATGCACATAAACACAGGCATACCTGTGTAAGTTTTCTCTGGAATATCTTTAAAATATGGTACCCATATAAGGCATGGCCTGCTGTGCAGAATCTGTGATTCCTTTTCTATGAATAAAAGGTCACAGCCATTTAAATTAATTCCACTGATTTCTCTTCAAAAGTATATAGTGTCTTGAAAAGCAGAATGTCATAAATATTTATACATGCTAGAATGAAAGAGAAGGTCAAAACGTAACACAGCTTAGAAACTGTGAGAAAAGTTGGCCTAAATAAACTATAATGGAAAAAATTAAACAAAAAATTAATCTTGACGCAACATCACTATTTACCACCACAGTTGGTATACTGTATTATAGTAAACTATACTAAATTCAGAGAATTTAACTATATGAACATCAGAACGAAGCTCTTCTAAGATTTTTTTCTTTCTTTTTTTTTTTGATTTGCATTTTTTCTAAGGCTGATGTAAGCAGTTACAAAATGGAGAAAAAGAACATTTGAGTATCTGGTCAGAATGGATAAAATAATATTACAATATGTTTTAATAAAACTTAAGTGGATCTGCTGTACAAGTTAATGGTAAGAAACTACACAGAACTGAGGGGATATGGAAATTAATTATCTACCTAGTAGAAACAGGAATGGCCTGCATAATGATGGTGGAAATTCAGCATGGGCATTGTAAATGTCTCCATTTACATCGGTTCAGATGCAGCTTTACTGGGATCATTATTCCCAGTATGAACACAGAACTGATCTGACGTGTTCACAATGATATTAAAGGCACTGGCAAAATTAAAAAACTTAGTATTGAGAATCCAAAACAACAGAAAAGTCAAATGGAGAAACTCAAAGTTTATGAAACGGTATGATAAAAGCTAGCTCACTCAGATAATATGTCCTAAGAAATTTCAAAAGAACAGATATCCATGTTCCAGTTTCTAACTGGCTCTGGTTTTGGATCTGAAATAATATGAAGCTCATTAAAAATCAGCAGAACAATCTGTAAAGTTTCTTAACCTTTAAATTTCTTAACCCTTTCTTACCATTTTTTTCCTACTTCCTCATATGAAAGACTAACCCTGCCCAACTGACTGTACTTAGATAACCCAGCCACTCACTATATCCTTTACATGACTTGCATATATTGCACAACAATTTATACTATAAGGAAAGCGAATAAATTTCAAAACTCTTCCCCTTTGAAAATTCTGCTATTTCCACAGTAGTTTTGGTTCAGAATTGGAATAAATAATACCAAAATGCAGAAACCTTTCTCAGAAAAATAACCAATAAAAATTATTAATTTAGAATTGCACAAATGTTTTAATTGGAGATGGCTCAGCATTAAAGTAAAATTACTTTTTACCTCCAGTGCCTTCTGAGACTGACATCTTCATGGTCCACGCTTTGCAGAAACGAACTCCCTGACCAGATTGCCGCTACCTCTACTTTTCTGCAGTGTTTCATCTCAACCCACTGTATATTTATAAACCATTGCCTGGTTCATAAGCACAAATAAGTTTTTGGCTGTCCTGTGTAATAAAATCCAATTCAAGTAGATGTACTGACCCAAAACATCTTGATTAGATTCTGCCAAAACAAAATCTTAGTGTTTTACCAAGAAAAAACTTTTTTTTTTTTTAAATAAATAAATGTAGTTGGAGTTGGAAAAAAACACATTTTACAGAAGCTATGCTTTTTGGTCATCATCCTATTTTTAAAAGAAAATTTCAATGCTCCATTTATAATAATCAGTAGAACAAGATTTTTACTATCCTCATTTTGTTTTGTACATGAGTACTATAGCTTTTGTTTTGTTAAAAACTAATTTTATTACAAGTTTTTAAAAGATAGTATGTTTGAAATCAAATAATTCTCCCAAATAAGTCTTTTCTGTGATTCCCCTTGATTCCCTCTAAACCTCAGGGGAGGTTTAGACTGGACATTAGGAAGCATTTCTTTACCGAGAGGGTGGTCAAACGCTGAACTGGTTTCCTAAAGAGGTGGTCGAGGCCCCAAGCTTGTAAATGTTTAAGAGGCATTTGGACAATGCCCTTAATAACATGCTTTAACTTGGTCAGCCCTGAATTGGTCAGGCAGTTGGACTAGATGATCATTGTAGATTGAAATTTCCAATTGAAATATTCTAGTCTGTTCTATTGTTTCGTGTCCCCAAGATCTGTTTTACATGCTGTTTTACATGCTGAATCTTTTTAGACCATGAAGCACTGAAACTTACATCCTTGCCCTTGGATTTATCAAACATGGAAACATATATTGGGGGGGGGGGTCAGCTCCCTCCCATATGTGTAACTAATAAGTTCCCTACCAAATGCAGTAATGTGCCTGCCACTGGAACTGTGCGTGAAGTTTAAATCAAATTGCAATGCCCAGGCTTCAGGAGAATCTCTGAAATTTTGATAGTTTACTGAACAACTAAAAAAATTCCTTCACATGTGGTATTTCTTCTGTATTAGCACTCTTCCTCTAGCATCCTTGAATTCCCTTTAATAGAAACATAACTCCTTATGATACTTTTTCCCGTTGTACAACATCTATATCAGTAAGGCCATTAAACTTTAAGTTCTTTGCCTTTCTAAGTTTTTATTTTATTCTTAAGATTCCTATGCTCTTAAACGTTGAGATTGTGGATCTTGTGTTTCTTTCTGTGTTTCCCTTGTTTAAACAGAAAATATAATAGAAATTTTGCTTTCATAGCTATTCTTTAGAAAGGTTTGGGAAATGGCAGAAGGTAAGATTTCATCTTATGTCTATGCTCTCTTTCATGAAATCTTATGCCTACAATCTGTTGAACTAGTTAGTGACATCAAAATACTGAATCTTGTATATTAAGCTATTTTGCAGTCACTGAGCCAACCCTCATCCTTATTTTAATTCCACTTAGAAATGGAAGTCAGTCCTTACACCAAGATGTTTAAGGATAATTGCAATAAATAAGGGTTGCAGAGTTTGAGTGCAGGGAGTTCACAGCAAACAGCTTTCAGAGATTAAGACATAGAGTGAGAAAGAGGTAATAACTGTTAAAAGAAAGTTTTGAATTATCTGTGCTTGCATTTCCAAATGGCTAATAAGAAAAATTGTACTTTATATTATTACTTTTTGTAAACCATTTGGATTCTGATGGTCCATTCAGCTTGTGTCTCTCTGTGACCCTATCATTTGGCTTCTGGAACAGACAGCTCAGCAATTATTAACAGTAAACCATAACATTACTAGTATTCTTTGGACAATAATTTTTCATTTCATTGTTGTGATACACTGGAGAAACTTAAAAAGCTCCACAAATACAAATAATTCTACAAATTTCACATACATTACTTTCCTTTAAAACTGACTGCAATATATTTAAATATTAGAATATTTTAAAATTTGTCTGTTTATTAGTCATGCTATTACATTTGCAATAAAGATAGACTGTTCTCAGTATCTTTCTTCCATCAGAGGGGTCTTTTTCGGTATCTTACCGTCATTAACAAATTGTTTTTTAATATTTTTTTTTTCCCTTATAGAAGGCAATGCATGGAGTCCCAGACACAGAGCTGAAAGTAAACACAAATAATTTTGATGAGGAAAAAAGAGAGAAGAAAGAAAAGAGACAGCAGAAGTAGAATGAATGAAGCGAGGAAAAAAAGAACAAAGTATAGATGACAATTAATTTCTTCCCTCATAAAATAAAAAAGTATAACATCCAATGTCCACTTAAAAGAAACAAACAAAACAATACACATAACCCCAATAAACAACCCCCAAACCAGTAGTTTGTTGGGTTTTTCTTAACATATCCCCACTGCCGTTAAAAACAGTCTATGAGGTTGATAGGCCCTATCCAGCCAGGAACTGAGCATCCTCAGCTGGTTGACTGAATTGTCACATGAACAATAATTCACCTGACTTAATGTAGATATTTATGATAGACTTCTACATTTGAGCTAGCCACTCTGGAGGCTGTGTTAACAGAGAAATTATTTGTGTGCTAGTAATTGATCTTGCATGATGCTAATGTGACTCAGTATTAAATCTTTTTGCTCTGCCAGTAAGTATACTTTGTACCTGGCTTACAGTCAGAATCACTTAGAACTAAGAATTTAGTACAGTTCTTTCTCTTCATCCGTTTAAAACCATCTTGAACTGCGTAACCCCATATGATCTACAAATGAAGTCATTAGCTATGAAAAGGAACATTTTAATGGGACCTAATTATTTAGAGAGTTCATTGAATTTCTGCCCCTGTTAGCCTGTCAGAATGTTTCCTTTTTTCTAAACTTAACCTTTTTATTGATGATATTTGCTGCAGTGCTTGTGTTATTATGGGCCATAATATGTCATTTCATTATGTCATTTTCAACAATGAAACATCCATTGGAAATGCTAGGTGCAAAGAGCAGGGCTGTAAGCATATGTTGACTTTCTTCTGCACTCATGGAGACATAGATTGTTTAGGGCTGTCCTCAGATAAGACCTGAACCTTTTCCATTTTAGTGCTGTCCTCTCTCTTATTTAAGGCTGTTAAAGCTTAATTTTGACTTTCTTATGTGTCTTTTAAAAATAGGAGAAACATTTTTCAACATGTTCAGTTACGATGGCGCTAAGAGAAAGTCACAGCAATTTGGCGGTCTCCTAATTCCATGCACAGAGCAAAGGTCAACACTGTCATATTTGAGTGCCTATCATTGGAATTTCAGAGCACAAACCATTTCTTCCTATTTTACCTCATAATAAGAAAAGAGCTTGTTCCAATTAGACCAGAGAATCCAGCTGCAAAAACTCCCAGCAAAATAAGTAATCATTTTGCTCTCGTGTCTCATTCTTCTGCAAATTTCTTATTGTTTCCTGTCACCAGGCCACATTTTCATTTAAAAAAAAAAAAAAGGTTGAATACAGTTCAATAATAGCCAGCAAAGTTTTCAAAGAGAAATACCAATATCAGTGTTTATTTTTGAAAATACATTAAAGTTCAGATAAAGAATGTAGAAGATCTGAATATTATGTAATTTATTTGGATTTAATTCCATTAATCGTACTTGCATTTGCATTGGCTGAAATAGTGGGCTGATATGCAGATTTTTCATAATAATCAGACAACTATTTAATGTGACTGTTTTATATTAACATAACCAAAAAGCTGTGAAATTGGCTCTAAATTGAGTAAGCATCTGTGTTTGATTGTAATTTGTCATAATAAGCTGTCAGGTGCTTCAATAAATGCTAAATACTCTTTCATCATAGAAAATATATTTCTATCATATTGCCAGTTTTCCGTAGCAAAATAAGACTACCTAACACAGAATCATGATATACAGACTGTTCTTATAGTGAAACTAGAGCAAATAAAATAATGTTGTAGAATCATTTAAATATTCATATTACAGCATCTAGGAGAGTCATAGGCAATGTCCAGACTTACTATGTCCAGTCTTACACAAAACCCATAAAAGCTGCACAGGCAATCAGTGAGAATAAAAAGTAAGAAAAAAGAGCAAGAGACCAAATTCATGTCTCATAATCTAGCTCAGCCTACTCATATTATTTCAGTATATTTTTTCCCTATTTTTGTTACTCTTCTTGCAAGGTAATACATTCTCAGCACATCAGGAAACTTGGGATGCTCTTTAGACTGATTTTTTCAAATCTCTTTATAAAAGGGTAGCTCATCAGTCATACTCAAAGGTTGTGTTTCTTGTCCTTTGCTGATTTTCATTTTTACCAATGGTCAATCTAAGATGCAGTTTGAAATTTAGAGACCATTAATGAATTGGTGATTTTGAGATAATTTTTTCCTCAAACAGATTGCTGATTCTTTTGGGACATTACTGCTGACAATATCAATTCTGTAAGAGCTTAAGTCATTTACACCAGAGATCATCTACTGTGTACTGGGATAGATCAAATTGATTTTGGGCCTGTTCAGTTTCTTTAGGCAACTTCATGATTGGAGAGGAAGGATCTTGTTTGTGAATGTTTTGGGTTTTTTATTAGAATCTTACAGCAATAATAGTAAACAAGGTTAAAAATAGAAGGAATACAACTAAATCAGCGATACACAGTAAGCAAAAGCTGTTCATTCAGAGGAAACAAAGAGCAGACTTATTGGTCCATTCTCTACATGAACATCAGTATTGATTTCAACGAATCTCTTGGCTGAATAAAATCTGAAACACAGGTTGTAACAATGTCTGAACTGAACAATAGTACTGTGAATTTGTAGAGTGTGAAAGATGTGGGGGAAAAAATGATATGTCTGGAGGAACCTCAGAAAGAATCTAGCCTAGATTCTGCCTCTATTTAGACAGTTAGTCAAAAGCCAGGAACAGAGTTTATGGAGACAAAAACCTCTACATGACCACATAGCCTGAGATCTAGTCTTCCCTAGGGAGGTGATGTATCTCCTCTGTAAATTGTACGATGAGTTCAAGGCACCTGTGCTCTTAACACAGGTGAGATCACTCAGTCAGACCATCTAGATGTGACAGCAGCTGTTAAAGAAGATAGTAGTGATCCAGAGAGCAGTACAGAACTAAGCTCTGCACTAGAAATTTCCAGCATTTGCAGGAGTGGTATTGTAGATAATTCTACCTTCAAGCTCCTAATAAAGTGTTACAAAAAATTGAAAATAAATAATACTATGAAGTGGACCTGACAGTTTTCTTTTAAACCAATGCATAATTGACTGTCCTTTGTAATGCCAATGAAATATTTACCCGGTAAAGTCTAATAAAAAAGTCAATTATGTTTGAATTGCATATTTTGAAATGCTTACATCATTGTCAAGGTTCAAATAAATGCGCTTTAAGCAAAAATATTGGTGCAATAAAGATTTATTCCTGCACTTACTGTTCTTTGAGATGTATTAAACTAGGACTAGTTTCCCATAGGATACAATGATGTTAGAAATTCATAATTTTGTCTTGGCCAATAATGAATCTACAATTTCTACTTATGCCTTCCACATCTCTAATTTCATTAGTCATGAATACACACACATGCGCCGGGTAATCTCTGAATATAAAGTTGTACATGCTGTTTTTATGTGTATGGAGACAACTGAGGTCTCAGCGTAGGTTGCTATTATTCACTGTTGGTATTAATTTGTTATAATTAGTATATAATATTTAGGAAGACAGGGAGTTTACATCTCCATTTTTTTTTTCTCTTTTTACATTTAGGTATACACATGCAAAGAAAACACAAAGTTCCACTAAATAAAAACAAGGACATTTTGTACCCATGTGCAAAAGCTATAGAATAAAACAGTAAATTCTGCTTAGTGCCAAAAAAAAAAAAAAAAGCGTTTCTTTATAACTTTTGATAAACTTGGCATCCCAGTCCCACAAGTACTCAGGGTCGCTGTACCTCTAGAGTTATTCCGGAGGGTTCAATTGGCTTGCTTAAATCTTAAAAAGCAGATTACAGAATTGAAAGCTTACTGTGTGACACAAGGCAATCCTTTAATTTTTCTCTGCCTTATGTTAGAATACTTTTTGCAGCTCACAAGGTTTCATTTATTACTGCTGAAAAAGCTTTACATGACTTTTCTTTGGACGATGGTCTGGGAAGGAAAAAGCTAACCATTCAAATTCTGTGTTCACTATACAGGTTGCAGCATTTATCATATAATAGATGCTGCTGCAACCACAACAAACCACCTGTCATAAACAGTTCATAAGCTGAAAGACAGAAAAATACCTGAGTGTTTTATGTATCTATGTTACCCACCATTCAAGCGTATGATTAGGACAACTCAGGTCAATTCTGTTACAGAGCAATTTTCGGTCAGCTGAGTTCCATATACTTGACAGATAAAGTGGATCTTGAGGATGGATTGGATCAATGACATAGTATTGAATAGGAAAGAGGAAGAAAGCAAAGGGGAAAAAGACTTCCTTGAAAAATTTCTCATACAATGTTGGGGGTTAACCCCAGTAGGAAGCTAAGCACCACACAGCTGCTCACCACACATGGGGGAGCGAAACAGAAGGGTAAAATTGTGAAAACTTGTGGGAAGAGATAAAGACAATTTAATAGGTAAAACAAAAGCTATACACAAGCAAAGCAAAACAAGGAATTAATTCACTACTTCCCATCAGCAGGCAGGTGTTTAGAGCCATCTCCAGGAAAGCAGGGCTCCATCACACGTAACGGTTACCTGTAAAACAAATGTCATAACTCCGAACATGCTCCCCTTCCTTCTCCTTCCCCTAGCTCTTATTGCTGAGCATGATGTCTCTGGTATGGAATATCACTTTGGTCAATTGGGGTCAGATGTCCTAGCTATGTGCCCTCCCAACTTCTTGTGCACCCCCAGCTCACCTGCTGGTGGGGCAGTCTGAGAAACAGAAAAGACCTTGACACTGTGTAAGCAGTGCTTAGTGCAGTGTTAAAACATCGGTGCATTATCAACACTGTTTTGCTCATAAATCCAAAACATAGCAACGTACAAACTACTATGAAGAAAATTAAATCTATCTCAGCCAAAATCAGTACAATCTCCACCCCTTATTGCAAATATAATTTGCATCATGCTCACGTCCCACACTATCTAATACATCTTCATTAGCTCCCCTTTTCCCATCTTTTCTTATGTACATAGACATCATTCCCTTAGTTTATTAACCACCCTTGTAAAATGACTAGAAAATGCCTAGAAAATTTCTATTGAGTTCATTTAGTCCAGGGCTTGGGTTCTTTCTCTTATGGCAGTCACTCAGAATAGGAGAGGCAGCGTGCTGTCTGGAGTTATTGGGCAGCAAAGCCAGCTCAGGTCAGGTCATTGTTGCACTTGCACTGTTTCTCATGAGGCTCATCCTCCATTGATTCAGGTGGTTGGTGCTATAGTACTTTCTATAACATGCCACTCAAATAATGGGTTACAACAATTTAAAGGTATATCCAATAGTATCACCATCCCTTGTGCCTTTGGAGCAGGCCATAGAGTTTATAACTGCAATGAACTCCTCCACTCACCCCTTGCATGCCTGCGGCAAGGGATTCCTGCTATAGTAGTTCCTATAGCATACAACTCAAATCATGTGTTAAACAATTTCAAGGTATATCCATTTCATACGGTCATGGTTTCATTAAGTTTTCACCACAGTAGAGCTGGAGGATGTATTCCCAGACACTGTAAACAGTGACAGGTGTATTGAATTAAATGGAGAAAAACTGAAGCGCAATTTCCAGAGTCACCATAAAATTGAAATCCCCTTGTCCAACCAAACTATCAATGATCTACATGACAGGACAAGAAATATGTTCCATGCAGTCAGCATGATGCCACATAGCATTATACTATCAGCAGAAACAACAAGCATTGCTACCGAACATTTACCAGTCAACTGTGTAAGCCTTTGTTTTTTTCAAACATAAAATAAGTATTTTTGATTAAATAGTTTTTTGTAGTATTTCTGAATGCCTTGTTTCAAAAAACTTCTGTCCTCATTTTTTCATCAGTATGTTACATAATTGTTTATTTCATAGATTTGACATTTTGGATGCAGCTTACTTTTTAAAGAATGTTAGACAATATAGTAAAATAAGCAGTTGCTTGTAGATACATGTGTTAACTATATGTTATCAAAAATGTGAAATCAGCACAGCTCTATGTACATGAATAGTGCCGGAGATTATGACTCTATGTTTTCTGGTAGCAGTTTGTTCTCACTGGTATGATGCTGAAGAGATAAAAATTTTCATTATATTTAAAATATCTTTTAAATTTTGCCTGCAGGTTGTTTTTTTGGACTGTCATGCTCTCACCCCCCCCCCCCCCCAAGATCATGAATGTTTAAGTATCATTTTGCAATAATATATTACAGAGTGCAATGTATGTTTGGTTTCATTCATTTCAAATTACTCCAGTGGCAATAGGGTTGCTGCAATGAATTCATGCAATATATTTGTAAAGTATGAGTTAACTTGTTAACTGATATAAAGCAGAAAGTGGAACAGTTTCAAGCATAGTCCTTTATTAGAGCTCTAAAAGTGGGTGATTTCCTACTATAACCAAATATATGAATTTTTTCCTATATTCAGGTTATTTCACTTTCTCTGTACGGAAGTTCTATAAAATGATCACTAAAGAGGCCTAGTAAGGTTTTACCTTCTACTTAGATGAATCAGTGAAAAAGTGCTATAATATAAGTAAGAGGCTGCATCATTTTTTACAGGGTATTTTCACATGTCAGAAAAGAGATGAATTCCTACTATGCTATATTTTCTTCAGCTGTTTTCCTTGGACTATAAAGAACCATGCCACTGTGTCATCTGGAAGACAGAGAAATGCTATGCAGAAAGTGCAGAGACAGTGTAAAAATTAGGCGAGTGATAGTTGGAAGAATGGAAGTTCTCTGAGGATGGGGGATAAACTGATAAGGTCAGCATGAATAACCTTTGTTTAGACATGATGTATACACAATGAGGTGGAAAACAGCACTGAAAAGTATTATCATTTGGGCTGGGTTATCAAGCACTGGAACAGGCTACCCAGGTGGTTGAGTCACTATCCCTGGGGGTATTTAAAAGTGGCGGTTAGGGACATGGTTTAGTGGTAGCCTTCGCAGTGTTAGATTTACAGTTGGGACTCGATGATCTTAAGGGTCTTTTCCAACTTAAATGATTCTATGATTCTATGATTCTATTATCATCTTGGATTTAGTTGCCTCGACATATGCATTTACTGGAACTTTAAGCACTTTGAAATGTCTGATGTTCTGAAAGGATACAGGTGTCCCAGAATTCCTACATCACGTCATCATATCAGGCCAATCCCAAATACTTTAAATACTCAAGGGTGTCTGATTTGGCTTGGTCATCTATGTGTAGGCTTCTGAATCCTTTTCTAAATGTCAATAATATTAAGTATGTTATCAGATGAAAGACTCTATTCAACATTACGACACAAACTACAGGAAACCAACACTGTCTTCAGAAGCACCTGGAGTACAGACACAATAACTTAAAATGCCTCAGTGGCACCAGGTGTGTCCATGGCTAGACAACCGAGTTACTGTCTCTGTGAGAACAGGATTCAGCTCAAGTTGAAGGCCTAAGGAGTCCACAAAAACACAAGGAGTCTCTTCTCCCACTGGAGTTTGCGTGAGATAATCAATCAGGACTGTTAATGCAGCCTAGCAAATGAATCAGCTGACTAGTATCCATAGACTATGTTGAGAGTCAGGGTTCAATTCAGTTATCCACATATAGGTGTTTAGTGCTAACTGAGATGCCCGCAGGTATCAATGATATGTAGATGTCCTGAAAATACTATAATACCTCAATCAGCTGTGCCCAGTGTGGCTTCTCAAGTGGCACAGATAGTTGACCATTGGGCAAGAAGACATTTCTGACACTGATAGGTGTTATACACACAATTTATAAACAAGGATTTATTCCGATGTTCTGCAATAGAACTCATTACTACTGACTATCCTTGGCAGAAGGAAGCTTAGTGTGCCTGAAAAAAAAAAAAGAAAAATTTTAAAAAAAGATAATGCAGTAAATCTGAATTAAAAGAGAGAAAAAAAATCATAGTAAATATTATTAAAAAAGAAAAATTTAAGAGTTATGGTATGCTTAAAAATCCTTCTCTCCAGGGCAGCCTGCATTGAATTGGCAGGGGGGGATCTTCTGTGTTTATAGAACTATTCTATAACTATTACTGTGGGGTTTCTGGCATCCTAGTGGGAAGCAACAGGTAGTGGATATTTCTCTTTTCAGAGCTGATAATCATCCCAAGCCTGATGATTTCTGTTTTCCTAAAATGCCTTATGTGAAGAAGGCTCAAGTCCGGAAACTACTTTTCCCAGTAAAACAATTTTCCCAGTAAAAAACTAAAACAACAACAACAAAAACACTGAAATTAATTTGATGACAAAACCAATGATCTTTCTACATCTCTGCCTCGCTATTAACTTAAATTATAAATATGTCCTAGGAGGTCGCTAAACCATGTTTCCTATTCATCCATTTCTATCTCCTGCAGAGAGTTTCCACGTTTCCTCTGTACAAAAGTAAAGGGAGACTTATGATAATAAACCATTTATTTTTAATAACGCTGAGCAAAGTTTATCCACATCCCCTTGAGAGCTACGTCTCCAACTGGTTGAAACAGAAAAGATACATTTAAATATATTAAGTTTGACTTTTAGAAACTTGAGTAGTTCTGCATTCGCTTGCAGCTGGATAATTGATTGTTCTGCCATATTAGGATTAGACGTATGATCCTTCTTTCTACACTTGATCTCAAGCTTAGTATCAGGCTATCTTAAAGCTAACTTCAGAGAACAAAAATAGCTTTTGATTATATAGATCCTATGATGCTTCAAAGCATATATGGCTTCCATAGCAGCTTAATTACTTTCCTTATCTGTGGTTAGTGTGTGAACTTGTCAGACAAATCTAAATCAGATCTGACCTAGAAGTGGGCATATCTAGGACTCACATCTATACCATAAAAAAAGATTTGGAGTACTGTTAGCACTGAATTGACAGAAATGGGATGAAATATAATAGAACAGATCATAAGAACATTAATATAGGAAATATTAGGAAAAAAAAGACTTGTTTTAAACTGGAAGACTGTCAGCTAGAAATGACAGGGAGGGAGAAAGATCAAGATGTACTAAATTAAAATGTATTTTTATGATCTATCACATTTAGATGTTGCCAGGAGAGATCAGAAGTGTTAAGGCTGTTGTAGAAGACTCTGTGAGGTATTCTGGAACTCAACATTCAGGAAAAAAAAAAAAGTCAGTAAAATTTACCATCATGAACCAAAATATTGTAAGAGAAAATCTGGTTTATTTAGCTTAGCAGAATCTATGCCAAAAGGAAATGTGCTTGCTTTCTATAAATATAGCACAAAGGTAAAACATAACACCTATCTAACACCTATCTAGGTAGTCAAGTGTAGATAGGAAACTCTGGCACTGTTGATTTTTAGATGTTGATCAACATGATCTGCTTTTCCTTTAATTTCTTTTCTGCACAATTATCATGGGATGTTGCAGCAGAAAATAAAGAGACACAGCAAATGAGTAAACACTAAATATCTGATTTTTCTCTTTTGTAAAATATCTGAAGTACATAAAAATATTAGAAAATAAATTTAAAAATATTATTATTTTAATTAAATATTTGAAAACATCAACACAAATCAGCTCTTTTCCCCTGTGACTTGGTATCAATCCTTTGTGTGTGTGTGAAGGGTTGCTTGTGCTTTTAAGAATCCTTTATTCTTCCAAGGAATTCTACAGAATGTCATTCATGAGAGTTCATGTAGTTCTGAGTTTCTGAGCTAGCTGAATTCCTTGGAATAGTCTGTGCAGTAGCAAAATTTAAAGATTTCAAGGTGTCCCATTCTCCTTCAGCCTTTGAAATTTCCATATTTCAGAGATATTTTGTGGTAATGGGAGATATGCAAACAATGACTTTTTAGCAGCAATGTTCTCCAGGCAACAGCCAAATCTCATAGGGTTACAGTAGCATAACCTACAAGAGCAAAAGAGCTTGTCTTCTGTCTATCTTACCATCTGAAGATGAAAAATAATGGGATTATGTTTATTTCTATGACGTTTAATAGCAAATTAGTTTCTGTTCGCTGATCTGGATTGATCAGGACTGAAGAAAATGGCAGTTCTACTTTGTAGTGTTTCTGACTCTTCTTTTAGGTCCATTGTGGACAAATATCCTAGGCAGTAAAAATATCCTTTGATGGTTTCAGGTTAGAATCCCTTGTTTGTTAAGTACCTTCCAAAGAATGATACAAATGATGATTCGTTATAAGAACATAGTGGAATTGCTACTTTCACCACATAGGATTTGCTGGTATCATGGATATTCTTAGCCCTGAAAATTAGAGATAAAAATTGATTTGCAAAACTGTTCTCTACAGTCTGTGCTTTGCATAATTTGCTTTAACTTAGTCATGCAATTATTCTTGAAATATTTCACTTGAGAGTAAATTCTAGTTTAAGTATAAATTTCCTGACATGCAGTCCACTGTTTCTTTTGGTTTATAGCATCATCTTCCCTTTAATCAAACATTGCTGCCAACCATCTAGTTCATACATCTTGAGTGATCCGTTTCAATGACAGTTTTAACTTTGATAGATTTTTGTGAGAGTATTACAAGCTTTCATTAAGCAGTCAAAGTGGATGTCAAGCCACCAAACACTCTTTAGAACGGTTGTCACCTTGTATTCACTATCAAGAAAACACAAACAGAAAATTAAGATTGAAGAGTTGAGAGCCCAGTGTTTGTAATGGAGAAGCAACATGTGAGATCAAAATATCTAGCAGTTTTTCCATTTGGCACTGAAAGTGTCAAGCAAGGTGACTTTAACGGGAAATACGGTGCTTGGAACACAGCTATTTCTGTTCATGCAGACTGCATGATTTCAGTCTGTCTCTAGCAGAAAGTGATAGACATGCTGGCACTGTCCTCTAGAAAATGTGTTAGACAAAAAATAACCCCTTCCTTTCTACTCAAAGTACTCTTTCAGAAGGAACAAAATGTGCAACAATAACAGTTTCTTCCTACATTAATAGTAAAAAATCCTGTATGTCAGAAATGAAAATGGCTCCCTTTGATCACTAAGCTATTTTGATTATGAAACGCAGCAATGGTGAAGAATATTCTGCTGGGGGGAAATAACAAGATTTGCTATGATCAAAAGACTCTTAGAAGTTGGTATTCACTACAGTAGAGTATGGCTGCTGATCAAGCACAATTTTCCTATGCATACCAGTTTATACTGGATCAGCTTTGGGAAAAATTTCCTGATGCCCATGTTGGCCTAGAAATAATGTACATATATATGTACAAAAGGTATCCCCTTGAGTTCGGTGAAGAAATATTCACATGAAATGTCTCAGCGTTTCTCAACGGGCGAGGACTGAGCCTCAAGGAGTGAAGGCGTTCAGACCAGGTCCCGTCGTCAGCTTTCAACAACGGTCCTCCAAATATTGCAGACCCAAGAGATCGTGAGCTCTGGGAGGCGTCCCACTCAGAGGGAGATGTTGGGCGCAGCCCGCTGCGGTCCAGGAGAGCTCAAAGGGTCTCCCTCAGGACCACCGTTTATAGGTTCGCAAGATGGTTGGCTTTAGTCATCCATAAATTTCCATCCTGGCCACAGTCCCAGGTGGTAGTTACTAAAAATTCCCAAGGTTTCAGTGTTGTTCTACTTGACCCCTGGGCCAGGCAGCAGGGGTATGTTCCCAGCTTCAACTATGCAGAGTTTCTGATACAGTCAAGGAGCGCTCAACCGCCAGATTCAGTACACCAAGGCTGAGGTTTCACGGAAATTTCTGAGATCAACAAGCAGCCCAGATCAACAAGTGGTCCAGGAAAAGAAGGGGGGTGAATGCACCACCACACAGCTACAATGGAGAAAAATAAAATTATAATCTTCTTAAGCCTCCCTCTCTTTCTCCTTTTCTCACACAGACACTTCTTGGACACTATGCTTGTTCAAGAGGAGCCATAAATTGACTCGTAATAGGTACAGCTCTTACAGAGCATAGTGTGTCATTTGCGTATTACATTCTTTACTATAAAACATTTGTCTCAGCAGAAAAAAACATTCACTATTAATGACTAGTTTAGTCAATATTTAATATATCTCCATTCTTCTGAAATATAAAATTATTGATATAAAATATTAATTAACAGTCAATATGCTGGAACTGTATCTCATTTAATTACACTTTAAACAATGTAAGTCAAGAATATATTTCAACAAGTTTCAAGACTAGGATCAGCTTAAGTGAAAATACAGTAGAGTGTACACATCTGAGCTGCAGCATCTGATATGGGCAAGACGAAGTGTTTAAAGTGTTACTACAGAGAGCACCATTCTAATAACAAAATAGAAAAGGTAGATTATGAATGTGTATACAGCTTTAGGAAAAGAGCATTTGACTTATCAAAACTTAGTATTCTTTCTGTTTGCTCTTCTAGGTATCAATTATCCCATTCAATGAAAGAAGATGCATGAATGTTGAAAAAAAGAACAGCAGGTATATAAATGATTATTAACGTTAGAAGATCCCTTGGGAAAAAAGTACTGTATGTGTTCATTCAAACATAACAATTTTAATTTTCTTGGCCCCACTATTGGCATCACAACCTGCCTGTACCACTTTGTTTTGGTAGACATTTACATTTCTTTAAACTATGACAGCTTACACATATACAAACATATTATATTATGATAATAATGTTGAAATGTTAAGACAGAAAAGCCTGTCAGCTGAGCCTTGTCCGGGACAGCACCTGTCTATTTTTAACAAAACATTCAAATATAAAATGAGATATAAACAGAACTGATGGTGACATTTAACCTAAAAAATGTGTTGGTTCTCTAACAAAAAATACATGTTTATTAAACTTCAGTTATTCTATATATTTGGATATTTGCATAGCTACTGTATGTTTTATTCATTATTAATGAGCAAGTGGCTTTAAAATTCTATGAAGCATTGAACCATATGGGAAAAAAAGTAACCCTCCAGTATCTTTCCTTTACTGTTTTTTGTGTGCTTTGAGACCAGATTGATTCTATGTATCTTTAGGCATCCAACAGAGGAGTTGGAAGCTTAGCTACGATACACTTCTTCTTTTATAAAGAGGATAGGATGACTAGATTTTTAACTGGGAGATCTGCCTGTCACCTAGGGGTAAGAAAGGAAAGAGCTAGCTTTGGTTGAGAGAGGTTGAGTTCATTCAGCTCCCTTAACAGGCTTTTCCCAAGATGATTAATTTGTGCTGGTGATCCTGTTCTGAATCAACCACAATGTACCCATTTTTCTTTGGAGACTGTAGAAGAGCCTATGAGCTTAGTTTTCCTAGTCTAAAGTTGTTACCTCACTGCAGGCTGAAAAGAGAAGAAAGGGAAGGGAAGGGAAGGGAAGGGAAGGGAAGGGAAGGGAAGGGAAGGAAAAGAGAAAAGAAAAGAAAAGAAAAGAAAAGAAGAAAAAAGAAAAGAAGAAAAAAGAAAAGAAAAGAAAGGAAAAGAAAAGAAAAGAAAAAAGAAAAGAAAAGAAAAGAAAAGAAAAGAAAAGAAAAGAAAAGAAAAGAAAAGAAAAGAAAAGAAAAGAAAAGAAAAGAAAAGAAAAGAAAAGAAAAAGAAAAAACACAAAGAAACGAAAATGAAGAGATAGATATCATCTGTCTGGCCAAAATATTCTTTTCTAAAAAAGAACTGTGAGATCAAATCCTGTCCTTTTTTAAGTGGACATTATTGTCTGATAAAATAAAGTCAGAAAGGAAAACTGAGTTTGTTTCAAACTCAAATAAGGAATATAGGATCACCCTCTGGAACATCCTGACAGACAACCCGTATGAAACATGGAAGAGTTTCCCTGCAAAATCTTGTTTCCCTCTTCTCTTTCTTACTTTTCCTTCCATTGATGGAGGTTGTATGCATCTCCACAGACCCAACTGAAACACATAGAATCACAGAATTATAGAACAGTTCAGGTTGGAAGGGATCTCAAGAGATCATCTGGACCAACCTTTAGTGGGAAAGGGAGCCTAGATGAGATTATCTAACACCCTGTTCAAATGCATCTTGAAAACCTTCAGTGATGGGGACTCTACCACATCCCTGGGGAGGTTGTTCCAGTGAATTATTGTTCTCACTGTAAAAAATTTTTCTTATACCAAGATGAAAGATAATGTGGTCAATGCCCCAAGCCTGTCAGTGTTTAAGAGGCATTTGGACAATGCTCTTAATAGTATGCTTTAACTTTTGGTCAGCCCTGAAGTTGTCAGGCAGTTGGACTAGATGATCGTTGTAAGTAATTTCCAACTCAACTATTCTATTCTGTTCTGTTCTGTTCTGTTCTGTTCTATTCTATTCTATTCCATTCCATTCCATTCCATTCCATTCCATTCCATTCCATTCTATTCTATCTTTATGAAAGCTATGCTGATTAACCCTATGGACTGCTGTCTAGAAGTCTCACAATTCATGATGAAGAAAGAAAAAGAAGGATGAACTGAGCTGATCAATAACAACTTCACATGGACTTCTGTTCATCAGGTCCATGCCCTGGTATCAGAAAACTTCTTGTAGGTCAGTTTGGAAGGTTTTGGACTCATATCTGCAAATGCTAGATGCTGAGATTCTACAATAAAAAGGTATTATATGTGATTCTTGAATTTTAATTCCTTAGGGGAAATCCTGTATTATTCACTATCTTTCAGCATTTAAATCTCACCAACTGCTTAACACCTTACATGGCACTATAGTAGTTAAGGTTTGGTTTGCAGCCGACAGTTGAAGCTATTTCCACATGAACTATAGGGTTCTTTAATCCCTACATTTTCTAACCCTCTCTTTTGAGCTATTCAGATAATTAGAAAAACAAAATACAAGAAAAGATTTTTCTAGCTTTTAACACCATGTCCATTATGCAAGTCTCAACTTCTGGGGAGCAAAGAATGAAATCTCTTCTGTATTGTGCTAATTCTCACAGCTTTCATGACAAGATAATGAGATCTAAAATCCTTAAAGGGGCAAAATACGAGGTCATTTGTTCTAGATATGAGTGCCTCAACCTAACTTCCCAAAATACAGAGTGAAGGCACACTAGGTAGAAATGAACAGAGGTCAGTACCAGCATATCTCAAAATAAGGTAAACAGGTAGTTACCAGTTGACAGGCAGATAACAGTAATCCTATTCATAGCAGTTACCTAAATTGCCTCAGTGATTAGTAGCAGTGGAGTATTCTTGTCTGTTAACAAACACTGCATCAGTTCAATAAAAGAAAATCATAAAACCTCAGTGGGGAAGTGAGTTTGTTCTGGCAAAGGGGTAGCAGGCCACCACTGACATATGTCTTTGATTTGCAGATAGAACAAAATGAAAAAAAAAAAGCATAATTTAATGTATTATTGTAAAAGTAAGATAGAATGGGAAATATATTCCTCCTTTTAAATGTAAGAGTTGTGTCTGTATTTCAACTACATTAGCAACAAGTCTGAGGTGTGTGCTAATTCCCCAACCAAGACCATTTAAAATGAGATAAAGGGCTCTGCCATGCTTAATAACTACATCGAAAATCCCCCCTTTGCACCAACAAAAGAAATTCTGGAAGAAAAAAGCTATCATAGAATGTAAAACCAACAGAGAACTTTATAATCCCATAAATACAGTATGTGGAAGGTTTACATGCTTATTTTGTTGGTACTAACAGAAACAATCTGTGCTAATATCCTCTATATGGAAAAATGAATAGACCTCCTGTGAGTGTTTGTTGTTTTAAAAGGTTTGACATCTTACTAAGAAAAAGCAATTATTCCTCCTGTTCCACATAGCTTGGTTGATCTCTTGGCATGGGATAAATGCCACAATTTTTTTCATTCATACCTTATCAGACAATTCCTTAGAGGAATTTCATTTGCAGAGGCTGTTTCTATAGTATCTGACCTCAAAATTAGTCCGAGAATGAAGCAAGCTTCAAAAACATTAATATTTCCATTGTACTTACAACCCTCTGTGAGAAGCAATGCTTAAAATGTACTATGCAGTGATCAAATAACTGTAGAAAATAATTTGTATTTTCTCTCTGTGAAGACATTGTAACCCACTCACCTTCCACTTGTTTCCACTAAGATAAACAAATAGAGTGCTCTGAATTCTTCTGCAGCATTTCCTACAAACCTTGTGTGCTTTTGTGGTGCAGGGTCGTACGATCTTATAGCCCCCTGCAGGGCTACGATCTCATTGGCATCACGGAGATGTGGTGGGATGGTTCCTATGATTGGAGTGTTGGAATGGAAGGATACAGGCTCTTTAGGAAGGACAGGCAGGGGAGACGAGGAGGGGGTGTTGCCCTTTATGTCAATGACCAGCTCTGCCTGGGGATGGATGGGGAGCCAACAGAGAGAACTTCCTCTCCAAGTGATAGAGAAGCCAATGCGGAGCGGTGCAATGCTGGACCTTGTTCTCATCAAGAGGGTGGGGCTGGTGGAGAATGTGAAGCTCAAGGACAGCGTTGGCTGCAGTGACCATGAAATGATGGAGTTCAAGATCCTTAGGGCACCGCGGAGGGTGCACAGCAAACTCACTACCCTGGACTTCAGGAGAGCAGACTTTGGCTTCTTCAGGGAGCTGCTTGGTAGAGTGCCATGCAACAAAGCCCCGGAGGGAAGCGGGGCCCAAGAAAGCTGGTTAATATTCAAGGATCACCTCCTCCAAGCTCAGGAGCGATGCATCCCAACAAAGAGGAAGTCAGGCAAAAACTCCAAGAGGCCTGCATGCATGAACAAGGAGCTCCTGGACAAATTCAAACACAAAAAGGAAGCCTACAGAGGGTGGAAACAAGGACAGGGAGCCTGGGAGGAATAGAGAGAAATTGTTCGAGCAGCCAGGGATCAGGTTAGGAAAGCTAAAGCCCTGATAGAATTAAATCTGGCCAGGGAAGTCAAGGGCAACACGAAAAGCTCTTATATGTACGTCGAGGATGAAAGGAAGACTAGGGAAAACGTGGGCCCTCTCCAGAACGAAACGGGAGACCTGGTTAGCTGGGATATGGAGAAGGCTGAGGTACTCAATGACTTTTTTGCCTCGGTGTTCACCGGCAAGTGTTCAAGCCACACCATCCAAGTCGCAGAAGGCAAAACCAGAGACTGGGAGAATGAAGAGCCACCCACTGTAGAAGAAGACAAGTTTTGAGACCATCTAAGGAACCTGAAGGTGCACAAGTCCATGGGACCTGATGAGGTCCATCCATGGGTCCTGAGAGAAGTGGCGGATGAAGTTGCTAAGCCACTATCCATCATAGTTGAGAAGTTGTGGTAGTCTGGTGAAGTTCCCACTGACTGGGAAAGGGGAAACATAACCCCCATTTTTAAAAAGGGAAAAAAGGAAGACCTGGGGAACTACAGGCCAGTTAGTCTCACCTCTGTGCCTGGGAAAATCATGGAACAGATCCTCCTGGAATCTATGCTAAGGCCCACAGAGGACATGGAGGTGATTCAAGACAGCCAGCATGGCTTCACCAAGGGCAAATCCTGCCTGACCAACCTAGTGGCCTTCTATGATGGAGTGACTACATTAGTGGACATGGGAAGAGCTACCAATGTTGTCTACCTGAACCTCTGTAAGGCCTTTGACACGGTCCCCCACAACATCCTTCTCTCTAAACTGGAGAGATATGGATTTGATAGGCGGACTATCCAGTGGATGAGGAGTTGGTTGGATGGTTGCATCCAGATATTAGTGGTCAACGGCTCAATGTCCAGATGGAGATTGGTGACAAGTGGGTCCATATTGGGACCAAGTACTGTTTAATATCTTTATCAATGACATAGACAGTGAGATCGAGTGCACCCTCAGCAAGTTTGCAGACGACACCAAGCTGAGTGGTGTGGTCGACACACCTGAGGGACGGGATGCCATCCAGAGGGACCTGGACAAGTTCAAGAAGTGGGCCCGTGTAACCTCATGAGGTTCAACAAGGCCAAGTGCAAGGTCCTGCACCTGGGTCGGGGCAACCCCCGGTATCAATACAGGCTGGAGGATGAAGGGATTGAGAGCAGCCCTGTTGAGAAGGACTTGGGGGTACTGGTGGATGAACAGCTGGACATGAGCCAACAATGTGCGCTCGCAGCCCAGAAGGCCAACCGAATCCTGGGCTGCATCAAAAGCAGTGTGGCCAGCAGGTCGAGGGAGGTGATTCTGCCCCTCTACTCTGCTCTGGTGAGACCCCACCTGGAGTCCTGTGTCCAGCTCTAGGACCCTTAGCACAAGAAAGACATGGACCTGTTGGAGCGGGTACAGAGGAGGGCCACAGGTTGGACGGGGCTCTGAGCAACTTGATCTAGTGGAAGATGTCCTTGCTCATTGCAGTGAGGTTGGACTAGAAGACCTTTAAAGGTCCCTTCCAATCCAAATTATTTTATGATTCTATGATTCTATAAAAATATTTTAATATTTCTAATATTTTAATGTCATTTCACAAATGTGACAAGAAGAGTGCAGACAGTGTTTCAGGACTCTGGTGGCATATCCAGAGGAAAGAAAGATATTTCTTTCATCTTGTGTACTACTCTACTCTTCAGACAGCCAAGAATCATGTTAATCGTCCCCTTTTGCACAGTTCTTCTATGTTGTTGCTTATGTTTTATTATGACCTGACATGCTATTGTGGCCCATCTTTACAAGTTACAGTTTCTCAATCTGTGAATATGGTCTACATTTCTTGTTCACAGATACGGAATCCAGAATTTTATTATTCAAGTCTTTTTGTTTGAACTGGCTCAGTGCTGTAAGACTCATATCTCCTCATCATTTATCATTCATTCGTCTTTTCATCTGCACATTTTACTGGCACTGATTTTAAGTTTACTTCTAGTTCATTGATTAAACATTGAACAATGTTGGAAGTTACCATGCCTATGGGATTGTCCTAGTTTCAGCTGGGATAGGGTTAAGTTTCTTCCTAGTGCTGTGTTTTGGGTTTAGTATGAGGAGAATGTTGATAACACACTGATGTTTTCAGTTGTTGCTAAGTGCCCTCCTAGTCCAAGGACAGCTCCCGTGCCTACTGACTGAGCTAGGTACACGAGATGGGAGGGAACATAATCAGGACAGCCAGCCCAGCTGGCTAACGGGGTATTCCATACCATGTGACGTCATGCTCAGTATATGAATGGTAGGCGTGATCCAGGAAGTACCGATCGCTACTTGGTTATCGGTCAGCGCGGGTGGTGAGCAATTGCATTGTGCATAACTCATTTTGTATATTTTATCATTATTATTATTATTATTTTCCCTTTTCTGTTCTATTAAACTGTTTTTATCTCAACCCACGAGTTTTTCTCACTCCTACCCTTCCGATTCTCTCCCCGTCCCACTGGGGGGCGGGGGGAGTGAACGAGCAGTTGCATGGTATTTGACTGCCTGCCAGATTAAACCACGACAGGGATGTCAGTAGAAATTCACTTTACAAGATGTATTTCAATCAGCATCAGCTTTTTCCTGAGAGGTCATCTGGTTTATATTCCATTTAATGTTTACATTACTCATTTCAAATACTGCTGCTCTTTATTCCAAATAATATACAGTACTTTGTCACAAATACCTTAGGGGAAGCTGTTTCAACAGTCCAGTTATCATTATCAAATATATTTATAATTTGAAAGAAGGAAATCAAGTTTGTTTAACAAGCCTCATTTTCTGCAAGATTGTGCTGATTGGTTGGCATTAGCTATCATTTAATCCTTTAATTCTTTACTAATTAAATCTTCTAGCACTTTTTTCATTATTTTGGCTGGGACTCAAACCAGGCTACATAGCCTTGAATTACCTGGTTGTCCTGCTAACTTTTCTTTAACACTGAGAAACAATACTACTTTTTCAAGGCCTGGATTTTTTTCTTTTTTTTTCCTTCAAGATTAAAAACTGGAAAAAAGAATAACGATAATTGTCTCAACCAACTCCTATATGACTCTGTTATGTAAATTGTCCAGATTATACAATTGTAAAGGTTTATCTCGACTGTATATGGTATAGCATTTTCCTTACTGTCTACTACTTACTCACTAGTGGCCTGCAGTCTACTTCAGTAATTCCATGTGATAGGATAATTATAATGCTGCTTTGCAAAACACAATCCAAAATACCTGAAGACTTTACTAAACATTATGTTATCTCTTCTCAGTAACAGACCTAGTGCAGTTATTAAGAGGTTTTTTATTATTCCTGTTATGATTTTATGAAACATGTCTGTACATATATTCATTATAGATTTATACATATATATATGTATGAGAAAATTTCATGAGCCATTCCCCAAATAGCTGAATTTTCCTATTTTTTGAAATTTTCTCCAACTACTTTATTTGAGACAATGATTTCCGTAATACATTTAGAATATGTCCTATTTTTATTTATTATAATTGCATTTAGTTTGTGATTACTGGTTGCTGGACAACATTTAATTTATTTTATTTTTAATTTATTTTTAGTACAAGATATTAAACAAACTTAGTTCAATCATAAGGTTCAATACCATGTGCGTTTAAACTTATCATCTATATATACTTTAGAAACATCAGTATCTGAGCAGGACCCCCAAGGTATATCTCTCAAACCAAAATTCCCAATGACAGCCTAATTCTTCTTTCTAAGCATTGTGGATGAATGTTTAAAGACTATCTCATTCTGCAAGATGTAACGGACTGGCTAGTTAAGAAACCCACCACTAATGGACTTTGTAATCAGCATGTTGACCAGAACCCTGTGGCATTCACAGTTCTTGGCTCTGCCAAGCTGTTTGCCAAAGTGTTGGTTGGCTAAAGTGGCATATCTTTCTGTTGAAAATTTTATTCTGAGATGGCTTCACATACTTTTTTTTCTTCCCCCCCTCCCCCAATACTACAATTCCACAGTTTATTTGCATTTGAAATGCCAGCAAATTCCAACAGAAAGTATTTAGTGTTCTTTTACTCATCAGTTCTAGTTATAACTAGTATTATCAAAGCTCTTTTCAATTGTGAGTCTCTAGTTCATTCTAGCTCTTACTCAGAATTACTTACAATTATATCTTTAGTACTTAAATATTAATGTCATGTCCATATGAATTTTTTAATATCCATCCGCTGTGAATGGAAAGTGAAGTACTTCCAAGTAGATCATGTGGAGTTTCCTCTCTTTCAGATCCTTTATAAGGTCCCTGCTAATCTTTAGTTCTGCTTTACTGTGGGACAGTTATAACTGTGTGAATGCTTAGCAAAGGTATTAGAAAGCTGTATTCAGACCTCAGTATGGAAACAGTTCTTGACTGTTTCCATAATATGTGGAAATATTATGGATAATGTGACCTAAACAGAATGAACCTGAACCTGACTTGGTTGGTCAAAGGGGCAAGTGTAGGAGCAAAGAGATGTTGCTCTTGAACTCAGGACTGAAAAACAAAATTTAGCCCTTTTGGAGCTTTTGTTTTCTAGAAATCTGAGATTTTAAGCAGTTATTGTGATGCACTTTTACTTTCGTTTCAGATGTAAGGGATTTTCTCAGCAGACAAAGAGACATAAAACAAATTATTGAAACATTCGTAAAATCCCAATCAGTCTTACAGATGCCAGAACTTCACCCAGCTAAACAGATTTGAAACTGACACACTTGTTAGTCTGGGTTTGTTAAATACAATACAAATTTTATATAATTGTTTTTAGTGAATGTTTAGAAAGAGCATTTGAATCCCTTGGGCTTTTTCTCATGCAGTGAAAATTACTTGAGAACTGATAAAATAAAAACACAGTCTGTCATAAAGACAAGATCTGCCCTCTTTTCCGTAATACTTTCAAATATATCTGCTTTCAGCCCTATTTTTTTTTATCTTCAGAAATGCAAAAATAGCAATTGCTAATATACTTAATAAACAAGAAAGTACAAGGAAAGAAGGAAAGGCTTCTCTGAAATTGTTATATTTGCATGTTACAGGCATTATGTGAACTATTTTTAACGAACTGAGTGTGAAAGAAAAGAGAAGCTCCCCCTGCTCCAATACGTAGAATTAGAGAACCCCTTTGGTCTTCACTGTGCAATTCTCACAGAAAATGAGATTTACACTTATATTTATGACAAAAAGATAGGAAAATCCTAACTTTGATGAAGTGGTAGTAAAGCTGCTATTAATTAATGGAACCAGCTTTTAGCCTGACCCCCTCAAATGGCTACATCTGCACAAGCAAATGAAGCAGAGTAGGAATCATTCCTTGGCTCTGTGTCTGACTGACATAGCTCTGCTCATACTTAGAGCCTAAACATGCTTCTTCACCATACCAAATGCCTACATGTCCAAAATATCTATTGGGAACAATTCCTAACTAGCGCTGTGTGGTTTCTGACCAGGGGAGTGTTAGCATAGGTTAAAACAGCAACAAAAAGCACGTTAAGAATTCAGCTGTGTGGACAGTTGTGAGCCAATGCTTAAGTTGTGCTTTATTTTAGTAGGGTAAGCACAGCCTAAGTGCCTCTTTTATTTCACTAGCAGACAAGTCAAATTCCAGCATGAGAATTCATGAGTTGAATTCAAGGATTATGTTGTTTCAAAGGTTATGCTTTTTTATGAGCCTTATAATGAATAAAGAAACCTTATGAAGCACTGACAATGATCCTGGATTTGCAACTAGTTTTGACCAGGAAAGAATCTCATAAAGTAGATTAATCTAACCTAATTCAGATAACATATCATTTATATCTGACCTAGTTATTTTCAGTAAAAATACAAAGAAACAGGCACACTTACAGTGCAGTTCTTCTGGTCTATTTTAGACATCTATATTAGGATGAGATAAATTTTAGAAAATGCCTATTTCTTTCCATTAATTTTAATGGCAACCTCAGATGACTATCTAAAATATAGACATTTACATTTTGTCAGATGAATTCCGCTCAAAGTGACCTGATTTTATGTATTTTCCCCTAGTGTGAGTCCCACTTCATGATAAAGTATATTACAGATAATCAAAAATGCTACTGTTCACCTGTGTCATTTGTATCAGACCTTTTAATAATGTATAAAGAAAAAAATTTTCCTTCAGTGAAAAAGCATGGTTTAAACAGAGGATTAAATATCATGTTCTGAGACAGGATCAGTGGCCAGTAGCAACTCCCTCAAGGAAGTCTTGGAGCTTCCTTATTAACTTGTCTTAACGACATACAAAACTGAAGGAAAGCATTATTAATACTTCCTTTATCAACCAGTCATGTGCTAACTGGGCATAAAATCAATTTCAAGAGGAATAATATCTAATACAGTTTTCGTAGAATAGTACAACACAACCTCCCACTTCAGCACAAGTTATTGATCATATTTTACTGGATGGAAAAGCACTGTACATCTTATTCTTTAGTGATATTTATAAACAAGAACTTTTGTGGACTTCTATGGTGTGAGCAGCTGTCAGAGGAACTTAATGTTCATCTCATGTTTATCAAGGAATTAACGCTCTCTTCAAGCAGGAATCCAACAGGATGCCCACAAGAAATAGGTGAAAAAACAATGGGAGCTTGGTTGTCTTTGCACCATATAGGAGCTATATTTTATTTCACCTCTGACTTCTAATACCAGGGTAAGAAGAAAGAGTGTATCTCAGACATTTTTTCAGCTGTCTAGAATTTGCTGTATAATTTTCTGGCAGGCGTTACAGAAATACAGATCTTTGAGAAGGGTTTAAATGAAGAGAGACAAGCAGAGATTAAAGGCCGACATAAGGATTGTATTCAGTATGTAAAGGATGACATCAAAGTAAAAAGGTAGATATTGGGTGATAACGGATTATGAGTTGATAATATTGGTGGACTAGACAGTCATAATAATAAAAATGAAGAAAATGGTGTGAGAGAATTGGAGTTGTGCAGAACCACAGAGAAAGATGGGAAGATTACTGTGGCTGTTACATTAATAGATGTCTTGGGCTGTGGGGTTGAACCAGATAATCTCAAGCAGTCCCTTCCAATCTGAACGATTCTCTGTTTCTGTGTTTCTGTCTTCTGCATTTTTTCTTGGTAGGTCTAATGGTTATAAAGGTTCTAAAAAAAAAATATATATATATATATATTTAACTCTATAGTTATTAAAATATTGTTAAACTAAAGGGAATTTTTTAACGTGAACTCTTTTTACCTAATTGGATGTCTGCTTCTTAATGAAATCTTGCCAAACACACAGGCTGCATGCCCGAGTGCTGATAGAAACTAATATGTTCCCTTGGTGTGCTGTAAAATGATGAGAAAGTTCTACTTAGGGGAAGAATCTCTTCTGTTCCATCCTGCAAGATGCAGCAAGAGCTGATGATAACTGCTGTCACTGTGGGTCACTGCCTATAAGGTTTGAACAAGCCTTTTGACATGAACTCTTTCATCAGCGATCTGAGTGCTTTTGCCCTATTGCAGCACCATATTTTTGAATCCATCATCTAAAGCACAGAGGCAATATGTTATCTCTGGTCTTTATCTACTTGACATTCCAAAGGAAGATTTTATGTTAAAGTATATTTCTATCATATTGCCCTGTATAACCTCATATTCAATGAAGAAAATGCAAATTTAACAAATGGATTTTGGCAGTGCTTGTAGACATATGATTCAAGTAAATTAAATTACTTGTGGATAATTTGAGAACTTTGGATATTGTAACACAGTATATGAATATGATTAGTTTAACCTGGAGAACCCCATTAATAATACACAATAAGTGCTTCTCCTGCTTTTATGACTTCATGGCATGTTTGAGGGGTTTGTTAATGTTGCTCTAATTATAATTTTGAATATGGTTAAGCTTTCTCAATGTTCTAAGCTAAATATAAAAAAGAATTTTTCTATTCCTATGAAATAACAAATCTGAAAGATACATCCGTTTCGGTAATTCTATTGTGCATCCGTCAAAGTTCATGAATAAGTCTGCACATTAAGACCTAACTAAATATTTCAAAACATCTACTCAGATTATTTTAGATAGCTTCAGATTCATTGCACAAAAGTAAGCTTCTCTGAAGTGTCTTACCAGGCAGTCATCTTGTGACTCTTCTACAAAGGAAATTTGAAAAATTCTTCCTTCTGTGCCAAATTAATCAAGCTAAAAATATGTTGTTTAAGAAGCTCGAAACTTAGTGACATATGCTGCGACTTCTAAATATTTGTGACTTTCAGCAGGGTTATGAATCAAATATTCTAGCACAAAAAGTGATGACAAGACTATATAAAGGAACTTCAGGAATTCGCTGTAGTAATTTGAGAAAAATCAGTTCTGTTGTTTCAAGCAGAGTTTGACATTTCAGCAGAAGTTATCTTTTTTGCTCTTTGAACTGGCTTCAATGGAAGTCTCTATAGAGTCGTGGAGTTTAAGATAAGACGTAACCACTATAGCAATGTAGCCTGCCTGAATTCAGGCAGAATTCAGGCTATACCATTTCAACAAGTACTTCCTGCAGTTGAGGGAATTACTTTTCTCTGTTTCACATGTAAATATCACCAAGACAAAAAGCTTGTTGCTTATATCTGACCTAACTCTAGGTTTGCAATGTTGTTGCTTATTTTTGTAAATCACATTATGAGGTAAAATATGCTTAAGTTGAATTAGAATGAATTAATAAAATAAAAATATTGTATTTTTGCTTTAAAATGCTGAATACTTTTGAAAAAGAAATTGAAGAATGGAACCAGTGTACAATGCGAGTAATTATATTTGGTAGAATATTTACATAACATAGACTTTAGTGGACTCTGGACAGTGGATGACCCTTCATGATGAAGTAAATATTATGAACTCATAATTGAGGGCCAAGCATGATGAAAAGCATGACATGGTCATGCAAATGGGAGACTGGAAGGAAAAGGCAAGAAACAAGTCTGAACAAACGGAGATGGACAGGTCTGAGTAAAAGGGAAATAAGGCAAGGAATTTCCTCAAGCAAGAAAGCGAAAAAACCTTCAAGATTTTATTTTTCCCACAAAGACTGGCCAAGGGTTTCAGTCATCAGAAGGAAGACACTACGAATAAAGGAATGTTATCAAGTAACAGGTTGTCAGTAAAAATATGAATATTTCAAAACTCGTCTCACTGGGTACTTAATAGTGCTTAGATCACAGAATCACAGAATTTTTAGGCTGTAAAGGACTTCCTCAGATCAACTAGTGCAAACCCTCTGCTTAAAGCAGGGTCAACTAGAGCAGATTGTCCAGGACCAAGTCTAGTGGGATTCTGAATTTTTTTCAGAAATGGAGACTCCACAACTTCTCTGGGCAACCTGTTCCAGTGGTTGACCACCCTCACAGTAACAGGGAATTCCTGTGTTCAGATGGAATTTCATGTTAATTTGTGCCCAGTGCCTCCTGTCTTGTCACTGGGCACCACTGAAAAGAGTCTGGCTCTATCTTCTTCATCTCTTCCCATCAGGTATTCATACATATTGATGAGATCCCCCTTCAGCCATCTTTTCACCAGGCTGAACAGTCCTAGCTCTTTCAGCCTCTCCTCATATAAGAGATGCTTCAGTTCCATAACTGTTTCTGTGGCCCTCCACTGGACCTGCTCTGATAAGTCCATATCTTTCTGATATTGGGAAGCTCAGAACTGGACCCAGCAGTCCAGATGTGCCCTCACCAATGCTGAGTAGAGGGGCAGGATCACCTCCCTTGACCTGCTGGAAATGCTCTTCTTGATGCAGCTCAGGACACTGTTGGCCTTAATTGCCACAATGGTGCATTGCTGGTTCACAGTCACCTTGCTACGATGCTATTGTATTTAGCGCTAGTAAGGGGTAAAAATTATCTGATGTAACACTTGAAGTCCTGTGCCCAAGTCACAATGTTGTAAATTTTTTAGTCTGAACTTAAAATAGAGGACAACCTTATAAAAGACTCAAACATTTGTGGTTTGATTTAGCTAATTTGGACCAAACGGATCCTTCTGTAATAGATAAGACATAGCAAGAACTTACGAGGAACAACCTAGGATTTATTTCCCCCAAAACACAATGTCATATATTCAGATTTCTGGGTGCAGGCAATGGGAGTATTTCAGATGTGCTCACAAATGGTTTCTAACCATGCAATCTGTTACAGCGAGGACTTAGAATGAAGTAGCCGAGGAATGAAAACTTTGTTCCTCACAGTTATGGATGCAGGACTGGTATCACTTGTATTCTCAGTGCAGCACAGCAGGTTTTCTCAGTCTCTGGGAGACACCAAACTGCATGGGCTGCTAGCACAGCATCAGGGGTGTTTGTAAGAAGAACAGCTAACAACAGGGGAAGGTATTGCAAGCTTCTTCCCATGGCAGTTAAGGTAGACTTTGATATTTTTGCCTTGTTGTACAGAGACATGGTCTATATTGCAGAGATCAGACATTGTAGTACTGGTCCCCATGGTATGAGTCCTGGGTTTCAAGTAGTGTTGTCCTTGCCAGGTGTGGGTTTCAGAAAGTGTGCTACCTGCAAACAACACAAGTTGCATAAGCGTGAGAATGAGGGGTTATTCCTTTACACATATTGATACTGGAGCTGCTTCCATCCCTGGTTTATCTTTCAACAGAAAAAGATAAAATAAGAATTCTTAGCTTTGCTTTTCTGGCTGTATTGATTTAGGAGACGCGTCTGGATAGAAAGTATGTCATTCTGCAAATGCTGTGTTTCTCTACATAAATGTTTATTATTATTATTACTTATTATAATTACTAAACCATCAGCCATATGAAGGAGTAATGGGAATATAAAGGCAGTCAATATTAGACAAAAGGCAAATATTCAGAAAATAGAGAGCAATGAAACACCTGAACTCCAGAATGTGGTAGATTGTTCCCTTGAAATCTTTGCGTCAGTGCTTGATACCTTTCTGGGAAATGTGGTAGTGCCAAAGAAGCCACATGTCTCAAAATAGGAATAATTGAAATAAGCTATATGTACTACATAAAAGAGGATATTAGGTTATTTGATCTAATAATAGTCTTTGTGATAGATAAAATCTATTAAGTTCTTTGCAACATTTAAACAACCTAAAAATTCATGAAGAAAAAAAAATATAATTGAACTGAAAATAAAAACAGTATTAAAGATTACCGGTACAGTATTAGAGATAAATTAGAAAAATAGCTAAAACAAAGTGCTAAATCTGTGCTTTTTCAGATTTCATTAGTTCAGTTAATTGGGGGGAAAAACTGACTTGTTTTAACCCAGGTAGAATACTGAATGGCTGAAAGTGATTTTCTAAGCATGGAGCTTTATTTTTTTTTCCATGCTTATCATAGCAAATAACTTGGGAATGCTTCTAAAAATACTTAAACATTTGTATGACTATGCAGCTATGCACCCTGATGAAAAAAGAGCAGTGTAAGTAAAAAAGTGTGTCTTAACAATCCTAAAAGTTATGAGCAAACCACTGTGAAGGAAAGATACAGATGTCATGTTTAACCCCAGCTGGCAACTAAGCACCACCCATCCGCTCGCTCATTCCCCCCGGGTGGGATGGGGGAGAGAATCGGAAGGGTAAAAGTGAGAAAACTCATGGGTTGAGATAAAGACAGTTTAATAGGGAAAGCAAAAGCCGTGCACACAAGCAAAGCAAAACAAGGAATTAATTCACTGCTTCCCATCGGCAGGCAGGTGTTCAGCCATCTCCAGCAAAGCAGGGCTCCATCACGCGTAACGGTGACTTGGGAAGACAAACACCATCACTCCGAACGTCCCCCCTTCCTTCTTCCTCCCCCAGCTTTATATTGCTGAGCATGATTGTGGTGGTGTATTCATACCCCCCTTTTCTTCCCTGGGCCACTTGTTGATCTGGGCCACTTGTTGATCACATCATGTGGTATGGAATATCCCTTTGGTCAGCTGGGGTCAGCTGTTCCAGCTGTGTCACCTCCCAACTTCTTGTGTACCCCCAGCCTACTTGCTGGTGGGGTGGGGTGAGAAGCAGAAAAGGCCTTGACTCTGTGTAAGCACTGCTCAGCAGTAACGAAAACATCCCTGTGTTATCAACACTGTTTTCAGTACAAATCCAAAACATAGCCCCATATTAGCTACTATGAAGAAAATTAACCTTATCCCAACCAAAACTAGCACAACAGAGAATGACAAAGACCACCATATTCCATCCAGCCTTGTGGAAATGTAGAGGACAAGGCAAGACCCCAGAGGAAACAAAAAAAAAAATATCACAACGGCCTTAGAAAGCAAGATGGGTGGTCCATCTACCCCAATATTCTACAGAGATTTGTAATATATTAAAATAGAAAAGGACACGAGTAACCGTGAAATGATACTTTCCTCTCCCAGTTTCCACCAATTTATGTTTCAGGGACTTCCTGAGCCAAAGGTCATGTTTTATATTTAACAGCCCTGAGCAAAGTTTTAGCTTTTTAACTTATCCAGCTGTTTTTTGAACTCACATACCTGTTGAGCATACATAAGATTCTCATCAGTTATCTTTAGTTATATTCTAATTGGATCAAAGAGAAAGCAGATACTACAGTCATTACAGAAGGCAGTGGTATATAAAGATTAAATACAACTGTGTGTGCTTGGTATACCATGACCATGTTGTCCTTATTTCTGCAATCTCAAGCCCATTTCCTAGTTAAGAATGTGTAGAGCTTGCAAGCAGAGCATGGTTATCGTGGACATACAGACCAGTTATCCTATTACAGATATAGTCTGCTTAGTAGCAAAGTCTGATATTAGCTGGATAGGTAGACTATCAGTTGGCTGGAAAACTGGGCTGCAGGGTTCAAATGGTTGTTGATTAGTGATATGAAGTCTAACTGGTAACTTTTAACTGCTCGCTAGTGGTGTTTCTCAGGGGTTGACAGTGGAACTGAGAAGGTTTAAGGCTTTAATAATGGCCTGGATAATGAAACCAAATGCACTGTTAGCATGTTCATAGATGATACTAATTTGGTGAAGGAGGCCATACTGGAAAGCACAGCTGTAGTGTCTTGACAGACTGGAGAAATAGGCTGACAGGAGCTTTATGAAGTTCAGTAAAGGCAAATAAAAAGTCTTGCACCTGGGATGGGATAACCCCATGCAGAGGTTGGAGGCCAGCTGGACAGGAAATAGCTCTGCAGAATAGGACCTGGAAGTTCTAAGAGACTACAGGTTGAACATGAGGCAGCAACTCACCCTTCAGGCAAAGGCAGTCAACCAAATCCTCTGCGGTATTAGCAAGAGTGTAGCCAGCAGGTCCAGGGCAAAGATCCTTCTTCCTGCTCCCTGCTGGGGTGATGGGACATGCCCTGGCTGTGAGGCCCTTCCCTGCTGTCCTCAGGAGCCCCCATGGCTCCCAGCTCCTGGCCCCAGCTCCCAGCTGTCCTGCATGGCACCTTGACAAACCTGACCAAAATGCAGCCAAAATAATAAGCACAATTCTTTCTGCTCTTCTGGTTGGTCATAAATGTAAGTGCAATAACTAAAGAGCATCCCATTCACATGAACTGGAGCTCAGAATTTCAGCTCCCTATTTTGGCTGAGTTAACAATCCAATTGCTTTTTTCCTCCTTTCTCGATTTTTCCTTTTATAGTTTTTGCCATGTTGTTTACAACTTAAATTGATTAAGCAAGTGTTAAATGGTTCACTGTAATACATCACGTTGAAAATTCACAATGCATGAATTTCTAGATGCAAAACCTATTTGTAAAAATAAATTCTCTGTTTATGCTAATGAAAGTCCTGTATCTAATCTCCTGTTCTGAAAATCTACTCCTAAAAACTTAAAATAGGAACTAGCTGTCCAACTGAGGCATACACAAGAATCAGCTGCTAAACACAATGAATTATTCAGTAAAAAGTTCAGACTGGACAAAAAGTTACTCTATTGTCTAGAATTTAATTTGACTACATTGCAAATACTTAAATAATTCCTTTTATCTTCAAGGTGCTTTGCCAACATTACTTACTTAAGCCTATGACATGTATACATTTTGCTATAGCTCCCTTTATACAGAAAATGAAACCGAGACAGAGTAACTTAAATGGGCAAGTGCCCAAAGACACAGTGTGGCAAAACCAGGATTAGAATTCAGAATTCCTGACAGTCATCACAACATTTGTCAAACTTGCAAATTAAATTTGCTGAGTGCCAGTCAACTGCAATGCCCTCAAGTCACTGCTGGTGATGATTTCAATGTTAAGGAAAAAAGAGGATGTATGGCTGTAGTACATTTGTTCAGAATTCAGCTCTTTTAATAGTGTTGCACATTACTCAGATAAGGATCTGAAACTTAAAACATTATTTGAAACTTATCAAATGATATATATTATGATAAGCTGTAGTGATGTGGATCAGGTAAACATGAATCAGACAATTATCTAACTAGGCTGTAATGTCATGCTCACCATTTTGTTATTGAAATATCAAATATATGATGTTAATAAAGGTCTAATATACCTTTCACTGAAATCAAGGTTATGCATCAATTTTGTGGATTATGAATCATACCCTGAGGCTCATTAGGGCTGTTGCGATTGTTGATCTTTTTTGGCGCTCTACCTTGCCATTGTTGGACTATAGAGATTCAAGGCCTGTCCATGGAAAAGTTCACTCAAAAGAGAAAGGTGAGATAGGCATAAATATTTTTGAAGGATACATTAAATCTATTTTCAGAGAACAGAAAGTCACTCCGAGGGCAAATACCCCGCTGCCCCCTTTGGCAAAACCTGTAAGCTTTGCCACTAACAAAGTTCACTAACTCAAAACTTGATCTTACATCATGGGACTAAGTAGAAGTTTCAACTCATCCGAAAGGAGCAGTCTCAAGCCCTGAATTTTCCTGTGTATTTATTATTCTCCATTTGTAAGATGCAAATACTAAATCAAATATTGTCTAACTTAGGACTTTTTGATTATTATTTAGAAAGCCTTAGTTTTATAAAATTAAGATTAACAAATATTTTCCAAATAGTTCCAAGGATAGACCCCTTTCTAAAGTCAACAACAGTTGTGAGGTATACTATGAAAATTTCAGGACAGTACTCAGCAAATAAATAGTACTGAGCAAAGGATGTCATTTTGTAGAAATAAAAACAAAACCTTTGCTTAAATTTCACCTTAACTTTTACTTTATCTGCTTTAAATTATTTTTTAAATAGCTTTGTAAATAATTTTCAGATATTTTAATTTACCAGATTCTATGTGATTTTCTAGAGATAAAACAATAGCTGATAGTTTTTTCTAATAAAGCTTTTTAATTTCCTTTTTAATTGTTGATTTCTTACATTAACTTTTTTTTCCTTTTAACAGAACTGTACTAGTTCTGTCAAAGCTTTCTTTAGGTAGTTGCTGGTGAATACAAATGAAGTCGAGAATCTTTTTCCATCTGAAGGGAGCTTCATTATGTCCCTACTTGTATCACTGAACACAGCTTGAGCTATTTATTGAGGTGAGGTATTGAGAGCTGCACAAATATCTCTAACTAGAGACAAGTTTTTGAACTTGGGTTTTCCATATCTCAGGTCCTAGCAACATCACTATTAGCTATCCTGTCAAAGCATTTTTGAAAAAACTAAATAGAACATCTGCTGTGATGCCAAATGAAATTGGTTTTATTTGTTTATTTAGTCATCTGTAGCATTTCATTAATCTTAATGTATTTACAAGTAACCTACAGAAGACATGCGGAACATTTTTGTGAAAAAGAAGAAATAGAAACCAATATTTATTTTTCTAATTAAAGTTGCAGTTTAGAGGAAAGATCACTATTCAGTCAAAACTTGTATTTACATGAAAAATGCGGAGTGGTTTTAAACTATGTCAAAATCTTGAGTTCTTTTGAGAATATAGCCACTTACATAGTGAAATGTTAAATAGTGTGACAATACTGATGCAGAGGTGGTGGGTTTACTGTCACAAATAATTTAGCATCATCTCTACCTGTTGCTCATTTAACCCTTCTTCAATATCATTTCTGAATGTTAGATAACAAAATGCCTAACACAGATCCCTCTGGGACTCCTTCCTCCTCTAAGGACACCAATCATTTATTTATTCCCACACTTCATTTCTGAAAGAGTTACCAGTGCACAAGAGGACTTTCCTTCTTACCTCACAGCAGTTTTGTTTCTTTAAAAGCTTTTCATGAGCATCTTTGCTGAATATCTGTTAAACATCCAAGTAAATTGCTCTCTTTGTAACTGTCTCTGTAATCTAAAGGCGACTTGCCCATTATATAATATTTATCCATTGGTTCACTCATTTTATTCTTTAGTATACTTATTTACATTTAACTGTCACATATAAAAGATTGACTTATTGATCTGTAGTTCCCTGGACCCTCCTTGTATCCTGTTTAAAAAGGAATGTGAAATAAAAATACTAGGTACTAAGCTAAGCATTAATGAGCTTGCCATCCCCAGTAAATCCCTGGTAAAGCACTGTGTTTGGGTGGCAGCTGTTTATCTTGGCCTTTGTTGCTCCCTGGGGTAGGATGATCTTAAGTTGCTGTCTTCCAAGTCCCCCTTTTTTCCCCTTATACTTTTATAACTTGTCATGTTATTGTTTTCCTCTTAAAAACTTGAGCTGCTAGATACCCTGGCTGCAGCTCTTAACTCTAACCACAGTTTTATCTTCTTTATCTTGCATGGCCCTAATCTATACATCTAACATGATGCTTACCACCTAGCTATTTTCTCAGAAATCTGAACCAAAATTAGGCATTGATGCTGTATCAGAAGTAGGCCTTAGATCACAGACAACTAGGAGAAGAGTCACACAAGGGAAGGAATGTTGTTGCATACAGCAGAGGAACAGGCGGCTGTAGAGTGGAATAGGGACACTGAAGCAGGGAGGTCACAAGCTGACATTGCTACTTACATCTCTTTTCTTGAGGTTCTGACATGAATCTCTTTTGTCTTCCTTTGTCTCACTTGTGGAATTTCTAGTCTCCAAACCTTTTCATTGCAGACAGCCAGAAGAGCAACATTTTGACAGCCCTCTTCAGAATACTAACTGCTTGGCCAAAGTGCTATTTCAAACTGAATACCTCTCCACCACACCCACTCTAATGGATGGGGATTGTTAGAGTCCTTGTCAGTAAAGCTGGATCTATAGATACCCCCATTAAACAGACTTGGCCAGAGGCAGTTTCATAATATCAGACAGAATTCATGCACTGGATGAAAAGGAATGCACAGATCACCACACCCTGTCTCTAAACAAAGGGGGAACAGGATATTGGTAGTAATTTGTGACAAGGCCAGAGAAAAAAAAGAGTAGAAAAGAGGTGTCAACTTGATCCTGAGAGGAAGGTGTTAAAATAAACAGAAATTTGTTATTAGCTGGAAAGTCACACCAACTCTATGTTTAATTCAGCTATTACTATTGATAGCAGCAAAGAGCTTGTTCAATGCAGATAATCTCTGTGTGATGTAAATTATAATAATATACTAGAATAGGTGTACTTTATAAAAAGCATATATAACTGGAACTTTTAATTATGCTACTTTATTGGTACAAATGGGATCTTTGAGTCCTAATTCTGAAGTAGAAAGCTTTCTTAGAGTCCCAACCAATTTGCTCTGGGGCTTCACTACTGCTTCACTATTGATGAGAGACCTAGTGATCCCATCCTTAAGTATTCATACAATATTTGTGTAACCTGAGGTCATGTGTCTGGGAAAACAATTCTAGATATCAAAATATAAGGAAATAGGTGTAGCAATAGCTCAATATTATTAAGAATGTGCCCTTGACCTTCATACTCAACATGCATAGTGGGACCAAGAAAACAAAGAGTGTGCCTTCTGAGTTCAAAGAAAAAGGACTTCCAGGGTGTTTTTCTGTACTCAAACAATGTGCCAGACTTTCATGATCAATTCCCTGTAACAGCAGAAACAGTGTAATAAAATCCAGAACCTTTCCTAGCTAATCAACGAAAAGACCACAAACACAACAATCTCCCTAAAGTGCTTAAAATGAAAATGCCATACTTGTATTCCTACCATTACACTAAAGCAGACTTCTTCATTACTACAAAAATAAATATATCTTAGAACATGAGAAAAGGGTTAAATATATGTGTTCTGAATGTGCCTTGGTGAATATCCAAAGGACATATAATACATGACTTACAGTCTTATGAAAAAAGAGATAATCAAAAGCTTTATTTTCTTCCTGAAGTCTAAGTGATACCTTACATATTTAGGACATTTAATGTACTTAAAGTATACACAGGAGGAGACAGACATGACTGAATTTCAGCCCTCTTGTGGGTGAAGTACAGTTGCTGATTGATAGAGTGTTAGCATCACTACACATAAGCAAGGAATACTCTTATTTATCTGAAATTACAGAGGGGGCTTAGCTTATTAAGAAAGTCATACTCAAGATGTAGATCCAAACTAAAGAGTAACACCTTTACTTAAAAGACAATGGTAATGTATATCGCCTGTATCCGCACCTTGAAAAGAGTTATGATTATTTTTAAGAAAATAATAAATTAAGAAAAATATGATTTTGACTACTGTTAAAATATTAATGAGTTCTGATCAAATATGCAGAAAATTTTGCTTAAAATAATATTTTTAGGATTAGATACACAGATACTGGTAAAGACCTTTAAACAAGCAGTCTTTCTTTTTCCCACATGCAGAAAGATCTCACCAAAACTTTGACAAGTAGTTCCATGTACAGGGATTTTTAGGATGGGACTTTCCTGACAAACCAAGAAAGGTAGTTGGGATTTACATATTCACATTTTTGTACTACAGATACTATCGTTACCATAATTTACATGTTTATCACATGAATGTTTCAAAATAATGGTTTTCATTATATTAACATTCATATATAAATACAAAAATACTTTTTTTAATAATGCTGATTTTTTTTTAGTTTGATTCACGAAGGAAACAAAACAATAAATGAACTAATTTTTCAAGGGCTGTTCTCACATCAAGATCTATGCATTTCTTTTTAAAACAAAACAATCTTTGAAAACATTATATCTAGCAAAGAAAGCTTTGAAGGATGCCATATTGTAAAAAAAAAAAGGCAGTCATTTTTATGTCTCATTTTATTTTAGATTAAAAAAATGTAATAAAAATCCATTTTAATATTTTAACACAGATACTGATGTTTTTTATGGAGAATGAAGAAAAAACTGTGCTCATTTTTGTTAATGAGACAGATATGCTAAATCGCAGTGCTGTAGCAAGTCTGTGTATTCAGACAATGGTGGTGAATTAGCTCACTTGAAATAAAAAGCATACAAGTCCTCAAGGATGGCAGAGCAATTTAATGCTGTATAGGATTAGCTTTCTGAGAGCACATTGTAGAGGTCCTGAGGGTCTCATAGCTCACTTGTTCCTAACTTTCAATATCCTCATTTAAATTTCCTCAGACTTAATAACAGACCCTAAAGTCAGAATTTGCTATTTAGGGAAAATATAAATACAACAATTATCAGCTCAGTACTACCCTCGAAGACAATGAACATACATACAATCATCCTGCTGGGTCCTCTAGGAATTAGCAAGAATACTGGAGGAGTTTTCACACATCCTTGTACTGCTCTGTGGACAGATGCTGTTAGATATGAGTAAGCTGCCCAGATGAGTATCCTCTTCAGGTCAGGCATTGCACAAATACAACTGCATCTTTTACAGATTGAAGCTTACTCCCATCCAGGCAGTGTTAAGCACAGTTATAGGAATGACACCCATTCTAATAGAAACACCTCTAACCTAAAAGTGTATAGAGCAATGTATACTCTGGATGAAAAAACCAAAACCAAAACCAAAACCAAAACCAAACCTGCTCTTGGTTAATATATGCATTAATATTACTTTCTCTAAAACATATCCAGACTATTATGTGTCCATTTTAAATCAATGTAAACACCTACTGAGGCTACAAGATAATGGAGAAAGATTGAAACATTTCAGCTTTTAATGACCTAGTATAACACTTCATGGGGTTAAATATTTTAAGCTAGACACAGGTTTTGGGTCTTTTTTGATCTGCATCTACACTTTAAGTGGAAAAATACCACGCAAAAATACAGCCCTAAGGCTGTTAACAAGAAGAAAAGATGTTGCTTGCTTGTTTTTGATTTGGTCCTTTTTTTTTGTAGATATTGTACATAACATTACTGGTCTAGAAAATAATGGTATCACAGTAGTTTTATGGCATGTATTTACATATTGTTAAGCAAGGAAAGTCTTTAAAAGATTCACTCTGATACTCCATACTCATACATAGCCAAGACTTTCAAAGATTAAATATTTCCTCAGTGGAAAAAATAGTGTACATACGTATGAATATTTTCTAGAAAATCCCTAAAGCAATGATATGTCTCATGTTCATGTGAGATTTACCCATACTTGTGTGAGATGTGAAAGTACCTCTACAATTTATTGCAGAAAACTGTTGAATCATTTAGACCTAGATTACCTGCACCTCCATAAGTGTGTAGTGATTTGGGGTAACTCCAGTGCCAGAACAGTCATCCAACCATCCACACAAAGGGAAAACTCAAGTGCAATCAATGCTTTTGACCACCTTTAGCAGAGCATTCACTTGCATTGTGATCACCGCACTCAGTGCAGCCTTCAGCCTCACCTGTATGGGAATCTTGGCGTCATTTCTAAAGGGTTCTGACGTTAACTGATCCAAGGGTGGGTGGGATTTGTGGCAAAATCCCTCTAGGCTAAGCACAGGATGCTCATGAGAGACTGGACAGACCAGATACCAGATTCTGAGATAGGATGTGTCCTCTCAAAACACTCTTGGGTTGGCTCTAATAAGCATGTGTATAAGCAGCAAAAGGGGCTCAGGCCCTTTCATCTTACTAATTTGGGTGAGACTTCATCTTTCCAATGCTACAATGAAGCATTTACCTGTCTCAGGAGAACTGTCTCAAAAGGACACACAAAAAAACATTTGAATTCAGAGGAATGTAGGGAAAGTGTATGGGAACTGGTGAGTCTGAGGAGTAATGAACAAAGAATACAGAAAGTGAAGAGGCAAGGAGATATGGAGGAACAGGATGCAGACCTGGAACTTTGGTACAAATCTAGCCATTAGTATTCGTATAATCATGATATTCATCTGATATCACAATATTCATTTGATATTAGGTAATGCACCTGACTGTGTCATTAGTGAATTTTAAGAAATATTTACAATCATTTCAAGTCCAAAAAAGGATGTATTAGGAGGCTGTAACCCATCAACATGACTAACATAACTTCCATAGTTTTTATCATAAAGACCACAATCTCCACAACTTCATACTTCCATCTTCATACTTTCCCTGTTGCTTGGAGAACATAGTATGGTTTTGGTTGCTTAGTTTAGGAAATGAGATGTTCTGGTGATTCATCTGACTGAGCTTAGGCATTTAGTATCACACATGACACATTATACATACTGCTAACTTTCACCTGCCTCTCCTGACAGGCATTGTCCTCTTATAGGTCCCATGACATACCTGTCAGCCCCATGTAACATCTGCCAGTCCCTTACAATATTTCACGTGCTGCATGGCATCTCATATTGCATAAAATATCTACAGGTAAGTTATAAACTCCACTTCAGGTTTCTATTTTATGGTTACTGAAATGCTTTTAAGTCTACATGGACATTCACTGGATCTCCATGGACTGTTATATGAGTTTAGATATTTAGCACACATTAGAGACAAATACATGTAGACACAAATGTCTTCATATCCAAACTGAAGTTTAATCTCAATCTTTAACAGTGTCTAACTATAAACTTTCTTTATCAAAGTCAATGTCTTTTGTAAGACTTCTGAATTTTTCAGATGAAAAATGTGACCCCCCAAAACTTTACAATATTAACAGATTGTTCCTTAAATGTTTTTCCGTATTCTTACAAATATTGTGTACTTCAACTTTTATCTGTATATTAACACTATTCAAACACCTTTCTCAAATTAATATTAAGAATGATTGCACAATATAATAATGTCCCTTGACATTACAAGAAAGGTAACAAATACAAAAACCTAGAAGAGGGAATTTACATTCACTGAGGAATTTGTTACCTGGGAATATCTGACCTACTTGAACACTTCAGAAGAGTCACTTCTCTTAAGATTAGTAGGAAGAAAAGAGAATAATTTTGTTAATGACCAATTAAGTTTAAAAATGAGCTTTAAAAAATTCAGGACTACTTAAAATTTCAATTAGTACTTTGAGACCTTAAAGACTTTTACATGGAAACTATGATTCTTTTAACTTTTGAAACAGAATTTTGAATCTTATTAAATCTTGATGGAAATAAAAACATATCTCAGAAAACAGACATACTAAAATTCAAAAAAATGAAAGCTTAACTTAAGGAAGTTCTGTTCTACTATAAGAACAAAATAAGTCACAAATATATACTGCGTATTTATTAAAATGATTAGACATTCAAGAACTGAAATTGAAACCAAGAGCAACCCACGAAAATGCATAAAAGGAAACAACAGGAAGGTGGAAGGAATTATGTTCAGTAGCAGACGAATCTGCAAAAGAAGTGGTAGAGAATAAAAATTTGGTTTGATGATAATTGTTACTGGATATATGCACTAGAGATCATCAATTTGTGGAAAATTGAGACTGTAAACAGGATGGGCACATGACAGTGTTACAAGTAGGAACCAACGGACTGACAAGAAGGTAGAGGAGTTCATTTTGTGAGCGTGCACCACAGATCTTGCATTGCATTGTATTCAGCTTCTTGCTTGTCCTGTGGATTTTGGTATGACAGACATTTTATATCACCATTTTGAGAATGTCCTTTGGCTGCTCTGATTCTCAGATCAACCCCTATAAAGTGAGTGTTCTACTCCAAAGCGGAACTAAGCCACAGCTGCACTGCAGCACAGTAATGACGATATGATGTTTTTATCTTCTGCTTTGGGCAACCACGTCAGCAGCAGTGGCAGCAAGCAGCATCTACCAGTGACACTTCTGCACGAAGAATCTCTGCACTATGCCTGAACTTAGCTGTTCAGAGCTAGGGACACAGATGCAGATTAATTTACAGTAGCCCAAACTGGCTGGCCTGTACTGGTTAAAAAGAAGAAAAAAGGTGAAAATGAAACTGAACTACTACCCTTTTTCTCCAGTGTCTGGTTCATTAGAATGATGATGCCTCATGGCACAGGGTTACCACGCAAAATGTGAGAAAATGTCAGCAGAAGAATAACTGCAGGATAAGAAATATTATGTTCTGTGAACGAGAAAATGGAAGATGACCAGTATAGCAATAACAGTGACTGTCAAGAAGACGACTTACATGGTGCATTTGGAAGCTTGCAACACTCAACTTCCATTGCCCTGCTGATAGTCAGTTCAAGGACTGAAAAGTGATTTGGAAAGTAGCATCTCCTATTCCTGATCCATATTACCTTTCAAGAGTGGTATGTGATATCATAGCAGGCTTTGCCCAAGTGAATCTCCCAGCTGTGTTGACAATACTAATGACACACACATCAACATACCCAGACACCCCAACAAGCATGCTTCAGCAACTAAAAGGGATGGTACTCCACCATTTTATAGGACATTTTTTGGCTCTGTGGATAGTTACCACCACTGCCAGATGGCCTAGCAAAACACATGATGGCCCAGTTCACATCTCCTTCCCAGAGTATGACAGGCAAACAGATCTGTATATTTGTGGTGCTCGGCCAGATAAGATTAATGGAGCCATTGTGCCATTGTTACTCGGCAGAGCACTTATATTCTTATTACCATGGCTCATAAAGTTCACAAATGCAACCTCATCTATCATCAGAACATCTTTAGTTACCACCTAAAGAGATGCCAGGTGGCCAGGGAATAAGTTTTTCATGAAAGAATGGACTTAAGTCACTCTTCTTTACTTGGAGTCTAATTCTTGTTTGGTCTTTGTAAAAGCAAAAGGGACACATAAAAAAAGAAAGAGAGCAGAAATCCAGATAAAACCATGGCTACTACCTGTGCCAGCTGAGGATAATTCACTCATCTGTGTGAACCAGAAGTGCAAAATCATGAGGGATGTCCTGGCTGAATATTTATGTAAATTTTTGAGAGCTGTTTGCCTGCACTGGGAAATTTCATAAATAGCAGATGCAAGTCATTAAAAAATGTCCCTATCTTTTTTTTTCCCCATTTCCTTCTTTCCCCTGATGTCACTGAAATCTCACAGTGCAACCTCTGGCAGTCACTGGCCTGAAACTTCCACCTGTAGCTGGGAATCCAGATTCAGCAGTATTTTAAATCCCAGCCCTAGAGCCTTTGGGATCCAAAAACTCCATTTGGCAGCTCTGGAGTTTGTTTTTCCAGCTCTGGTCTTTGTGTCATTGATACTACCTTACTCTGAAGGGCCAAAAAATTTGATTACACTTCTACAGTGAGCAATGTACCATAAAAGGCTCTATTAAAAACAAAATGCACAGTGCAAAATGGAACTCAAAACAGATAAAATTAATTTGGAGCCATTTATGGTTTAAAATGTAGAGGATGGACAGATGCTGGTTAGCTACCAGTTACTGTTTTGGATTTGGCAATAGCAGGTGCCCTATCGATGAACAGACATCAATCAAGAGCATGAGTCTTTCAGGCTTCAGTTGTCCTAACAGGAAAGGTTATTTGAGAGCTGCTGGACGTTCAGTAACCTCTTTTACAAAAGTAGTGACACGTGGGCTGCAAAAGGATGGGGTGGCAAAGGTACCGAAGAAGGAGCAATGGAACTAAGTCTGCAGTCTACTTTGGCATTATCTAGTAGATTCATTTATTAAAAATTGTGAATAACCCTTCCAGTCAACAACAGCTTTATGAGCTCAACAGAGAGGGCAGATAGAATCATAGAATCATAGAATCATTAAGGTTGGAAAAGACCTCTAAGATCATCGAGTCCAACCATCAACCCAACACCACCATGCCCACTACACCATGTCCCTAAGCGCCTCATCTACATGTCTTTTAAATACTTCCAGGGATGGTGACTCAACCACTTCCCTAGGCAGCCTGTTCCAAGGCCTGACCACTCTTTCAGTAAAGAAATTTCTCCTAATGTTCAATCTAAACCTCCCTTGGCACAACTTGAGGCCATCTCCTCTCGTCCTATTGCTAGTTACTTGGGAGAGGAGACCAACACCTACCTCGCTACAACCTCCTTTCAGGTAGTTGTAGAGCACGATGAGGTCTCCCCTCAGCCTCCTCTTCTCCAGACTAAACAACCCCAGTTCCCTCAGCCGCTACTCATAAGACTTGTGCTCCAGAACTTTCACCAGCTTCGTTGCCCTTCTCTGGACACGCTCCAGCACCTCCATGTCCTTCTTGTAGTGAGGGGCCCAAAACTGAGCACAATATTTGAGATGCGGCCTCACCAGTGCCGAGTACAGGGGCACGATCCCTTCCCTATTCCTGCTGGCCACACTATTTCTGATACAGGCCAGGATGCCGTTGGCCTTCTTGGCCACCTGGGCACACTGCTGGCTCATGTTCAGCCAGCTGCCAACCATCACTCCCAGGTCCTTTTCCTCTGGGCAGCTGTCCTGGTTTAACCCCAGCCGGTAACTAAGCACCACACAGCCGCTCGCTCACTCCCCTCACGTGTGATGGGGGAGAGAATCAGAAGGGTAAAAGTGAGAAAACTTGTGGGTTGAGAGAAAGACAGTTTAATAGGTAAAGCAAAAGCCGTGTGCGCAAGCAAAGCAAAACAAGGAATTCATTCCCTACTTCCCATCGGCAGGCAGGTGTTCAGCCATGTCCAGGAAAGCAGGGCTCCATCACGCGTAACGGTGACTTGGGAACACAAACACCATCACTCCAAATGCCCCCCCTCTCTCTTCTTTGCCTAGCCTTATGTGCTCAGCATGATGTCATATGGTATGGAATAGCCCATTGGCCAGCTGGCCACACTACCTCCCAGCCCCCCACGCACGTGGCAGGGCACGGGAAGATGAAAAGTCCTTGACTAGTGTAAACATTACTTAGCAACAACTGAAAACATCAGTGTGTTATCAACATTATTCTCATACTATATTCAAAACACAGCACTACATCAGTTAATAGGAAGAAAATCAACTCCATCCCAACCGAAACCAGGACAGCAGCTTTCCAGCCACTCTTCCGCAAGCCTGTAACATTGCATGGGGTTGTTGTGACCCAAGTGCAGGACCCGGCACTTGGCCTTGTTGAACCTCATACAGTTGGCCTCAGCTCATCCATCCAGCCTGTCTAGGTCCCTCTGCAGAGCCTTCCTGCCCTCGAGCAGATCAACACTCCTGCCCAACTTGGTGTCATCTGCAAACTTACTGAGGGAGCACTCAATCCCCTCATCCAGATCGTTGATAAAGATATTGAACAGGACCGGCCCCAAAACTGAGCCCTGGGGAACACCGCTCGTGTAACTCTGTTCACCACAACTCTCTGGGCCTGGCCGTCCAGCCAGTTTTTTACCCAGCCGAGAGTGCACGTGTCCAAGCCGTGAGCTGCCAGCTTCTCTAGGAGAATGCTGTGGGAGACAGTGTCAAAGGTTTTACTGAAGTCCCGGTAGACCACATCCACTGCCTTTCCCTCATCCACTAGACGGGTCATAGAAGGAGATCAGGTTGGTCAAGCAGGACCTGTCTTCCATGAACCCGAGCTGGCTGGGTCTGATCCCCTGGTTGTCCCAGACATGGTTTGTGAGCACCCTCAAAACGAATCGCTCCACGATCTTCCCTGGCACCAAGGTCAGACTGACCGGCCTGTAGTTCCCCGGATCTTCCTTCCGGCCCTTCTTGTAGATGGGAGTCACATTGGCAAGCCTCCAGTCATCCGGGACTTCCCCTGTTAACCAGGACTGCTTGTAAATGATGGAGAGTAGCTTGGCAAGCTCCTCCGCCAGCTCCCTCAGTACCCTCGGGTGGATCCCATCCGGCCCCATAGACTTGTGAGCGTCCAGGTGGCGTAGCAGGTCGTTAACTTCTTCCTCTTGGATTATGGGGGGTTTATCCTGCTTGCTGTCCCTGTTTTCCAGTTCAGGGGGCTGAGTGGCCTGAGGATAACTGCTCTGACTGTTAAAGACTGAAGCAAAGAAGGCATTGAGTACCTCAGCCTTATCCTCATTCTCGGTGGCAACGTTGCCCCCCCCACATCCAATAAAGGATGGAGATTCTCCTTGGCTCTCCTTTTGTCATTAATATACTTGTAAAAACATTTTTTGTCGTCTCTCACGACAGTGGCCAGGTTGAGTTCTAGCTGGGCTTTTGCCTTTCTAATTTCCTCTCTGCACGACCTAACAACCTAATGATGTTGCCTGGCTATGAAAAAAAGTTATTCTGATGTGTCCTAATGACTGCCTACCAATGTGAACCTATGGTATTGGAAGTCCTAAGATCCTTCTTATTTCTGCAGCAAGCCCCTAGCCCCCTTCTCCCTACTTTTGACTGTTATACACTTGCCATCTTCTCAGCTGAGCTGAAAGGCCTTATCATTGGATGTCTGGCTTCATGTCTTTTTTTGTTTTAATAAACAAGAAGATAAGTGTGGTCACTATTCTCTCCCCATCAAGACAGAGAATTACCCTTTCCTTATCTCTATAAAACATCTCCAGCTTTTCTGGAGGTGTTAAAAGCCGGCATTCTGTTGGTGGAGGCAGAAACACAGAGCAGAAAAATGTGGAAGAAAGAGGGAGGGTAGATGAGGGCAGCTTGGTAGAAGTACATTGGGAGAGGGTCTAGTTGAAAGTGTTAATATATCTAGGATCCTGAATCCCTTTCCAGATATTCTAAACTGGCAGGTTTTGGAAAAACTAAATCAGTGTTTGCAATCATACTGTGGTGATATTTTTTGTTTGGTAATAGGGGTCGCAAGGAGAAGCACGTGCTGCAGTACCACTGAGAGACTGGAGTGAGAGCAGCAGCAACAGCAACAGTCACTGCAAGTAAATGGTGGATCAACAAAAGTTAGTGATTCAGCAACTAGGCCCTCAGGTAGCTAGAGCCTGATGAAGCTTTGCAGGTGAAAATATTACCTGCTGAAAAATGGAATTTTGAGCTAATGCAAAGTATTTGTAGATTTTGATTGAAATTCTTTATGATTCCTGTTGGAACAATCTCAAACTGTTGCTTAAACATACTCATTTCTCTATTCAGAATCTTTCTTCTTCTTGAACAATTATTTCTTCTTTGGTTCATCGTCATTTTTCACCCTAGACAAGACTACTCTACCAAGAGAAAATGAAAAGATTGAATATGGGATAAATTGCTTTTAATCTGTTTTTAGTGGTTGTGTCAAAACCAAAATGTTTGTGGAAGAGTGCCAATTGAAAATTTATGAAATTAAATTGTTGTATTATTTAGTTATTTTGAGTGAAGTCCGATTAAAAACTTGATCCTTTGGAAAAACTTCATTTTGCAAAACCATGTTTCATATGCTTCACTTGCTCATTTCAGTATGAAGCAGTAACAGCAAGAGAATAAGAAAGGAATTAAAATCCTCCAAAATGAAATTATTCTCCATACAGCTTTAATAAAGCAAAATATAAACCACAGAATCATTCAACTCAGTCAGTTAGTCTGAAAAGATTTTCAGGAACACTGATTAGTTCTCAATAAGTTTATCACAATTCTTGTGTGATTACTCCCATATTAACATTACTTAATTTCCTTGGCATAGCCACTCCCATTTTAGTAAAGCAATGACTGTTCTTAACAGTTTTAATTTTTAAACATGTTTTTTAATTAAATCACTTTATGAGAAATAGATTTCTCTGTTCTCAATTCATAACATAGTCCTCCATGACTGGTGCCTGAAGTAAATCTCAAGTCCTGAGATTGTCATTCTTGTCCTTTCAAAAATCATGACAGTCATGAGATCAGTGTCAAAAATATAATTAAAAATAATAAATAACTTTTTGTATTTTTTTATTTCAATGCATTTAGAGATAATATGAATTGTGTTTGGATTGTTCCTGAAACTCTGAAGTCTAGACGTTTAAATGTTCATATAATAGAATGGATATTTTCATGTAAACACTAGATTCCTGGAACTGAACTTTATGTCAAACTTGAAATGCATGCATCTTTCAGTAAGCTTAGAGACTGAATACTGTTGTTACACTTTATTTTTGCTTGTTTATTTGGATTTATTGTTTGAGGGCACCAGAGACATGAAGCTCAAAGGGAACAATTATTCAAATGTGGATTGTGGACCAATATAACTAACTTCACTTTTAATATACAAGCACAAAAACACACTTATGTAATCTGAAAGTGGATTTTCTTGTGAGAAAAAAATATTCATTCAACAGAAAGAGTTTAAGATATTACAGCAAAAATGTGTGGCATATAGGAATTTAGTTTGCAGGATCACTGTAATTATGGTCGAAAGAACCACTGGTGATATTTTTGGGCTTAGAGCTTTCAACAACTAACAATGATTCAAACTTATCTCTCCCCAGCTCTCTATTCAATCATTTTACATTTAATTTTCTAAACAGCTCTAACCTCCTGCAACAAAACTCACAGCCTGCGATTTTCCAAACCGTCACTTGCCCCATTTTTTTTTTCTTATATGAGTGAAATTACATGGGCAGCAAAGATTTTCAGTGTGGCCTAAACATTTCTAGCAGTTTAATTCAGCTACATTGCAGTTCGGTTCGTGTACATACATTCTGAGATAAACAAAGCATCAATAATTAGATTAAGATATAAATAATAGATAGTACTGAACAAATGTAAAGAAGCCCTATCCATTTGACTTCCTTGAATCAAGAGACTTGTAAACAATACTATATGTGTTTCTTGAAAAATAAATGCCTAGATTCAATAGAGATATTCATATCTAAGCATACACACAAGTACAAAGGTAAGTTTCGTATAGGACAATTATGATGATTTTTCATTTCCTGTCATATTTAATGTCTAAAGAGAATTGAAAAAAAAATTATATAAATTCATTTTCTGATTTAAAACACAGCTGTAATTTATAATTAGTTACATCTAGTAATGGAAAAAAGGTTAATTTTATTTGTTTTTTCAAATTGTATATAAAACACTAAAAGACAAGTTTATAAAGCTCCACCTTTCACACCAAATTTCCATATAGGCTGATTTCCAATCACAATTTAGGAACATGGTTATCTAGATTATGATTCATTTTGGAGAAATTATTGAATTTCTGTATGACAAGGAAAATCCAAGTATCTTCTCAGATCAAAAAATATAGTCTTTGATCTCTATTCTAAATCAGGATTATTGTAATCCATTGTATAGAAGTCTTCTATTCTGATGGAGCATTTTAAGTGCAAGCCTCCTTAGCTTGGCAACTTGTTTGGGAGCAGATGGTGAATATGACCAGGTGGTTATAATTGGGCCTTTCAGAAGAGAAATTCACCATTTCAGTAAATGATAACTAAACACATTATCTGCTGGCATTTCTAACTCTTTAAATATCATTCATATATGCACATGATTGAACACAGAAGACTATAATGTCCTTGGTAATGATCTACAGTATTCTCACCATCACTTTGAAGAAATACAGCATATTTTGCTAATAAGATGAAATTCAAGCAAAATATATTTTGAATATGGTAAATAGCAAAGTTTACTACCAACACGCTATTCATTACTCCTTGGATTCACATCCAGATATTCATTTCTTGAAATAGTTCTCATAGCATTGTTTTTTAAGATAGCTTAAATCTCTATGGAGTCCAATGAAAAGGACATGAATTCTTGTTAGCTTCAATTGATGTTCAAAATAGATGCATACATGCTCCACATATTCAAATTCACATGTGATGGTTATGTCCTTCAAGATTAGGTATATAAAATATTTCTAGTAAAACTGAAAGGCTCAGATTTTTACTTTGATTTTTAATTCAGCTAGTGTGAACTCATTTCTGAACAAATATGTAGTTTTAGAAAAGCAAACAGATTTTCTACCTGTAGCTAGTTATAATCATGAATGGAAAACACCTGATTCACTTTCATCTCTTTTAAAGAAAGGCAGAAACTTATTTTTAAGGATTATTTTAATGAGGAAGAGTTTTAAAGAGAAACATCAAGAGTGAGAGATATATTCCTTCCCTGGATTAACTATGTTTTTTTTATCCAGTAACTGCCTAATGTAAAAAGTACGAGTAGAACTGAGAGCAGAATGAAGTTTCATTCTCATCCTTTATAGATATGATAATTTTTAAGCTACTGCTAGCATGACAACTGGAAACTGAGAGAGATTTTCTGAAGTCTGATTTATTGGTCATTGCTGGCATAAAAGACTTGAGTGTCTGATCATTTGATATTATATTGTCTTCCATGATGTGAAAAGATCTTGGTTTATATTTCACTGACTGCTTATATATTTGAAAACTGATAAATGCTTATGGATGTTTTCATTGCCTATTTAAATGTTAGTAATGCATCCAAAAGTAAGACAGCTTTCTCACATTCAGTTCAGAATGTGTCAGGTGTAATAGGTTTAGGCACAATATAGTTTTAATTATTTTAAATTCCTGTTTGACCATGAATTGTGAGTGTCCCCAGACACCTGTAAATTAAATTAAATTGGATTTTTTGTCACTGCTGTGGTACTCTTATGCTTATCACCATCAACAAGATCTGTTTTTAAGTTTAGAGGCTCCCTAACAAAAGAATTGCAGACTGTGATTATTTAAGCACTTTATTATTCCTGATTCATGACTTATGGCATCAAATCTAACATGGCTATTCCCGTATGTAACATGAAGGGTGGCAATGTTTGTAGGATTAGGCCTAACTGACATTACCAAGTACAACTATTAAATTTGTAGCTATCCTTGTTCTTTTCACGGTCTCACTCTGTCCCACATTACCATTTATTTTCTAAGTTAAAATTTTGGATTTTAGGTAAAGACTGCCTTGGTGGAAAAAGATTTTTTTCCTCACTTCTTTCCAAGGAGAAAGGAAACTTCAGAGGACCTCTGAAGATTATTTTTATACCATTCTACTTTGTGGATATCCTGATTTGGAAGGCCAAGGAGTGCATTGAGCAAGTTGACAATGTTCTCAGCGGATAAACAAAGAATTCAGATTTTCTAAAGAAAACCTAATTTGAAAAGTGATATTACTTCCTATTTTTGGACCAGTTATACAGGCACCAATGTTTGCCAGAGTGGAATATTTTGTACGTTAGCTTACCAAATAATTTGATTAGATCAATACACATTTTAGTTTTCTTTACCACGAAGCTGATAGGCTGTATTTTCTACTGACTATAGACAATAATGTAATTTTATACCCTCTGCGTGGTCTGTCTTGCAGTTTGGTTGCAGGAGAATGCAAGACCAATAAATTGGATCTGGGAAAGGAGTCTTCAAATTTAGTGTACTTTTAGATCACAACAGTTTAATTCAGAAACTAAAGATTATTTTATTCATCAATATGAAAGTCTGCATAAGTGAGTATTTCACTTTAAACTGAGTATTCATTTTCCTTATATCTCTATTTAGAGAATCATCCATGTTTTTTCTTACACAGTAAATGATATTAAAAGGTAGAATCTTTGTATTCTAAAATCTATATCTGATTTTAAATGCAGCATGTTTCCATCCAATAGAAACAATACTTTTGCCATTAAGTACATAAAATTTTGTTTCTAATTTCAGTGAAAGCAGCATGAACTTCTGTATCAATTAAAGATGACTAGTCACTGTTTAATTGTGGTGTAACACTTTTTCCTGATAAAGACAAACACAAAATTATGAAGCTTAAGCATTGAATTTCAATAGCACCATTTAAAAAAAAAAATTCTATCATTTGTTTCTGATTTTTTTAAAAACATAATTTATCTGCACAGTCACAACTTGTGAGCAAAATCCATCAATAAAGTAATATTACAGTTGTTCAACTGTTAAATTATGATCCATTTTGAATAGTTTAAAAGCCTCTGGGATTCTTTATATATAGTTTCCTCTAGTGTTTATTTTTTAATTTGTAACATGTACCACAGAAATGAGTTATAGTGATGAATTTCTGTCTTGTGATTATTAGTTTTTTAGATTAAGCATTTTATCTTGCTGGCTGGACCAAATAAATATAATTTACACACAGAGCAGTCTATTATACTCATTCATTGCATGGGGTTTCAATTTTTTTAATCCAAGTGCAATCCCAATGGCTAGCTAACAATACAGTGTAGTGATCAGAAGTTGCAGAGCAATTATTAGCACATATATCACATTACCATGTAGGGAAACATTGGTCCTGGACCTTACAGGAAGAACTGTTCTAATGCTTTAGTGTTTATTTTCCTCCATGTTTTTCAGAATAGCTATCTAACATTTAGGTTATTAGTATGCAGTTATTGTATCCCTACCCACCCAGGAAACAGTCAAGTTCGCTTTGTTCTGAAAGTGTGTTCCCAAATGTAGCCGTATCAGAGGCTAAACGACAATTTTCTGGTCAGCGTTTTGTGTTTATATCTTAAATTGTTCTTATACTAAATGTCTGTTAGTGACTAGACAGGATAGCCAAGATTATACTGATTTGTACAATTGCTGCCCAAGACTATAATGGTTTGGAGCAATTATTGAGCCATGCTGCATACTACATGAGTGCACTCTGGAGCAATGTCTATGCTGGAAGTTCTTCAACCTGCTTGAACCTTCAATCATACAATGCCTGCACCATCCCACACTGCCCTACATAAAATCCCCAACCATTGACACCAAGTAACCCCATGGCAGCATGCTGCAAAAAACTTGCAGAATTGAAGAAGGCTGAGGAGAAAAGGAGGCTATAACCAAAGAGTTTGAAACTGGAAAAGCAAATCCCTTAAGCTCTTGAATGACAGCAGCATGCTGATATCTATGGAGCCAGCCACACTCTGCTTATGAGTTGTGTATCTCAAAACATCTATACCTGCTTTTTGGCATATGCTTTTAGTAGGTATGCAGACCTGTTCCAAAAGGTTAAGAAATGAGACATTCCTGTTTACTGACACTGTTTGAAATCTTCTGAAGTCTTAAAAATTAAATGGACTCAGTTGTTCTCCTCAGGCTATGGTCTTGACACTACTCAGGAAAAGCAAGAACAAACACGGGACTTATTCTGACCTAGCCCTTCAAGACAGTTGAAAAACAAGAATGCTGCTGTAGCTGTCAGATGTGACTAAAAAAACATGATAAGCAAAAGCTGGGTTCTACAACTCCAGGTCTTCAGGCTCAACTTTGCACTATGAGCCGATATGGTCATTAAAAATTGTCTACCTGTCACAGTCTTTCTAAAGTGTTTAAACTACAGCATTAAAGACAAAATACAAAACACAAACAGAAATGAAAAATCATCTTTGTGTGTTCCAGCAGATCCCATCTGCCATTGACTGATACTCTTCTGAAAGATGATGAGCTCCTCATGAATCTCTAGTACAGCAAGTCTGTGGAAAGACATATGCATAAAGCTACCATTCCTTGTTGAGCTTGCTCACATGACATGCTTAACTACAGTAGCATGATGTGCTCTCTCACACACAGTTTTAAGGCAAATTCAGCTTGCTTGTGTGGCCTGAAGTCAAGTATGTGGTGCTGTGCTGGAAGCTGTGTTATACAAACATCCTGAAACTTTCAGTCAAGTTCCTGAATTGAAGGAGAGGATGTTAGTGTGAAGCTTTTGTCTGGACCTGATCCCAGAAGTGGAGTCCATCTTAGTAACTGCTTCTTTTTGGGTTACTAGTGCTGTTTTCCATACCTGTCTTTCAGTATTCTCCATCTGAATCCCATTGCCTCTTCTCACTCTCCTAACAGTGAGTGACCCAGAAATAACTTAATCAGACACCTGTTCCTATTTCTCAGATGATGAGGGTCAAGGTTCTCAGGGCCTGTGGGCCTCAGCACAGGCTGCCTAATTCCGTGCCTCATTTGAATGAGAGAAGTCCCAGCTATTGTGTGATTGTTGGGTAGGCAGTGACCTGCTTGTGGCTAGTAGCCACTATTGGCTGAATGAGTCCTGACTGTTTAGTAAATCATGAAAAAGGTTGTAGGGCAATTTGAATGGTCTCAGGTCCAATACATGTTGATCATGCAGCAGGATCTGTCAGTGGTGAACAGGAAGAGAAGTAACTATGCCAAAACTGCCGCTTGGCATAGTTCACCACTGAACTGGTCATGTGTCTGTACCAAGAAGAGTCATTCATAGGATGTGCTAGATATTTCATCTCTTTCCAGAAGTGTCCTTGATACTTTCTGTTTCTCAGTAGTTCACCTGATAAAACCCATCTGATTTGCTTCTGGGTGCGGTTGAAAATAATCACAAACTGTAATGCCTTTCCTGCCCTTCCTGCTGAGGACTTTCTGAAACACCTTACAGCATCATTCTTCTATTTTTTTCATCTAAGTACTTCTCTGGTCTTTTTCTATACCTTTGCTGGAATATCCAGTCAGTGAACTAATTGTTAAGCTGGCTGCTGTTAACAGTCTTGTCACGATGATAAAATTGTAAATACTCTGGAGAAAACGAGATTTCTCTATGGGTTACATACAAAACATTGCTGAAATATGTTGTTCAGATGTGACCATCACCTAGGTACAGTATAGGAATGCCTGAAGAAATCTGTAAGGGCCCAGATGTGTCTGAGATTTCTCCTGTTGAAGTGCTACTTGACATGTTCTCAAGACACCATAGGATGAAGAGTAAGGAAAATCAATGTGGACAGCCAGGGAATTTGACCTCAAGAACAGTACTTGGAACTCTGTCAACGTGGACAATGTTTTGAGTGTGAGCAAGGTTTGAGTTTTATCATCATTAATTTTACTCTTTAGAAAAGTGGTGGTTATTCTCTATTAGCATTTGATTTCTGTCCTGTTACTTTAATCAGGTCCCTCTAAATTTCTGCAATGACAAGAATATGGAAGAAAGCTAATATACCTGGAATTGTCTATTCTTCTTTTACATCGACAATAATGAAATTAAATTGTTCATGTGGCTTTTCAGACGTTGGGTGTTATAAAGTATTTTACAAAGTAATGAATTAAATGTTGGTAGTGCTGTGCCCTGTAGGCACTATTATGCTTCAACAATTGTTCACACGCAGATGTAGAATTGCAACATGATTTTATACTGAGAGCATGAATGGAGAGGACACTGACGTTATTCTCTATGCATTTTGTACCGCTCCAAAAGCTCTGAAAATTTTCACCTGAATAGACAAAGACGTATGAGGTAGAAAGAACAGCTATAGATGAAGAAATATCGACGGCTACGTTTTGCTGATTTAAACCACCAGAACTAGCTAACCAAAAGCTTTTGTTGGCATTGCAATTTGTCAATATGCAAAAAGGGTGTAGTCATAGAGAAAAAAAAATTCAACAGTATTCACATTTTGTTTGCCAATCACCATATCCAGCTTTATCAGCAATATAAAAAAAACTATTGTGAGTGACGCCTATGAGTTGTGTTAAGTGCTAATGAAGATCTGAATAAATAATTTATTTATTGCTTCCTTTGGCCAGACTTTTCACACTAATTCCATCTGATCCCTTCTTGACTATGTCCCAGTTTGATTTTTTTTCTTTGTACTGTGAATGGGAATATTTCTGCTGTTATATCAACTCCTAGAAAAGAGATTTACATAAGAAACTACAAAAATTATTTTTTATTAAACAGGAAATTTAAGTCCTAATTTAAAGCGAAGACATTGCAGACAGGGGAAGCAGTGGTTATTTGAAGGTTTCCTTCTCATCTAGTTTACTGTAGAAAGGCTTTTGTAATTATGTCTATCTGCCTGATTCATTCTTCTTCCTAATGTAATAATTTTGAACCAGTTAGCCAGTGTTGTGGTTTAACCTGGCAGGCAACCAAACACCACACAGCCGCTTGCTCACTCTCCCCTCCTCTGCAGTGGGATGAGGGAAGAATTGGGAAAAAAAAGTAAAATTCATGGATTGAGATAAAGACATTTTAACAGAACAGGAAAAAAGGAATAATAATAATAATGATAATAATAATAATAGAATACACAAAGTGAGTGATGCACAATGCAATTGCTCACCACCTGCTGACCGATAACCAAGTAGCAATCACCACTTCCTGGATCACACCTACCATTCATATACTGAGCATGACATCACATGGTATGGAATACCCCATTGGCCAGCTGGGCCAGCTCTCCCGATTATGCTCCCTTCCAGCCTCTTGTGCATTTGGCAGAGAGTAGAAGCTGAAAGGTCCTTGACTAGGAGGGTACTTAGCAACAACTGAAAACATCAGTGTGTTCTCAACATTCTCCTCATACTAAATCCAAAACACAGCACTAGGAAGAAATTTAACTCTATCCCAGGCAAAACCAGGACAGTATCCACCTCTTATTCTATACCATCTACATCATGCTAAGGTCTCACATCTTCCAATATATTCCAATTAATCACTGTGGAGAAGAATTAAGAGGTGGCCTAACGAGCACCAGCTGATTCAAGAGCTGAAACAGGTGAAGGGAATTGTGAGCAGACATGTGATCGTTGCCGGAAGGAAGATGTAAGGGAGACGAATCAGGTGAGAGAGAGGGACAATGAAGAGAGAGATGGTAGGGCTGCCCTGTGGTCATAAAGGCTGTGCATGTATCTTTGTTGCCACAATTGGTGCCTGAACAGGGACAGAAAGAAGAAAACCTGAAGAAAGAAGGTTTTAAAGAAAGGAAATAGAAATATCTGGTGGTGAGTCCTGCTGAGCTGTAAAAGCTGTTGAAAGGAAACAGGAAAAAAGCTGTTGAAAGGAAACGGGATAGAAGCTGTTGAAAGGAAACAGGATAGCGATGTCGTGTAATTGTCTCTGCAGGACAGAGGTGAGCAGCTGTGGGGAAGTTATATGAACTTTATACATTAGTCATGGGGCAGTTGGCATCTCAGTCACAGAAGCTTCAACTTGAAATATTTCCGAGAACATTGTCCTTGGTTTCTTTCTGAGGGAACCATAGGGTGTTATGATTTAGCCCTATGGCAAAAGGTGGGAGAAGAACTGCAGACGAGGAAAACTTTGCAATTAGAAGTTCCAGAAGGAATATTGTGACCTAGCGAATTGTGTATACAGCTCTGCAGAAGCTGTGTCCTGCAGAGCAGGTGTTGCAAAACGTGACTGATTCAGCAATACTGGAGGGAGAATCAAAAGATAAGAAAGATTCATTTGAACTTGCGCCAACGGCGGATGAAATTTTACAGTGACAGAGACTAAAACCACTTTTTTGGTCTTCCATTGTGAAACCAGCACCATTTGTTCCCCCCTAAGAAAATCTGCTGCGGGGATTTGCAGCCCACCTCCCCCCACATCAGCCTTTAGGTAAAAAAAAGAATAACTACACCATTTCTTCTGTTCCAAAAGGCTAAAAGAGCCCTGCATACAGGAAGCTGTTTCCCCCCTCAGTTGCGGTGTCTGTATTCTTTTGTGTTCTGTTTCAGTGATGTAGAGTGATCCTAAATCTAACACTTGATTTTCCTTGATGTTGTTGTCTGATGTTCTAGAGGAAAGCAAACTGTGTGGTGGAGGATAGGAAAAAGAATTAGAAGTGTTAAGTTTGTCTTTGTATTAGAAGTGTTAAGTAAGTTAAGATTAATATTGGTAAGTTTACACACTGTTGAAAAACTGTTGTTTTGAAGATGGAGCGCCAGAGTATGCTCATTTACCATATGAGGTGATTAAGGAGGTACGCAAATCAAAAAAATATGGGTTACAGGTTTCATTTACTATAAACTTATTGCAAGCGATAGGAGAATCGTATATGATGACTCCTTTAGATTGGAAGTCTATATTACACCTTGTTTTGTCAGCGGTGCAGTATTCTGTGTGGTTTTCTGAGTATTGTGAACTTGTTCTTGTGAATGTAATGGACAATTTGTAACTACCTCATGGGCAAGATGAAATGTTAGGCGAAGGGAATTGGGTGTCACCTGCTGCATGAGCTGCCCTGCCTTGTGAAGTGCTTACACAGGTGGCTGATTTGGTTATCGATTACAAACTGCTATACAATGTCAAATAGAGTCTTCTGAAGCTGCCGAGTTGTTGCTTTTTTCAGCTTGCAATTGAGAATGCTACAAAATCATAAACAAAAAAGGGGGAGATGTGGAGAAGAATTAAGAGGTGGCCTAATGAGCACCAGCTGATTCAAGAGCCGAAACAGGTGAAGGGAACTGTAAGCAGACGTGATCGTTGCTGGAAGGAAGATATAAGGGAGAAATATTGGGTGAGAGAGAGAAGCAATAGAGAGAGAGATGGTAGGGCTGCCCTGTGATGATAAAGACTGTGCATGTATCTATCTGTCACCACAATCGCCACCACCTTTCATGTCTTTCAATATATATACACAGAGATATCATTCCCTTAGTCTATGGGCCATCCCTCTAAAATGCCTATTGAGTTCATTTAGTCCATGACTTTGGGCTCTATCTGTCATAACAGTCTTTCAGGGCAGGAGAGATGGTGTGTGGTGTTGGCCTGTTGCATACTGAAGCCAGTTCTGATTCCATTATTGCTGCGCTTGTCCGGTTCTACCATCGTTGCACTTTGCTTGGTTTCATCAGAGTTCACTCTTCATTAATCTGGGTGATTTTTACTGCAATACTGTTGATAGCAACCATTGAAATGATGATACGCAATATCATATAACAATTAATATCATACAATTCAGTTCATTGGCTATTTTCACCCAAAATCAAATCCCCTTGAGGTACACACCGGACTTGCCCATCCTTTCGCATCACCCACCAAGTGTACCCAGGTCCTTGAGCAAAAGCAGTCCCATGGATGGGTTTTCCCTTGCCAGAGGCAGGAGTAACCCAGACGGTCTTCCCCAGCATATTTCTTATGTGCACGATAGGGACTTTATCTCCATCTACAGTACGTAAGAGTCTTGATTGGGCAGGGCCAGCTCAAGTGACAGATCCCCTGGTGTTGACTAACCAGGTGGCTTTAGCTAAATGTGTATCCCAATGCTTCAGTGTCCCACCACCCATTGCTTTCAGTGTAGTCTTTAGCAGTCCATTGTATCGTTCGATTTTCCCAAAGGCTGGTGTATGATAAGGGATGTGATAGACCCACTCAATGCCATGCTCTTTGGCCAAGGCGTCTATAAGGGTGTTTCAGAAATGAGTCCCGTTGTCTCACTCAATTCTTTCTGGGGTGCCATGTCACCATGGGACTTGCTTTTCAAGGCCCAGGATGGTGTTCCGGGCAGTGGCATGGCACATGGGATATGCTTCCAACCACCTGGTAGTTGCTTCCACCATGGTGAGCACATAGCGCTTGCTGTGGCGGGTTTGTGGGAGTGTGATATAATCAATCTGCCAGGCCTCCCCATATTTGTATTTCAACCATCGTCCTCCATATCAAAGAGGCCTTACTCGCTTGGCTTGTTTGATTGCAGCGCATGTTTCACATTCGTGGATAACCTGTGCAATAGCGTCCATGGTCAAGTCCATCCCTTGATCATGAGCCCATCTATATGTTGCATCTCTTCCTTGATGGCTTGAGGTGTCATGGGCCCACTGAGCTATAAATAATTCACCTTTATGTTGCCAGTCCAGATCCACCTGAGCCACTTCAATCTTGGCAGCCTGGTCCACCTGCTGGTTGTTTTGGTGTTCTTCAGTGGCCCGTGAGCATCTACGTGACGTACTTTTACAACCAGGTTCTCTACCCAGGCAACAATATCTTGCCACAATGCAGCAGCCCAGATAGGTTTACCTCACAGGCTAGCTTTACAGTCTTGGCAATAACAGTTTTTGCAGAAATTGGTGACTACAGAGACATGAGAGAAAAGGATGAAGAAAAAACATGTCTGCTTTTGCTGTCTCTCTTTCCCTTTGTCCCTCCCTGAAGGAGCTCTGAACCTGTCACAGCATATGATGACCTTTATGCAAGCGTGCAAAACATTTGAGGCAGATACAGCAGATTTACAGAATCACAAAACATATGAGCTCAGAAGGGACCTGTGGAGATTAGTCTATCACCCCTGCTCAAAGCAGGGTCAACTCAAACAGGTTGCTCAGGACCATTTCCTGTTAGGTTTTGAAAATCTCCATGGATGGAGACTCCAGAACTTCGCTGGGCAGACTGTTTCAGTGTTCAATCACCCACACAGTAAAACTTTTTTTTTCCTTTAAGTTGGGATACTGAAGGACACTGGAGAAGACAGGAGATAGAGAATGGAGAATCTACAGCTGTGTGTAGATTGCCCGCTAGGTGGCAAAATGAATATAAGGGAGAATTAAGTGTTGAAATGGAGATGGAGTTGCCTAGCAGCCATGGGATGAAAGTGGCGATACTACAGTAAAGTAGTGTTTAGTATGAGAATATTCCACCTTCAATTCTCAATACTCCTGACACCCATGGAAAACTTATTTTCTTCCTTAGAATCCATTTTTAAAAAAATTAGTTCTGGGAAACTTTCAAGACATGTAAGTGTGATAAAACTAATTGTTATGAAAAGGAATTGCTTTTTTTTTGTCTGCTTTATTTATATCCCCAGATTGTGTTGATATTGAAGCAGCATTTCCCAGTTTGGGAGGGTTAACCTTATGACTTCTAACCTGTTTTTTTGTTGTTATCTTGTGTGGAAAGATAGAACTTGTTTCCTAGTCCACTGGGTTGCTGTTACTACGGTGATAGTGTGGGAAGAACAATAAATATACTGCAATTTTGAGTATACGAATATGTGAATACACAGACATGTGTCCTCACATTGGCTCTAATATGAGTGCAACAAGCATTAAGAGCTCCTCCTTGGCACCAAATATGTATTTCTATTTTAAAGGCTCAGAAGCAATTAACTAAGTATTATCCACTTGCTTTAGGAATCAAAGAGTAATTTAAGTTGGAAGGGATCTCCACAGATCATCTAGTTGAACTTCCTGTTCAAAGTAGGTTCACCTAGATAAGGTTGCCCAGGGCCTTGCCTAGCTGAATTTTGAAAATTTCCAGGCATGGCAATTCTATAATCTCTCTGGGAAACTGGTTTCAATATTTGACTACCCGCATGGTAATTTTTTTCTCTTGATAGTCAGAGATAGCACTGCTCTTCATTAACAAGGATCACCTTGACCATAGCCATCGATGCTAACAGTATGGCATCAGTTTCATGGTATTGTACACTCACAGTAGGATATAAGTGTTAAAGACTGACAGTTTTGTACATTTAGTAATATTGATTAATAATGTATAAGAGTTAACCATATGCACAAAATGTGTTGTTAACAAATTAATTCAGTAAAGTTCAGATTTAAAGTTTTGTTTTGAAGTTTAAATCTGACCTGATTTTTCTTTCAGTCTTCTAAACATTCCCAGTACAGCAATGTGATTCCCTAACTGCCACATGTATATTCATGTTTTTCAGTTTCTAATACAGCCCAGAATGTGCTTGGCCTTCTTTACTTCAATAGCACATTGCTAATTCAAGTTCAACTTGTTGCCTACCAGGAACCCCAGGTCTTTCTCTGCTTTCTTGCCAGTTGCCCCCAGCCTGTACTGGGTCATGGCATTATGCCATCCCTCGTGCTGGACTTCGCACTTGCTTTTGTTGAATTACATGAAATTCCTATTAGGTCATTTCTTCAGCCTCACCAGGTCATACTGAATAGCAACCCTGCCCTCCAGTGTATCACCCACAATTCTGGATCACCTGTAAACTGGCTGAGAGTACCATCCATCCCACTCACCAGGTGATATTAAGCGGTGCTGACTGCAGGCTGCAAGATGGACTTTGTAGAGCTGATCATAAACCTTTAAGCTCAGCAGTCCAGCCAATTTTCCACCCATCTTTTAATCCATCAGTTTTCCTGTTCATTCTTTTTGGTATTTTACCACCCCTATTTGACCCTTGTGTGCTTAAATATGTGCTGTTCCTGGTTTTGGCTCTGAGGATGTAATTCCTGAAGACCAACCAGCTCTCTTAGTCCCTTTTGCCCTCCAGGGCAGTCTTCCATGGCAATCTGCCATGCATATCCCTGAACTAGACAAAATCTACTTTCATGGAGAAGAGTTGCAATTCCACTATTCATTTTTCTCACTTCTCCCGGTATTTTAAAAGCCATAATCTCATGGCTGTTGAACCCAAAATAAAAAGCAAGAGAATAAACACCTGACTAGAGGGAGTAAGAAAAAAAAACACATGTACAATTTGCATGAAAATCATTGGACCTATTCAGATGAAAGTTCTAAAAAGCCGCACAGACATTTGGTCGTCATAATAACAAGACACTTGAAGTAAAAACCTTTCTAATGTTCATAAAATTGCTTATTTAATTAACAGGGAGGAAGCAAACAGGACACCCTTCCCTTCACATACATTCCCAAGCAAAAATAAGTCTTTGTAATGAAATAATTCTTTAGGGAAAAGATGATCTTCACTTTTATATAAATCCTCAGAACAAACTTATTGGTTGAATCAACTAAGTATGAAGCTGCAGCTCTCTTTGCTAGCAGACTACAAGGATAACTTTCAGACTATGTATCAAAACTGGCCTATACTAAATTTCAAACCATGCCCTGGAACTGTTTAGAAGAGTAGGAACTGATTAGACCAAATTATGGCATAAACTTTTTAAAAATTTAGCTAAACAGAGAAATTGAGGTCCAGTGCCTGAGAATGCTGCCTAGTAAAGGAACGTTCCCTGATGTAGATTAACTCAGTTTCTTGATATTTACGTTTCTTGGGATTTATGCTAAATGTTTGCATACAGATATATTTTTCCCAGTTAAATTCCTTGGTGCTGTGTAATCACAATCACAAAAATTATGTTGCTTGGGATTTATGCTAAATGTTTGCATAAAGATATATTTTTCCCAGTTAAATTCCTTGGTGCTGTGTAATCACAATTACAAACATTCTTAGATTTTAATTATGTGGAAAACTTTTTTTTCTTCCCCCCCTCCCCTTTTTTTTTTCCCTAAATACCACTGACAATTCAGAAGCTTTTGTTTGTTTGTTTCAGATCAGCATTACAGAAATTATTCATATTGCTAAGGTCCAAATTTTTCTTTTGACATTATAACATTGAGGTTTATTTTATATTTTATTATACATTCTTATGGGAAAGTAAAATATCTTTTACCCTACTAAAAGTAAATATTTCTGTATTTTTGAGGCAATCTTCCCTCTTCATGTCAGATTTGTATGTCTTCCTACCACTTGCCTGGTCTGGTCCATCATTATTTATTTATTTTTAAATCTAATAATGATAAATAAACCCCCTTACTCTTAGTCAATAAAATAATTTCAGTATGTTTTTGTCTGGGTCCTCTAGCTTTACATATGATAGTAATTCAAATGCACACATACATGTAGATGTTTTTGGACATGGCTTTTTAAAATACTTTTCTATATTTGCTTTGTCTACCCTCATGGTAATTTTTTTCTCTTGATAGCAGTAAGTGGTAAGTGTTTTCCCATGGATAAGCAGCTTGACCATGTTGATATTTGAAGACAGTTTTAAATAAAAAGAGAAGAGAAACATCCCATTAAAAAAAAGTTTTTTTAACCAAATCCTTGTCCTGTACCTTAAAGCATATACAGTTATGTATGTGCACACACACACACAGTTACTTGAAATGTAGTTTAGGATTTTTTAAGGCATTCATGAGATTGCATTTCCACACATTTTCCATCTGTATCGTCATCCATTTTCAGCTACGGCTTTATCTAAATACCTGAGTGCTAGGTTGAGCCCAGTAATGAGAAAGTCTTATATCTTATGATTACATATTTAAGATTTAGCTTAAATAACAATAGGAAAAAAAAAATCCAGGGATATCAGTAAAGTACAGATGAGTAGGAACATCTGTTTTCCCAGTATTAGCTCAAGTTATCCCTTGTTAGTATTGTGCTGTTACACTACACTATTCTATACTTACATTTTCATAGAGATTTTTTCTTGTCTTTTTACTTTACCACCTATTAAATTATATGATAATATATTATATTTCATAGCACTATCACTAAGGCTTGCCATGCTTTGCTTAAATGTAGATGTTAGAGAACCTGACTTTGCTCAAACTGCTGAGTTTTGCATGCTTCAGCTATGAAAAAATATTTAACATTATTTATTTAATCATTTAATCATCATAGAAGGAGGAAGACTATGTTTTATTTTCTTTCATACAGCAGAGTTCACCTACAGATGTATGAGTATTAAAGAATTCTCTGTTGGCCTGTAAGATCCCTGAGAATTGTCCCTTTCTCACACAGTCTCCTTCCTGAAATCATTTACAGCATATCTTATCCTTTTGCTCTTTAGCCCTCATCATTATTGGTTATTAATTGCCAGGTCACTTAGGAATTGAATTATAGCGCTCATGTATTTCCCTTAGGGTACTGATTATACACTTCTTTTTCCTCTGATAGCAATAAAAGGCTCTCATCAAATTACTGACTGCCAGTCCTGTGTTGTTACTACAGTTGAACAAACTCATTTTTGTCAGGATATCACACACAAAAAAATTACTTCTGCATAATTCATATAATGACTATATATGAAATACAGATTAAAGCCTGCTAGAAGAGTTTCTTTACCTTCAAAGAAACAAAGCAAGTATACATATAATTGTATTAAAAGCAAAATTACTGAAAAAATATATAAAGCATATTTTCATGTAATATATAAACACAGTCTAAAATTGTGTCAGGAATAGTCTTTTACTGAAGAAGTATACAGTGCAACCTCTAGATTTGTGTCCCTACTGCGACAAACAGGCCAAATGATCCCTTTCAGAAAAAAATTATTTTTAAATATAGTTGAGTTTCTACCTTTCCAATACTTAGTAAAAGGTTGTCAGAGAACCTCACTGTTGGATAGAAATCTTTTCATTTATAGCCTGACCTCATCATGCCCAGGTAGAATCTACAGGTTTTGACATTATCATTGATACTCGGTGCATGTGGGGCTTTTTCCCCCTTTTCCCTATATACCCTACTGGTATGTTACCAGATGTCTGTCATAACCTTCCAGGGAGTATTTTTGCTAAACAAATTAAGTATACAGCTTTTATTCTCTCCCAAGATAGTAGAGAAGAGTAACATTTTAAGATACATTATGTTTAATAAGAGATGCTATTAAGAATATCAGGATGCTGAAAGACAAAATATTGGCCTTGTATAACTTCTGACTGTTAAGTTTGCCAAAAAAGCATGTGATGTTTTAATTTTGTTCAAATACTCACACCCTTTCTGCCATAGCACATTTAAGCTTTGGCGGATCTTATCACAGGCTCATAGCATTTTTCCAGTCTTTTTTTTTGTCCTCTTCTCAAGGAACATCTGCCACTTTCCATTTTGTGCACGCTGGGACACTGTCTTTTTACTTTTATCAGGAAGCATCCTCCCTTCCTTCAGATTTCTGTGTAAGACCTTTATCTCATAACTTAACTTTATCCCAATATGCAACACGTGGAGCAGCACTGTGGCTGTTGTTTGCTCTTGTGATGCCAGTACTTCCCATCCAAAATGTGATTTTTGTAACTAGGTCCAAACTGACTTACCATCAGTAGCTTGTGCCCACTGTGTAATGTGTTAATATGTAATTAATTATGTGAAAATGCAAATTCAGAATTACATGAAGTATTCTATACTGTCAGGACCTTCTGCAATGGTATTAATGATATCTTTACTGAAAATGTATTTCTAGTACCATTTAGTTTGCCTTTTCACAACTCCTTAACACTGATGTGAAACAGTGATCCTGTATTTGACTAGCCTACACAGGCCTTTCTTTCTCAGTCATTTCAGCAATGGCTTCTCAGCACACAACAAAACAGGAATATATGTAAGAAATAGTGTCTCCTTAAGTCTGATTAAATAGCTCCTTATAACTGTGTAGCAAATGCTTTACAGAGATCCAAGTAATTTTTTTATGACTTATACCATGCTTACAAAACAGGGATAACACATTAATCTACCATGATCTGTCTTTAGTAAGCCCCATTACATTTTATCCAAATTTTCTGTTGAATCATATATGTAATGATCCTTCTCTTCAAAATGTTTTTAGATGTTACCTAGTAGTAGAGTCATATTATTTAGTCGGATTAAACTCAGACTATTAAGAAAAGCAAAATGTTCCTACTCACAGCCCATGCTTTGAATCAGCCTTCGGGACGCTTGCATATAACCTTGTACATTTTTCCAGAGGACACAAGGATTGGCTAGTGCTACAGTAAATATTTTCTGTATAAAATGCCCCATGTCTATCACAACTCAGTAGAGAAAATGAGAATAACCTATAGGTCACAGAGGAAACAGTTTTGAGGGAACAAGAGTGAACCCCACTTCAACAGCTACTGCCACATTCTAGCCTTTAGAAGCAGACAGCAGTAACCTCCGGCTTGATAACTGTATTATGAACAAACTTTATTAATTGTTTTACCAACTAACCTGGCTATTCTTACAAAGTTAACGTTTGCTTTGTGTTTGATTCCTGTTATTTGTTTCTGTATCCTGGTCATCTGACTTATCTCATTCATTAAAAGTTGCTATATCCAATGGATTACTAGACTACAAACAGGAATAGCTATTTAAGGGGAGGTCATATGTTTTCAACTCTGTATAGTAATCAACACAGAAAAGAAATTATGCCCTGAAAGGAATCATAGAAGGTGTTCAGCAAGAGCCTTATGTGTATGAATGACATTCCTCTTTTCCTGTTCAGTACCCCATATCCTCATCCTAGAACATGGAAAACTAAGAGTGTAAGGTTTTTATCTTTTTACCTTAATATTTATATCTTTCTGCCTTCCTATTTGAACTTTATAGTTTTATTTAGTTATAACATATATGCAGAGTATATAACCCTTCTGATAATAGGGAGTTCAGGGTATATGTACTCAAGAGTGATTTTCTTTTCCTTTCTCAGCTAGGTTTCTTTGATCACACATTCCCTATCTGAATTGTACATCATCAGCTATTTATTTCAATACTTGGTTAGTGACAAGTGAACATAATAGGATTTATCAGAAGCAGCAATGAAACACCCCTTTGTGTAAATCCCATTAATCACAATGTCGGGCTGGATAACCATTGAGTCAAATGATAACTTCTGACCTGTAATTATCTTTATCTCTGTATACATGAATAACCCATAAATATTAATACTTGGGTAGTTTCATTATACATGCATGAAAATTCCACCTATGTATAAAACATTAAATATACATCAGAACAATCAGAATGTATGTCCTTACCAAATTCAGGTATTAAAAACTGACAATAAAGTGAAAAATGCTGAAGGCTCTTCAGAAATACTTTTTCCTAGAAATATTAATTGCACAGTTGGGTCTAGAAAAAGTAGACAACACTCCACTCCCATTGAGTTATTGCAGTTTAAGTTTCAACACCTTCCACTATGGATCCATTATTTATTTGCATATTCAAAATAATTTTTAATTATTGATGATTTCATGATGTTTCATGAAAGCTTTTTCTCAGGTATAATGGGTTACTTTGTCTTTTGGTTTATCACTGCGTATGTTCCCTTTTGAGACATATATTTGATTGAAATGGCAGTGTAGCAGACCCCCTAAGGCAGAGTCAATGAAATAATTTTCTGAGGTCAAGCTAGAGAACAAAAAGCAGCTAAATGGAGCAGATGTCTAATAATAAAGATCTGAGTCCCAGTTCCCAGCTTTTCTCAAAAAGGATGCAAGGGAGCCATTTGCCCTGCTTCTAAAAGCAAGACGACTACGACCACCTTTGGAGGAATTTAGGACAAACTTTTCTTTTCTGTTCTGGTGTGGTGGGTTTGTTTTTTTTTTTTTACTTATTTCTTGAAAGTCACTAGAAGTATATACAAAGAGTACCTGTCTTCCATACCCATGAATACATCAGTATTCCCAGTAGTACCATGAAGCTGTGGTGTATCAGAGGCATGAAAAATGTTCACAAACTTAAAAGAACACAGTTCTGAACTGAAGTTACTAATGGAAATTTATTTGCTTTAATATTCATGACACAACTGCTTTCATAAGAAATATGAATTTAAAAATCCCTTACCCTAGAGAACATTAAAAGGATCACACATAACAGTTCATTAATAAATGCACACCACAACAAACACAGTTGTCCAGATCAGATTTTACCTTGACCTAAGGAAAGTAAATTTGGAAACACAGTTTATTTCACTGAAAGATTTATTTCATAATGATGTAAGATATATTCCTTGTGGCTAACACATTTTTAACAAATAAAAGAACCACAGAATTTAAACCTTGGTTATGATGTATAGTACTTATTTTTAGAGTAGCCTTATGCATAAATAATCAATCTTTTAAGGTCCATTTCTATGTATTTGTATCACCATGCTGCCTAATTAGTATCACTGTTCTAGGCACTGCATATACAGGCAGTAAAATTCAACTACTTACAGATCCTTTAAGTAGACAAAATGCATATGGGAGAACTGACTGCCCACAGTTATGCAGGAGATAGATAACAGCAGAGCTGGAAACGAATACAGAAAAACTAGGTACTTCTATCACTTCTATCACATCAATTCCCAACTTAGAAAGCTTAGAGAGCACCTAAGGTTCAGAAAGTGACTCAGATTTTACATTTCCTAGCACTATCTATTCCCTCATGGTAGGTGGGAGACATCAATATTCCATTTAACAAGTAACCAACAATAAGTTCATATGACAACTAATGGCCAGACTTCTGCAAGGTTCAATGTCATTAATATTACCATCTGTCTTCTGTACAAGAACCTACTGGTCAGGAGATTTTTCTGAGGAAGCGGCAGGCTTGGATATCTGCCTTCCCCAGATATGGGAATTTCAAATAGGGTGGTCATCCAGATTATAAGCATTATGAGGAGGGCACCTTCTGCTTTTCGTGAATGAGTGGTTTAGAGGCCGCTTAAAGAATCGCCATCAAAGGTATTAACAGAAAGCTATTTTAATGAGGAATTTGCAAAAGCGCGACTTAACAGAGTTCTATGGCAAGGTTCACTCTATCACTTACTACATGGATGAAGTATACAAAGGAAAATCGTGTTATAATTGGGCTAGAATGATTTGTACAGAGACCAAGGATGAAAGGGTAAGGGAGACCCTCCCGTTGAGTCACGAGGTTCAGAGAAGACCCCCTTCGTTTCTAAACTCCTTCTCAGAGAGGAGTCTAGGTGCGGCTGGATCTACCCCTAGTCTCAGACTTGGACAATGGTTTATGTCTAGAGGTTATATGTGTTTAGCAGCAGTCTAAGGTTCATTCACAGTTCCCAAGTGGATCACAATATTTTCGCAGCACTTAATTATTAACTAATTTAACATTTACAGAGTAAGTTGTTAGAGTCTACTACAATCACGACTTAATTACAAATTATGCTTACTATTAGTTCACACACACAGAGACAGAAATATATACATAAATGTACAGAAGGTACATGTTAAAAATTCCCCTCGAGTTCCGTGAAGGAATATTCATGTAAAATGTCTCGGCATTTCTCTCAACGGGCAAGGGTTGAGCTTCGAGGAGCGAAGTGGGTTCAGCCCAGGTCCCATCGTCAGCTTTCAGCAATGGTCCTCCAAATATCGCAGACTCGAGAGATCGCAAGCTCTAAGAGGCGTACCAGCCAGAGGGAGATGCTGGGTGCAGCCCACTGTAGTCCAGGGGAGCTCAAAGGGTCTCACTTAGGACCACCGTTTATAGGTTTGCAAGATGATTGGCTTTAGTCATCTTAAATTTCCATCCTGGCCACAGTCCCATGTGGCAGCTACTAAAATTCTGAAGGTTTCAGTGTTGTTACAATTGAGTTACAACTCAGAAAAGATGATGCCTGGGCCAGGCAGCGGGAGTACATTCCCAGCCTCAGCTATGCAGAGTTTCTGATACAGTCAAGGAGCACTCAAGGGTCATACTCGGTACACCAAGGCCGAGGTTTCATAGGAATTTCTGAGATTGACCAGTGGCCCAGGAGAAAGGTGGGGGGATGCACCACCACACTGTTAAAGATGAATAACTCTGCTAGTGGTGAGGAATTAAGGAAGAAAATAAACAGAGGGCAAGTTTAATTTAGCCTGATCAGTAAATCTTCTACAAAGGTCTGGATCCAGGCTGCTCACATAGCTCATTTACTCGTGTAAAACACAACAAGAAGTCACTATTAGAAAGATCCAGAGATCACCTTATGTATCTGTAGATAATAAAAGGATATTGTTTCAAAAGTACATGAGATATCTGGACTATGGCTGAGGCAGGTGCAGTGTGACTTGGCTTGGCCTCTCTGCAAGTCAGCAATTGCCTCAGTATGTCCAGAAGTTCAAAGCATACTTAGAGTCATACCAGCCCCACCGCTTCTAACCCCAATCTTCTTGCTAACTTGAAGGGTAAACAGTAAGGAAGTTTGGGAAATTTGGCTGGCCAACTGATGAAAAAGTAGAGCAATGAAGCTGGTGAAGGGTCTGGAGAACAAGTTTTATGAGGAGCAGCTGAGGGAACTGGGACTGTTTAGTCTGGAGAAAAGAAGGCTCAGGGGAGACCTTATCGCGCTTTACAACTACCAGAAAGGAGGTTGTAGTGAGATAAGTGTTGGTCTCTTCTCCCAGTAACAAGCAATAGGATGAGAGGAAATGGCCTCAAGTTGTGCCAGGGGAGGTTTAGATTAGATATTAGGAAAAATTTCTTTACTGAAAGAGTGGCCAAGCCTTGGAACAGGCTGCCCAGGGAAGTGGTTGTGTCACCATCCCTGGAGGTATTTAAAAGATGTGTAGATGTGGCGCTTAGGGACATGGTTTAGTGGGCATGGTGGTGTTGGGTTGACGGTTGGACTGGATGATCTTAGAGGTCTTTTCCAACCTTAATGATTCTATGATTCTATGCACATCTATGAATTATGCACTGGTAACCTCCATCCACACTGGATATAAAAGGAGATATAGATAAGAGAAGCAAAAACTTTAATCCTCTTTTATCATGGAATCATTACGGTTTTTAGGTTGGAAGGGACCTTGGGAAGTCACCCATCCCAACTCCCTGCTCAAAGGGTCTCACATGAAAGTTAGATCACATTGCTCAAAACCTTGTCCAGTCAAGTTATGAACAGTTTAGAAGATGGAGATACTAAAATTCTCTGGACAACCATGAAGAAAAACTTGTAGGACCAAAAGTTTGATATATTTTCCAGCTTTATCACTGGGTCTAGTAAAAGGTACAAATAGGTTACAAAAACATTATAAAACCTTTTCACCCATATAAATTAGACTCAGCTTCAAGCAAGAAAATTATCTAAACATATTTTGGATTATAAATAACTGGATAATACTTTGAAAGATTTATAGTAAATATAACATTATCACAAATTCAGTTCAGGATTCTTCCTAACTGAAGAAGATTCAGTTTGTTAGGTTTTTCACCTTATTATATCACAAACATTTTAAAAGATATCCCTGAACAATATCCTTTTTTTTTTAAGGAAAATTATCTGATGAAGGTAACAAAAATGGAACATGCAGGTACAAAACTAAAACAAAAATTAAATCCCTTCCCTCTTACTGTCAAAATGAAAGAATATGTTTCTGCCACAGCTCACACTTCAAATCCCTTTCTGTTTTCTTTGAAAAATAAAAAAGGAACTTGTCTTAAACTTGTCCATAAACAGGAAATGTACAACTATTTGCATGATTTTCTGGTTCAGAACATTAGAGAATGCAGAACTGTACATTACATTCAAGGTTCAAAAAGTACTCTTTACTATAAGGCTTTACAGACAGTGAAACCATGGTGATTCTGCTGTGCACTAGAGCAGCTTAACGAGAGCCTATAAAGATGATCGCTTCTGGTGTGTTGTGCCACATACAGCTTACAGCTGGTACAGAATTTTTAAGAGATGAAGCAGGAGCAAAAAAGCCGGTCAGGGACACTCCAAGCTTACAATTGTGCTAGTAAAATAAAAAGTGTTGGGGCAATAGCCCAGGGGCTGGAAATCTATATTCTCAAATTGGCCAGCCCCTCCCAAAATTCTTATGGACAGTTTGGGTGTTAGCCCAGTGCAGGGATCATTCACAACCGTCAGCTTCATCAAAACCATTGTGTTTCAGAAACCAAGAGATGTAATAATATTGACATAGTCAAATGCTGTCAGCTAGCAAACACATACCATCATGAGTCCTCAAACTGTAAGTCTGCAGTAGTGCACAAGAATTTCCCTGAAAGTCATGTCTGTTATAAATAAAACTTGTGAGCTGTGAAGTAATCCCTACAATTGCAAGGTTCTTTTAGTCCAGACATTAAGTAACTCCACACGTTTATCTTTTTATACATTATATCATAATTTTTTCCATACATTTCTGAAAAAAAAAAGAGAAATAATTTTCATAAACACAGTGGATTTCTGTCACAGTCACACAGATGTTGCTGTATGCCATTTGGGTAGCAAAGCAGGCCCTAAAATATGTAAGGTAATGGAAATATCTTCTGCATGGGTAACTTCCTGAGATTAAGACCTAGCATTAGACAGATCATGGTAGCTGGTTTCTTGTCTGGGACACATAATTTGATATGGAAAATGGTTTTGAAGCAGTGCTGAGAACATTATATTTTGCCATATGGATACATTTGCCTGGGTGTATACATTTGCAGTGTACTTAGTAAAGTGCTCTGAGATCAAAAAAAACCCTCCAGGATTCTGTACCAGACACTCAATTATGTCTTGTAAGCAGTTACATTCACTTTGAGCTGAAAATCTATACAAATCACATCTGCTCCTATGTCTCTTCTAAGTATCTTAAAGATCCCACAAGAACGGACCCCAGTCATTTTATTTAACTTCCATATTTACTGCAGCAACAGAAAAGAAAGCTGAAGGGACAGGCAATGAGCATCTATACTCAAGATGCAACTTGCACTTTAAGCATGGAGTGCCCTTTTTTTTCTGTAAAAATGAACCAGTCCTAACTAAGAAGCAGTATTTCCATCTTGAGGTTGTCCTGGACATTATTAACCAACCAAGAGTCCAGAAACAGATATCAGGCTCTGGCATAATATTTCAAATATCAAAAATGTCAAGACAGCTTAAGAATTTTGAACAACAGTTCTAATATTCCTGGTCTGTACAGGAAGCTGTAGGGAAATAAAGCCCAGAACATGGTAGTCTTAAAGTAATTAATTTAATACATGAATCTGGAAGAGTCAGCTGATATCTGATCTTTCAGGCCAGACAGGAAAATACACTCAATGTATTTATGCTACTATATCTCAGTAGTTATAAGTGTCCTGGTTTCAGCTGGGATGGAGTTAAATTTCTTCCTAGTGCTGTGTTTTGGATTTAGTATGAGAAGAATATTGAGAACACACTGATGTTTTCAGTTGTTCCTAAATGCCCTGCTAGTCAAGGACTTTCAGCTTCCCATGCTCTGCCAAGTGCACAAGAGACTGGGAGGGAACACAGCCAGGACAGCTGGCCCAGCTGGCCAATGGGGTATTCCATACCATGTGACATCATGCTCAGTATATGAATGGTAGGCGTGATCCAAGAAGTAGTGATCGCTACTTGGTTATCAGTCAGCGTGGGTGGTGAGCAATTGCATTGTGCATCGCTCATTTTGTGTATTCTATTATTATTATTATTATTATTATACCTTCCTCTTCTGTTCTATCAAACTGTCTTTATCTCAACCCACGAGTTTTCTCACTCTTACACTTCCGATTCTCTCTCCATCCCACTAGGGTGGGGGGAGTGAGCGAGCGGCTGTGTGGTGTTTGGTTGCCTGCCAGGTTAAACCACGACAGTAAAAGTATCAGTGTTATAAGTATTTATAGGAAAAATGTGCATGTTTTAATCTGCATCCTGAAATAATTTTATCATCATTCCCTGCATTTCCCAGTTTGTAATATATAATACATAGAAGTGATTGCTCTATGGGAATCACATAGTGAATTTAAAAAGTTGAAATTAGAGAGGGGGGGATCTGCCTGCACTAAGTAACAAGACTTTTAGAAACTAGAACAAAATCTGACCCTATCCTCTCACTTCTGACCAAACTTTGTTCTTAAAATATCTGCTAGAAAGCTCAATCCACTTAGACTTGCTTGTATACTTGAGGGATACGCTGATCAGGATTGGAAGGTAAGAAAAGGACATTTACCTGTGCTGTAGTAAGGAAGGAATATGAGAGTTGGACCCCGTGGATGTTCCATTTATAAGTTTTTCTGCAGGACTCAGGGGACAGCGGATTTATAAAGCACTGCTGTGAGAAGCTTATGTGCAGGCATGATAGTCACAGCCTTTTTAATGTTCAAAAACATGATTCTCTTTTTTAATATTATAAATATATTTTTTTTAAAGAATTCTCTGTTATGAATGCAGGCAGGCAGGTGTTCAGCCATCTCCAGGAAAGCAGTGCTCCATCACATATAACAGTTACTTGGGAAGACAAACACCATCACTCCTAATGTACCCCCCTTCCTTCTTCTTCCCCCAGCTTTTATTGCTAAGCATGATGTCATATGGTGTGGGATATCCCTTTGGTCAGTTGGGGTCAGCTGTCCCAGCTGTGTCCCCTGCCAGCTTCTTGTGCACCCCCAGCATACTCACTGGCGGGGCCGTGTGAGTTACACAAAAGGCCTTGACTCTGTGTAAACACTGCCCAGCAACAGTTAAAACTTCCCCATGTTACCAATACTGTTTTGGTCACAAATACAAAACATAGCACTATAGAAGCTACTATGAAGAAAATGAACTCTATCCCAGCCAAAACTGGTACACTAAGTCACTAAAATACAGCAAATTTTCAATATGTAAAATTATTATTTTTCTGACTGACAAAAAAATAGAAGTGAAAACTAGCAAAGAAACAAAGGAGATGGAAGGAAAAGAATAGGTGGCAATGCACAGTAGTATCTGGGGAGGATGACAGGTTGGGGAGAATACTATCCTCTAAACAGAATCAAGTGGAGGAGCCTAAAAGTCTCTTTCAAACAGCTCTCACAGCCCACATCCTTAGTAGCCATCAACTTCTCTGAAAGTCTCAGCTTATTCATTCATTACACACCTCTTCCACCAATTCAGTTCCCTCCAGGACTCCACCTGTGGCTCTCAGCATTGCCATATCTTGCTAGTACCCATCGTCAGACTCCTGTTGGCAACTACAAGCTGCCAAAGCAACCCTAAGAAACTGAAGGGAAAATTCAAATTTTTAACTTCTCAGCAATGGTAATTTGTAACCAAGGAATGATCTGGCATGGAAGGCAAGAAGGCCTAGTTGCAGAAGAGGTTAAACTGGCTCAAGCAGGAATGCCACAGACAGAAAGACTCCCTGTAAGGGCGTGAAGTTTCCCTTGTTGATGAGAAAAGAAAGGGCCTCAACATTATCTTGTAGCCATCCTGGAATGGGAGTGCTCAGAGGTCACCTTTGGGCAGCAGAGCTGGGCTGGAGAATGAACCCAAGGCTGGGCTGAGGCACCCCATGCCAACACTTATAGGTGCTGCTGCAAGTGTGTATGAGGAATCAGTTTGTGAAGCATGCTTGCAGAGTCCTTGTAGAACAACTTATGGCGGTAGGACTCTGTCCAATGCATTGTTCATGATTTTCTTTTTTCATATTTAAGCACAAGTGCGTGTTTAATTCATCTCAAGCAGTACAATAAAAATTCCCCAGCAAAATGAAACCCCAATCCTATATCTCAGAAGAATTTTAAAATATAGGTACAGTCTGCACTTGCCAGAAGTTTTTGCAAACTTCTGAAAAAGAGGGTATTTCCAGCAAAAACTTGACATAGTTTAGTCCTTTCCACAAATCATACAGACGCAGCCACAGCTGAGGTATAAATTATACTCTCCTTCCAACCTGCAGATTGATATCAACGTTCATATCTTCAGGAACAGAGAAAAGACCAAAATAAGTCAGACTTTAATTTTTTGATTCATCGTTGTTTTGTGCTAGAAACAAGAGAAGGATCCTTGCTCTCAATGTTACCCCTAATATATTGTCTTGGGTGAAGAAGTAAAGAGCTTCTTATCCAGCATTACATGCTGAGCTAGTGTCCTCTACAGTCCCATGCTTTCATTCTATATATAGCACAAGAAATCAACAGGGGAGATCAGGGAAGATTTAACTCTGCTCATATTCAGTAATCATTGTCAGAAAAAAGTTGTCATTAGAGTTGTCTTTTTGAAACCTGTGTTGAGTAAAATTAATTTCAAGAGAGAAATTTTCATCACCTGATGATCCTTCATTCTGCTACTAAGTCTATGATCAGTTGTCAAATTATACCTTTCTTCCAAATTGTTAAGGAATCATAAAATATCTTTTTTTCTTTTTTTTTTTTCTTTTATGCTTAAGAATCCTTTGGTGTTAACCTCACCTTCCTTGAAGTTGATACATCTCTGGTGCACAGAGAATAAGCAATTTCTAGACAAAGACTAGATAGGTCAATTGTGAAAAACAGCTGGAAAGAATAACAGTAGCATATACGAGAGCAAGCTCTAGACCAAAGAGACAAAATTGCTGTAGGTAACATATGTTCACAGCAGGTAAAGAGCTTTTGTTCCAATAGTAATTTTTACATTATGCTAATCTCTAAGTATATAGAAGTCAAAAAAGCATGTTTTTTCCTGATTTGTGCCATATGATTTGAATCCAGCCTTAACATTATTAGAGAGAATCATCAGAATGCCAACCTTCAAAATTGCAAACTGACAGAAAAGTTTGTGGTTTATTCCTATCAGTAAAACAACAGCACCAAAAATAGTTTGCTTATTCATGTTTAGTATTATCTATGTTTACAGTCTGATATAACATCTTTTTATATTTGTCATACTCTAATTTTGACTTCTTTCAGTACAAGATTAAATAGGCAAAAAACTGCAAAGAATGCATGCTCCGATGTGTGTTACCTCCGTAATAGTTTGGGTCAATATCAAATTGCTGGATGGTGTATCTGGATGTGCAGGATGATAGAAATTAAGTGGGTAGGACACAGAAAACCAAAACTAAGCACAGCAGAATATGAGGGACAGTACAAACTACTTTTACTACAATGAAAATAGGATTAGAATAATCTGACACAATGAGGTTTAAAAAAACAATTTCAGATAACAATAAGAGTGAAGAAGATTAGGAAGCAGAAGCTACATTTTTTTTCAGATAAATTAAATTAGTTAGCTATGGTTCTATCAGATCTTAAAAGTTTGGGCTACATGCTGAAGGACATCTTGAAAGAATGGTAAGCATTGGAACTGGTGATAATAATATAGCAGTATGGATATATGTGCAAGTGTTTTATACTGAGCTAGAGTATGAGTTTAAACTTTTCAGGTGCTCTGTGGTAACTGCCAATGTGTCTGCTCTTGCTCTATGTTTACTTCAAGGTTATTGGTACCTTTTTTTACATAGGGTTAAAAGTGTGCAGTAGCTATTGCAAATCTAAATTATGGTAACTGGTTTGTCTCGGCTAGACACTCCCTAATCCAGCAATTTAACCTTTCACACAGAAGCAGAGAAGATTTGGTTCTTAGCTTCACTCATATCAGTGAAAGGACATCAGAAAAGCCTTTCCAAGCATACTTTAAGTATGACATTTAAAATAAAAGTGATCTAAATATCAAAATATCAGCATTTAGACTACAATGGTAGTAAAGGGAGAATCTAGCCACAAGATTACCTTCCTATCCTAAATGAAACTTCTTTTCCTGGGACATGCCCAGTCTTAAAATTCGGTCTAAATGTTCCACCTCTGAATTACTTACCACTAATCAAATTGCACTGTTCTGTCTACTTCTTCCCTTAAACAGTTCATCTGATTCTATTGTGTTCATGCTCTTCAGAAAATTTTCATACTTTATTTCCCTGCCTGCTCTAACTGCCCCTTTGGCAGCTCTTGATCCATTTGAGTGAATCCATACCTACATCTGTCCTTGAGGCATTCCCATCCTCTGAGAAGGTCTTAGTCCCTCCTTACCTTTTGTTGCTTGCCTCCCCTTTATTTTACCTGGAAGCCATTTTGTCATTAGCACAAACTAAATTTTTCCCCAGCCAGTGATGAGGACTACCTTGTAGCTCACCTTCAGGGCAGCAAAACTCAATTTTGTCTGCACCATTGCACTGACTACTCTCATCTGGTCCAGGTTTCTCTTTCTCTCCAGAGGGCTCTTAAACAGCCTGTTATTATTTAATCTACTTTTAATCTTCTTCCATAATATCAGTTTCTCATTTTTTGTAATAATTTTCCAGAGGTCCTTTTTATTTGCCTTTAAGTAATGAAGACTCTGAAATTAAACAATCATTGAGACAATGTTCAGAAACCTAGTGTCCTGAATTTGTGGAGCCAAATAATCTGCATACCCAAAGCAAATCAGCTAGACAGCCATGTTATAACAAAAACGGCTTATCTGAATTTTCTACTCTTCTTGCATTACCTTTATCTAGTTAGAGATTTCCATTTTTTTCCCTCTACTTTTTAAAATTTCTTTTGAGTTTATTCTACCAATGTGTTTAATGTAAAGAATTTTAAGATAAAATTACATTATTTTATTTCTGTATTTTAAGTTTCAACTCATCCTTCTTGTTTATTTCAGTATTATTACATTAAATTTTTCATATAAATTACCAAGTAGAACTACAGATGTGCGATGTTTAAGAAAACACATTGGTAAGAAATTAGAGCAAGCATTATGTATTTTAAGTATATATATACAACATATATATAAGTGATTTTTTATGTTATTGGCAAGGTCAGGGATTTAGTTTTAGTTGTTAAATGCTTGTAAAAATGAAGATTAGATCATTTTAAGCTACAGTCTAACTTAAGTAGCTATTTAAGCCATTGGTAAGTGTAACTTAGAGTTAACCTGTCCATTTCAAAGTACTGGAAAAAGCTCACTGGAGGCAAAATAATTCACTTGAGGCTCACATTTTGTTCATGTACAGCATGATAAAAAGTAATTTAGAAAATAAAAAGAACAGACTATATAGACAGTTCAATGTTTTAAAAACAGATATTGATTCTTTCCTTTTAATCTTTACAGTCATCAACACAGCTGTCTTATTCATTGCTACATACTTTAAAGCTCTTCAGAACTGAATCAATAATGACACTTTATAAACAAAGGCAATCAGACCATATCCTTACTGTTATATACATCTGTAACAGATAGATTGTTTTCAAGAAACTGCTGATGTTTTGCATCAAGAAAGCAGTCCAGAAGGTATTCCAATCTGGTAAGCAGGTCCTGTTTTCTCTGAAGCCCTGAGTATCTTCCCAGAGAGTATAATTGACTGTAATTCTGGACTACAAAGAAAATACAAATCCTTTTGTAAACAGCCAGAATCTCTTTCACATCAGGAAAATATTAGCAATAAAATATTGGTTACTGCTGGATCAGTTACCAAAACAAAGAACAGGGAACAAACAGGAGAAGTGACATTTAATAAGAAACAAGTTCCCTGTTTCTCTGCTTCTAAAACTTCTCTTTGCTACTCAGACAGCTCAAATGACATTCAGTTATTCGCCTCCCATATGTCTGTGATTTAATTATACTCTAAACTGTCAGGGTGGTATTTTAAATCACAGGGCTTTGTCAATGTTTGCTGGCACAAGCATGGAAATTTTCTGTGTTAATCTTTTCTCTGACTTCAAATTTATATTAATGGCCATCATTCCTCAGGCTGCCTTCCTAAGAAGTGCTGGGGATCATGATTGAAAGAGAAATAAACTATATATTGCCTCCAGCAGAGAGCAGCTGGTGTTTTAACTGTCTGAATACAAACTTAAGATGCACAATTCTGGCTTTATATGACAAGGGCTTTTATGGCTCAGACACTAACAGCACCTAGCTTGTCCAAGTTGACCATAAGGTTTGACATGAAGAGATTATTGTAAGGCTAACTGCATTAGAAAGAAGCTGTCATTAAGTGAGAAAGTGCAAAAAAGTTAAGGAGGTTCAAAATGTTTCTCTGAAACAATTATTTTCTGAAGCAGAGAAATAAAACAATAGAATGTCATGTCCTAATGCCTATGCACTTTTCAAAATTTATTCATTAAAACAAACAAAAAACCCCAAGTTTGCAATTTATACCTTAACTATTTTAAGGCTGGTTCTTCTATTTAAAAAAAAAAAAAAAAAAAAAAAAAAGAAAAAGGAAAAAGTACTTCTCTTATCACTGTTGTGTTTTTTTCCTCTTTTATATTGGTGCAGATAATGTCTCTTGAGAGATATCTCTTTCAAAGAAATTGGCAAAAAGTCATCAACACAACTGTCTTATTCATTGCTACATACTTTAAAGCTCTTCAGAACTGAATCAATAATGACACTTTATAAACAAAGGCAATCAGACCATATCCTTACTGTTATATACATCTGTAAGAGATAGATTGTTTTCAAGAAACTATTATCTCACCCTTTGTACTTAAATTGTAACGAAATGGCTTTGAACCTCTGCAATGATTAACATCTCAGATCTTACAAAATAAAAGATCTAAGTGGAAAAAACTAGAAAGACTGAAATGTACGTTGTTTTCAGAGTTTCAATTAAATTCAGTTGCAGAAGGACTTTCTTTTCTTCTTCTGCCTTTCCAAAAAAGGAGTTGCATTGCATTTGTTTTTTTAAAATCATAAAAATTATGCTGTCCCACTTAAATTTTTGTTCAATTTTTTGTTAATTATGACCAGTCTCCTAAATTAAGATTCTCTTTTCTGACTTTTAGAAGTATACACTTTTCCCCGATTAAAAGCAAACCTCTTTTATGGAAATAGTAATCCCTGATTTAAATCTATCAAGTTTCCATGGTATACAATACAGATCAACTGAGTATAAATGTAGCGGACTAACAGAAGGTGAAATAATTTAATGTCCTATTCCAAGGTGCAGCTTATAATACTGTTACAGATAATTTCATCAAATTATTTAATTAACACAGTTTGTTGGTATTTGACTAATCATGTTAACTTTGAAAGTATTATTTTAGTTATCATGGGTTATTTCCCAATAGCAAAGAGCAAAAGGACAAACTAATTGGTAAATTCTACTGGACTGGTGATAAATCACAACTATTATTTCCAAAATACTGATATCAGATTGAGAGCTGATATCAACAGAAAAGAACTTCTAGGAAGATTAAGAAGAAAGCATGCAATACATGTTAAAAAGAAAGAAATTTCTGGTTGTTCTGTGCCATGCCTTAGTTTTTACACCCATCCAGGTGAGTATAAAATAATGTTGTTTTCCTATGCAACATTTTCAAACTCATATAAAGAACTACACAAATTGCTTGACAATGGATAACTGGAATCAAATTAAAAATCATATCATTACCCAAATTAACTGTAAGTTAGAGGAAGTTAGAGGTAACTTCTAAAAGTATATAAAGGCTTACAGAAAAAATGGTTATCATTAAATTTGTATTTACTGATAATGTCTAAATCAGTGTACCATTAACATTTCTCTTCATAAGCTTTTCTTCTGTTAAGAAAGATGGAGTTTAAAGCAGGTCAGTAGATAAGTAATGATCAAATTTTATAATCACCTATTACACCTTTCTTCATATCTGTAGTATGTGATAATTTTAACCTTTAGTAAACAGCTCTAACATAAAGGTGCACTGTAAATTGATGGCTTTTTTTCATTTCTGTGTGGTTAGTAACACATGCAATCATTGTATATTAATAGCAATATAAAGGAAATTTAATCATTTTCTCTCTATAGGCAATCAGTCAGTCTGATTCATCTGAAATCCCATCTGCTGTTCATGTCACGTAGCAAGAGGAACAAGAAAAATGTGAAGAAAAATTTAAAAAACGAAAATAGTAGATTTACCTTTAATTTCTGGCCAAGACATCTATAACACCTAAAATGACTTTTATGTAATTTCAATAAAATGATCCAGCCTTCAATTTAATAGTGGACTGTTGCTCAAGGTAAGGAATTTAAAATAACAAAGTAAAAATATGTATTATATGGTAATGTAATAGCATCCTTACCCTCCATAGTCCAGTAAATATAATTTTACAATAACTCCTGAAAGGCCACAGGTTTTTATTTGACCTGATAGTGCAAGTCTCAGGACTTTTCTGGCTTTTCTTGGGGTAAATTAATTTTAGTTTGGTTTAGTTGTTGTTGTTGCCTAAATTTATTTTAACTTTATTTTATAGGGATAACAAATAGTTTTTCCATTTGAACCATTTTTGACTCCAGAATAAAAAGTGATGATTACAATCATCAATCAATGATCACTACAGGAGCACAATTTTGTACTGATCAGGTAAAATCACTTTAAGAGATAACAAAAAGGAACTGAAAACTGGAAGAGCTGGGATCCTTAAAAAAAAAAACAACAAAGTTCTCAAACAAACTTTGGTAAGAATATGTCTAAATCCAAAACCAAATGTACCCCAAACTGAGGAGGAAGAAATCATCAGCATCATGCATTGGGCAAAGAGGGGGAAGAAATCTCCGTTAGGTTTCTAGTGAAATCTAGTGAAGATTTCAGGATTCTGACAATTTGCTATAACCTTCTGTCTCATTACTTTGCTTGAGGGATCCTTCTCTGCGCCAATTCGGGGGGCAACACATCTTCCACTCCTGTAGACAGGAAAACTTAGCTGCATGCTATGCTTTGGACAGTGCTCAAGAGAGCAATTGCCTGCATGTGGGGAGGCCCCAGTACTCAATGCACCTCCAATGATCAATCCCACTGATGTGTGTCAGCGGTTTTGTTGTGCAAGCAGCTATGTACAGGGAAAGTGCCTAACACTACTGGCCATAAATATGTATGTAATTTGCATATTGCCTAAACTCAAACTGAATTCAAGCAGCCTACCAAGATAAAAGAGATGCCAGATTGTGGTCCTTTTGAGCACGCCAAGTGTGCATGCTTTTCCAGAACCAGCAGCTGAAATACATTAACAGGGGTTCTTACAGAGGTGTGAAGGTAGAGTTCAAGCAAATCTGTCTGATTTGTACACACTTCTGTTCAACTAAGAGCTTTATATTCATAAATACATTAGCATTGCTCCAGCTGTGCTTTGTTCTGACACTAGTCCATCAGGTTGCTCTGAAAATGTTTATCTCATTGGCTTCTCCTTTCAAGACAGGCACAAATGCTCACAGGGTTGAAGTGCAAGTGAAATTTTGAGTTTCTCTTTTCTCCCAACATCTCTGTGATTTAAACACGTGCAGAAATGTGTCTCTGGACACTTAGGCAAGAGCTGAACTATAAACCTTTTGTAGCTCAAAGGTTAAATGTCAGGTTAAAGTGTTGTTTGGGGTGTTGTAATCCTTTTTGAGCATTTAACGTGAGGTAGCCTGAGTCAATTGCATTTGATTTGCATTTAGGTTTCCATTCACAGCGGACCAATCAAAGTTACTATTTTTGGTTAAGCTAATCCCAGACTCTCACAGCTCTTTCCTCCTTAATATGTAACATAGATTTCAAGGTTTTTACTCTTGTCATGTGATGCATTTGTCATATGATACTGGTGCATGACAGAGCGACACAAATATTTCTTCTCAGTGTTAGAACTGTGAACATAGTTGTTTGTACCTCAGTGTCTTCTATCTAAAGTCATTCTTTGATTAAGTCCTAAATGTTCAGTCAGACCTGTTGTCCTGATTCTCAGCAATGTTTCGTTTCCTTCTCTGGTCACCAGTCAATTTCTATGTTGTGACAATATCTACAAGGCCTCCAGTTACAAGGACTGGGATTTAATTACAGTGCAGAATCTTAATTCTCCATTGTGGGAAAGACTTAATTTAACTGTGTCTCCTAGCTATAAATAAGAATAGAGATAACAGTACATTTTATAATGTGCCTGCCATTCATATGAAGCATGGCCGTTGCTGATGCATTTCAAAAGAAATATAATCCTATACCAAATAGGGCAACAGAATAGTCATGGCATTTTGTTAGCGTTCAATACTTGGTTAAAGTATATATGTTCTAACTAATGAATGAATATATATGGAATAGATCTATTAGGGCCCAATTTGTGGTCCAATACCAAGATAAAAGCAGATGACACAAACTAGTCACAGAAGCTCAACTTTTGGAAGTCATACTAATTTGACAGATTTCTTTTATTCTTCAGGTTCTTGGCCTATTTTTTTTTCATTCTTTATTTTAATATTACCTAATGTTCATTAAAACAGGACCTGTTTATCACAGTTGTCCTGGTTTCGGCTGGGATAGGGTTAAATTTCTTCTTAGTGCTGTGTTTTGGAGCTAGGATGAGGAGAATGTTGATAACACACTGATGTTTTCAGTTGTTGCTAAGTGCCCTCCTAGTCCAAGGACAGCTCCCATGCTTACTGACTGAGCTAGGTACACAAGATGGGAGGGAACATAATCAGGACAGCCAGCCCAGCTGGCCAACGGGGTATTCCATACCATGTGACGTCATGCTCAGTATATGAATGGTAGGCGTGATCCAGGAAGTACCGATCGCTACTTGGTTATCGGTCAGTGCGGGTGGTGAGCAATTGCATTGTGCATCACTCATTTTGTATATTTTATCATTATCATTATTATTTTCCCTTTTTCTGTTCTATTAAACTGTCTTTATCTCAACCCACGAGTTTTTCTCACTCTTACCCTTCCGATTCTCTCCCCGTCCTGCTGAGGGAGTGGGGAGTGAGTGAGCGGCTGCGTGGTATTTGGCTGCCTGCCAGGTTAAACCACGACAACAGTCAAGGAAATAATTCATGGATAATGTTAAATTTAGAAAGATAGTCTCAGGCCATTAAGAATTCTGAGCATCCTTGTTCTAATCGTTTTTGTAAGAACTGAAGTCATCTGAGAAAGAAAAGTTCAAAATAATTTTCAGAACTAGTTATGGAAAGGTAGAGGAGACTAATCCCATTCTTCAAGTCATGCATAACACATGCCCTCACACTGAGGCTTTTTATTTATATCTCCTAGAAAACAGTATACCATCTGCACAAAACATCTGGACAGAGGTGCAATTGGTGCATTGCTTTCTACAAAACTAGTTCTTTAAAAACTGGACAACTCACTAATCATCACGTAATTGCAGAGCTGCTGCTGTAAAATGCCCATGAGTGCAAAATAATAACAACTACATGCAGGAGGCAGATGGTACCACCCAGTCCCACAACATAGAAGCAGCTTGTAATCTTTTGAAAAAAGAAAACATTTCTAGTTCTAGGGAAAACTATAAAACAGTTGTATTGCATCCTTTCTGTCCGTCTTTGGTACTAGTTTCTATTTATGCATTTAGAAATATGATTGACAGTTGTAATTCTTTCATCAGAGGGAGAAACACATACAAGAAAGTGTATTAACACTTGAAGTAATAATACTCATATATTTTAATACAAATATGATTTCTGCTGTCATATGTCATATATTAGATATTATTTTCATGTTTGAGGAGGCGAGGTGGGAGGAGTATACCTTCTACATTTTGCAGTTTGAGATGAGCATCATACACTTTGAAACTCTCAAATCAGCCATAAGATAATGTATTCCTTGTGGACAAACAAGCAGAAAATTCCAAGGTGCCGGTACAGCTAGGCATGGCCTTTATTCCAAGAGTGCAAATACTTTTAAAAATAACTTTCACCCAAGAAAGGAAAAGGTTTTGAAGGTATAAACTGGTTCAGAGAAGACTTGTGTCAGTTTGCTTTTTAACTAACACTTGTTTAACTAGTGATCAGAATGGGTAAACAAGGATTTGGCAGTTGATGTGGAAGGGAGCACCCAGGAGGCCTTGAGCTGCTGCTCAGGGCTTCGTGGGACTGCAGGACACAGCATGGTGACAGTGGCAACATTGCAGGGTGATCTCCAGTGCCAGCAGGATTGACTGTCCTGGTCAGTCAGAGACCTTGGCCTTGGCCGAGTTCCTGAGGGTGGAGGTTGTTGTCTTGGTGGCATTATCTGTGGAGCATGCACACAAATTGTGGAGCCACTAGGCCGAGAGAAGCGACTGTGTAGCATCAGTGAGGATGACTGAGGGATCTGCAACTTATTTGTAGAGACTCTGGGGGTGAGGGAGAACTGTACAAGCTCATGTTGCACAGAAGAAGGGACAGCCAGAGGATATGCTTGAGTGGGTGGAGGGTGTTATGGAGACTCCCATGACAGTGGAAGCTGGAAACTTGTGATTTCCGGCAGCAGGAAGGTTATTTTTCCACTTGCAGGTGTCACTGACAAGCTATAGGACCATGGTAACTAGAAAAGATGAACAAACTCTGCCCAAGAGGCATCTAGGTCAGCTGTGTTGGATTTGCAGGCTGGAAACAGTGCCACCAGGAGAAGGTAATAGGTGGTTGTCATCAGAGCCTCCCTTCTTCAGCCAGCTGAGGCACTCACCTGCAAAATTGACTTGCCAACTTTACCTACCAGAGGCTGAGATCTGCTACGTTTTGTAGAGACTGTCAAGAGGCACCCAGGCCACTAACTATTACACCTTGCTGCTCATCCATATGGGCTCGAACAATACTGTCCAGAGAGACTTTGAGTGCGCTAGGAGTGACTACAGGGTTCCAGGGGCCAAGATGAAAGGCACGGAAACCCAACTTCCCTGAGCCTGCTGGTGAAAGGGAAAGGTCAAGTAGGAGCAGATGCACCTTGTAGGTCATCATGATGTTGTGTGGCTGATGTTGCAAGCAGGGTATGGACTTTTATGACCACAAAAATCTATTTGAGAAACAAGGATTGCTGGGATCCATTTGACAAAAATGGGGTAGCAGCATACTCACCAACAGATTTACCAATCTAGTGAGGACGACTTTAACTTAAAAGCATTGACGAATGGAGTTCAAAGCCCAAAGCGGAGAACAGAGGCAAGGAGGACAGTGGAATACAGTTTGATGGAGTATTCTCCCACACTTCCCCTGAGAAAGCAGCATGACTAGAGGCACAGGTCAAGTGCCTGCACATGAAAGAAAGGAGAATGGGAGACAAACAGGAAGAATCAAAAATCTGTATGAAACTGCAGAGTCATAGCCTCACTAGGGTCATGGAAAAGTGGTAAGGTATCTTGTAAAAGTGGTGGGGTATCATGTACAACTGGAGTAATGGAAGGGCACAGGCTCTTCAGGGAGTAAACCATTCACTGTGGAAGGAGCTTAGACACCTCATCTTAAGTGGCAAAGCTATGGAGAGATAAATCCTATACAAGTAGCTAAACTTGAAAGAAAGCTTTATCATAAATCCATGAATTTTGATCTCCTTTGAGTGGCAATTGATAAACCAAACTTCTGGAAAATTGGTACATACTTTGCAGTTTCATCATCACTTTGATATTCCAAACTCTGCTTATGGTTTCAAGCATTGAAAAAATAGGCCAAGTTAGTGCCCTAGATTTCATTTGTAATATTTCTAGGTATTTCACCTTTATTGTACCCTTTTCTACTGAGCACATATAATCTGATGACTGACTCTTTTATAGTTGCTACAAAGACACAATAAACATTCCTCTGACTAACCAGGGCATCTAATCATCCCTGGCAATCAAAGGATTTGTACAAGTCACTGCACTTTGTCACATCGTTCCAGCTGCCAATGCAGCAGTGATGATTTCACTTGAGTTCTAAATTCTCTTGTCTGACCTCCAAACACGGCACACATGAAGAATAAAGGACACTGAAAGCTGGCATTTTCACACAGAAAATTCTTAATCAGAGTTGTCGAAAGTGTTTATGTTCGAGAGAGATAGGATCCCCAATACATTTTAATTAAAATATTTGACGTAGCCCATTTTGTCTCCTTCTGCTTCATATGATTCTACCTGAATAGAATTTTAGGTCTAAGGTTAACACTTTCCTGTGTCCTGTGTATTATTAATGAGCTTTGTAAACTGTAAGCTCTATCATATTTAGGGACAGCCAGAATTGATTTCCGACAAGAGTGTTTACAGGATATAACCCTTATAATGAGAAGAAAGTGAGCTGTATCATTTGAAAAGACCGCTTAATATTTAATTATTTTTTTAGCCTTTGAGTCTTTTTTTTTAAAATACTGCTTCTCCTACTTTATGTGACCATAATGTGTTATAAATGACATAGGAAATTTTAAATATTTTTCTTGTGTTGCTGCCAGTATTCTATCACTTTTCTGCTTTTTCTCAGAAATTATGGATAAACAAGCAAACATACATATACTACCATGTTACTTTCCCACAAAAAATAATTTGAAATTTTGCTGGATTGTTAATTACAGAAATCAACAATTTAGTCTATCTTTGCAGAAATTCAGTAAAGTGAGAGTTTGAGGCCCAAAAGAAACAAACCAGAAACTTCAGGGGAAAAAACAATACCAAAACAAAAATCAAAAGTACATTTCTGGTGTTGAACTCTGCAGTGACACTTGTCATCAGATGTGTCTAACTACAGCAGATGTCTACTTCAGAGCTGACTGTCCAGACTTACTGTGCTCCTTACACAGGGAAAAATGGCTATAGCCTGGGCAGGATTTTTGTTATCATAAAGTCTATGTCTAAGTAGGTGAGATCAATCATGCCCCAGCAAAGTCTACTTTTTTAATTAGCTATAAAAGCAGTCTGGGGCAATGATATCAAAATACATTTGATATCACCACAGTACATTGTGGTCGAATTTAATTCCTTCCACATAGTTGTCTACTTTGTAGAAAACATTATAGTGTTTTTTGTTTGATTTGTGGGCAGTAGTGATGTTTTTGCTTAAAATGTATCAAAACATTGCGCTAGTATTCCATAGTGGTCAAAAAAGCAAACTAAATGTCATTATTGACTAGGAAGGAAAAAGAAACAATATATTTTTGTATGAATATATTGTCTGCTTGTATCTTCCGTATTTTTAGACTCTATCTGGACTTTCTACCTAAAAGGTACAGTAGAATCAGAAAGACAGAAAAGGGCAACAAGAATGATCAAAGTAATGGAATAGCTTCGGTATGATGAATGAGTAAATAGACTGTGACTCTATAACCTTGAAAAGACACAACTGAGATTCTATAAAAGACTTTAAAATTATGAGTGGCACAGAGAAGGTGAATAGATGTGATTATTCACTTCTCATGATATAAAACCTAGGCAATTTCACATTAAAATAACACTGACAGTTTTAGAATGAAAAAAAGAGGTCAGATGAGAGACATACTAGATATTAGACAAAAAGAGATTAGACAAATTCGCCGAAGAAGAAAAAAAAAATGATGTATAGTATAAATAGAAAAATTACTGTTGTCTTTGTTTTAAAGAACTCATTTACAAATACAATGTAAAAAGTATTTGACAGGAGAAAAGCAGGAAAGAAATTCAACAATTGGTTCAAATCTGTCCTGTAGGGTCCATGAATACAAGTCTTTTAATTGGAACCTTTGAAAAGATCTGAAGAGAAAAAAGGTGCTGTACTGAAAGTCTAGCTATGTCTATTCTTAAGGCTTGTGCATGTTTTGGTGCAAAGGTGGATTCCAGCACAGCCACATCCTCGAGTCATGTGTAAAACTCTGAATTCTGCCACCTCAGGAGGCATATTACTCCTTAGAGACACTGTTCTAAAAGCCAAATGAGATGCACATGTTCAGTGTTTTTACCTACAAATAAGAAGACACATTTCAATTTTCAAGGCTGAAAAAATGATCTAATACACTAAATCACACTGGCTATTGCACTGTGCTCCTGAAGCAACGAGTAACTTTTTTAGTTTTCACTGCAGAGGTGATACATTATTTATGAGAAAGCCAGATAAAGACCAGAGACGCTCATTGACATCCCTGAGAGATGGCTTCTTTTTTTTTTTTTTTTTTTTTTTTAATTGAACTATTTATTTAAAGACTTCATAATGAACTTAAGAGCCTCATTTCAAGCACATCAGTTGGAAAATCCTGGTTTTCTTTAGCAGTTTTTCAGCTAGCAGTAGAATGGAACCTTGTCAGGTAGAAAGGGTGAAGCCCAGGTGGTATTTTCTCCTTTACTAGTAGTAGAAAAGAAATTCAAAGGAACACATCTTACTATAGAGCTTTTGATAGTGCAGAAGTATGAGCTCTGCTGTTTCCATATCAGTGTAACTAAGCCACAACCCTGCAAACACTTTATAGATAAGTAGCTTTAGATAGAATTAATATACCCTTATTTTAGCAGTTCAAAAATTAGCATTTAGCTTAATCTAATTATCCAGCCTCACTATATAGAGACCAAAGAGCGACAAAGACTCCGCCTAAAACTGTTATCTGGGATTAATTGTCACGTGTAGAATTTTGTCTCTCTCATTGACTGAAAAGGGAGAGAAATTATTATTAAGAACATCCAGACCAATACTTAGGTGTCCACCACCTCTAAATCTGATCTAGTTCTGTGGGCTACTTTCATTATTAATGAAGAAGAAGAAGTATCATCAAATGACAATTTCTCAAAAATACAAATCGAAGGTAGCTCAAATGAATTACCATCTGCAGATTCCTATTTTTCTGTTTTGACTGTGTTAGAAGTGACTAGTCAGAATTAGACATCTACATTTTACTGTTAAAATCAGTCAGGTGAATGCCACTCACGCTTATCTCTTTATTGCTAAGGTTAAACATATTGAATTAAAGAGCTTCTGAAAAATCTCTTTGCATCTGCAGCTGTCTAAATACATTTAAATACTTGACTTCCTAAACCTTAGGCTCTCATGTAAAATAAAGACATTAGTAATTTTCTACCTCACAAGGATAGTGAAATTTAAAATGCATTAAAGATTGTGAGATGACCATTTCTACAAAAAAAGGACAAAAGTCAACACGATAAATCTGCAGAATTAAGGTTTTATCATTATATTCAATATAACACTGGTGGACACAGTTGTTTGTTATAGACATAATATATAGAAGTCATTGTATTGCCTTAGTTTTTTTGTCTGTCTCTCCAAAATTCAAGCAACGCCTTCCAGAAAATAAATGAGGGCTGGCTGTACTTTTAGACATATACTGAAACTGTATTAATCTCTCTTCCACATATGAAAAATCATTCCATTGATACAGAATGACAGTGACATTACACTCTAATAGACATAATAAAAATACTGCTCAGTCCCACTTTGATAGATGTTCCACCCTTCTAAATCACACAGTTCTACAGATCTGTCATTGCGGGAGGGGGGCAAATCTTTTAAAAAGAAAAACACCAACACCCCTCCCCCCTTGCAACAAACAGAGAAGCTGTTTAATTTAATAGCAAACAAGAATATAGATCTTCATTATTTTGTACTAACGTCACATTTGTACACATGCTGCAATAAGAACTAGACATTTGGGAATAAAGAATAATAAGACATAAACTAAGAGAATTCCTCAGAAGGCTATATTGTGCAATGGTATCTGTAAAAGCATTAAAAAAGGGAGTACAAAGCAAATAAAAATACAATAGTACCTGACCAGCTTCAAATATGTTAGAAAACAAAACTAATTTAATGCAGAAAATAAACACAACCTTCCTAATTAGTTTTTTAAACTTATTTAACTATTTCGAAGGGTATCCCATGAAATCTCACCATGCACAGACCCTTCTGTTGATTGTGTTCTGCTCCCTGCTGGTTCTTCATACCTCCTACTTTTGAGCAGAACGCTATGCCTAACAAGTCATGAGAAGTACAGTGGAAACCAAGGGAACAGTGGTAGCACTTAAAGGTATAAAGGGACTGCACACTCATGAAATGAATTTCAATCTTTTAATATCTGAGGAAGTTGAACATGAACACTAGCTGAATGATGGGAAAGTAGAGCAGTTTTTCACACTTTCCCACTTCCTTTAAAAAATAGTAAAGATGGGTTCAATACCTATATAAGTGGCAGGGATTTATCATTTACATCCTGTTATTACCAAACACATTTTGGTTTTTTTCAATCAGTCCAGGTTTTTTTGAGGGGGAGAGAGTTTGTATTGTATTTTAGGCTGTTGGTCTGACTTGACAGCAAAATATACATATCAACCTATCAACAGAATTTTGAATGGTTATCCCCTTTTTTTTTCTCAGGACTTATTAAAATTCCTCACCATTCCTTATAAGGCACTGAATCCAATGAAAAGACTCTTAGCTATCCAATATGGAAATTGTTAAAACATTTCAGTAAATATTTTCTTCTGACTGGAGAAAAAAAGGCACTTTAAACACTATTACTGCCACCTGTTTAGTTACAGATGATTTTACTCTCTGTCATGTTACACAGCGTACTGGTTTTGGCTGGGATAGAGTTAATTTTCTTCATAGTGGCTAGTATGGGGCTATGTTTTGGATTTGTGCTGGAAACTGTTGATAACACAGGGATGCTTTTGTTATTGCTGAGCAGTGCTTACACAGAGTCAAGGCCTTTTCTGCTCCTCACACCACCCCACCAGCGATTAGGCTGGGGGTGCACAAGGAGTTGGGAGGGGACACAGCTGGGACAGCTGACCCCAGCTGACCAAAGGGGTATTCCATACCATATGATGACATGCTCTGCATATAAAGCTGGATGGAAGGAGAAAGAAGGGGAGGACGTTCAGGGTGATGGTGTTTTGTCTTCCCAAGTCACTGTTAGGCGTGATGGAGCCCTGCTTTCCTGGAGATGGCTGAACACCTGCCTGCCGATGGGAAGCAGTGAATTAATTCCTTGTTTTGCTTTGCTTGCGTGCGTGGCTTTTGCTTTACCTATTAAACTGTGTTTATCTCAACCCATGAGTTTTTTCACTCTTACTCTTCCGATTCTCTCCCCCATGCCGCCAGGGGGGAGTGAACGAGTGGCTGGGTGGGGCTGAGCTGCCTGCTGGGGTTAAACCATCACATATGGATTCCTTACCTTTACTTCGGAGAGTAAGCTTTCATTCATGAGAGTGTTTAATCTCCATGGCTAATCATTCTGTAAGTAAGTGGAATGTGTGGGAACCATGTGACATCTTTCAGGCTGAAAAAGCAGGTGTGATGTATTTCTAGGAATATTACTTCGAAGGTCTGCCAGGTAGTGTGATTTCAGAGACAGGCCAGGCTATTGAACTGGGACTCTATACACAGATTGTATTCGATTGCTTTCCCATTTGTCTGTAGGTAGCTGTTAACAACTGTTTTGAACTTAAAATGTCTTAGTCCCCATGTAAGAATGGACATAATGATAATTGCTAATAATACAGACTCTTACAATTCACTGATATAAAGAATGGAAAGCATAATTGTACTCACTACTAATAATAATCAGTAGTAATAGCTAGAAGTTGTTAGCAGGTAGATGTATCTTAGATGAAATAATTTAGATTATTTCAAAAGATAAGGAACAAAGACAACCACATCTTTACAATTGACACTACATTAACATTTTCTGGGAGTATTTCCAGAGAGGTTGAAATTAATAGGATGAGTCCTGTGCTGAAAGTAAGGCATATGCTTATATTCTTGCCTAACTGGAATGTCATTATACATTCTTTCACATCTAAAGGTACATGTTTTTTCCTACAAACAGCCAATGTAAAGAAGATTTAATGCACTGTGAGGGTGTGAATAGGCACATGAAACTAGGTTTGGTTATTTTTCTAGGGAAAACAAAAAACAAAAAAACTACTCAAGAAGGTTAAACTACTTGCTTTCAAACAGAATTTGCATAGGATCTTTGTCAAATGTTACATTCTTATTACTGCATTCAGTGAAAATTTGGCATGATAGGTCTTTCATAACTAACAAGTTATGAGGAACAGTACATTTAGCAGGAGTTACAAATATAGATAAATTGCTTTGCTTATAGTGACTTGACAAATTTGGGTCTTGACATCAAGAAAAGAAATGAGCCAGATAAGCTTTGATGAGAAGGGAAGCCTTTGGTGAGAGCAAAGACATTTGATACGAATGTTAGCAAATGATAACACTCCATTAATTTCCAGTGAAATTCCATCAAGTTCAATAGCATTGGTTTAAGTATTGAGCAATTAGTCCTTGCAAGTGAATACCAGAATTTACTTTTCTGATAATAAACAGCCATTATGCACACTTAATGTTCAGTAATTTACCTTTTTGTTTTTTAACTTAACAAAAAACAAACCCGGACTTTTGTGTATGGGGTGCTATTGTCTGCTAACATGGAGCTGGCCAATTCTTGCCTCTGCTTAACATTATGGGTAGGTATTTTTTTACCTGTAGAACCATGTACATGCTAAATCTGCAAAAAGATGTGGCAATAGTTGAAATAATTTTAACTCTGTAACTTTTTATCTGCTGAGTTTAAAAGCCAGTTGGTCTTGACTGCTTTTTTTCAGTATGGAACTTGCTTACTCACTTTCAACAGAAATTCTGTTTTATGGGTCAATAATGTATTTCACTACCTACAGAGTTTAATCAATTATTAGAATCTCCAGGCAGGTTATGATTTTGTGAATTTGTTCCCTATCAGCTCTTTCCTTTTAATTTAAACTGAAAAATGTAATATGTCCTTTTCTCAACCAATGCTGTGTTTTGATTTTTTTTTTCTTTGTTTCTTTATTTTTCTCTGAATGACAACCTTGGTTACAATCCTGAAATATTCTCATATAAACATGCTCAGTAATTAAGCATGCCATGTATGTACCTAAATAGCAATCGTAATCAACCTTCATCGGTAGAGGTTAACTGGATAATGCCGAATCATTCTAAACTTTTCCACACTTCTGAATGAAAGCTTGTGTTAATCTAACCACATCGTGCTTCTGAGGACTCAGTCACTTATCTGAAGAAAACATTGTGTAACAGGAAAATATCATCAGACATATTAATCTTTTCATTAGGTTCTGAACTCGTTACAGACAAGAGGAGAAATATTTCTCTTTGATTAAGTAAGCAGCAGCAGGATAATGTCCTCTAGTCATAGATGATGACACAGGATAAACCTTTTGACAATTTGTGGGAAAATCATCACATTGTGAATGGGAAGGATGAAAGAAGAGTTTGTGTTCTTCTATGCTCTGACACACTGTGTCAGGAAAAGGAGGAGTTAAAGAACTATTATTTGCTTCATGTAATGTAGCTGCATTTGTATTAGGAGATTATAGGTTTTGTACCCCTGGGACTAGAGTGTGAATTCTATCTTTGAGCCTTGGTTGAATCAATATGAGGTATGGGTTTACTCATTGTAACTGTCCCCAAAATATTGTTTCTGGCAATTGCAAAGTTCAACAGACTTTCAACACTTTCCTTTATCCTGCACTCATTCCTGTGTCTGCAACATGATTCCTTACTTCACAGTTCTTTAAAGTTAACAAAACTGTCTCTGTTCACTTAGCATCTTCCTGACAATATCACAGCAGGAGAAGCGAAAATTTTCCTCATGAGTTTTTCATGCACTCACTTTAATGGAAACAAAGAGGAAGGGACCCTTTGGAAGCTCTAATTAATCCTACCTGCAAAAGCAGCACCTATTTCTAGCTTCAGCACTTAATCTATCTGTATATACCTATGGAATTATTTATACAATCTCCCTGCACCCGTCTTTATTCCTATTTATGTCAAACATTATTTGTTAATATTTCCTCAGTCAACCCTACAACTCATTTCAAATAAAATTTAGCCATCCCTCTATGCATTACTCTCAAATTCTGTCAGCACTCTATCAAGGCAGCCAAATTACACTAAGTTAACGCAAAAATTGTTGCTGGCTATGACTAATGACTGCCAAAAACTACACAGCCCACTTCCTATTACTGAGGGGCAGTGGGAGGAAATCTTCTGGCATCTCACGCAAAATTGGAATGCAGCAAAAGACTTACCTGGCTTTTTGTAGAGTAAAGCATGTTGTATAGCACAGTATTTCTGTTTGAGCTGTGACAGCACATGGACTGGAAAAAGGAACATGTCTGACTCCTGGTTTTTCTGTTTTCTGTAGTTTCCAAAACATTTTGCCCCAAAGCCTGGTGTCTGTGTTTGGCTTTTAATTCTCTTCTCTTCTCAGGTTCTGTTTTGAAGCAAAGCTTCAACAACACCATATAGACTGACATTATTCATATTATTTAACTGTACTAGTTTGGGAATATGTCAAAGTTTACAGCTCTAGCACAACTGGCGTACTTTTTGGGAGGTAGTATGTGCTATCCCCAAACCATTATCTTCAACAGTTTGGATGAAGCTATTCTTTTTGTGGGATAGAAAATCTTAGCTGTATGAATGCATACTATATGGTACTACCTGGCTTGAGGTCTTGACTAGGGTAGATGCAGCCTCATTGTTTCATTCATTCTACTCCAGTTACTGGCATCCCGGTGTTGAATTTTCTATCACAGCTATCCAAGAAGACTGGAGCAGGACTTCTCAGCTGCTTAAGCACACCTAAGTATTTATGCCCCGGGAATGAAGGAAAAAAAATCATTCTGATGGCATTATTCAGAATTTCCAACAATAGCTCAATAATTCTCCCTGCTCCATTTCTGTAAGATAAACAGAGTGCCCAAACAAATAAAACTAAAGAGACTCCATGAATTAAGTATTTTGCCCCAGTTTTACCCTCCTTCTCAAGCACTTCCGGTCTGATGTGCCAGGCCCTGCTGAAACAAAATGACCAGACTGATGAAGTAAAGGAGAAATCAACAGCAGCAATGCTAGTCTTTCCTCCAATCCCCAGTCCTGTTTGTAGGGTTCTCTGAACAACCATCTTCACTATTAGTTTGTTGGGTTTTTTTTTCTCCTTGTATCATAGCAGGGACCTCTTTATTTCATGCAGGTATCAGGGCCATAGCTACTCTCTATTAAAGTTGGTGGATCTACTTCAGTCTCAAAACTACAAAGAGTTTGCCACTGGCAACTAGGGTTGCCAGCAGGTCAAGGGAGGTAATCCTTCCCCTTTACTAGGGGAGGCCACACCTGGAGTATTGTGTCCAGTTCTGGGCTCCCCAGTACAAGAGAGATATGGACATATTGAGAGAGTCCAACGAAGGGCCACAAGGATGATTAAGGGAATGAAGCACCTCACATATGAGGAAAGGTGGAGAGAGCTGGGACTGTTTAGCCTGGAGAAGAGAAGGCTTGAGGGGAATCTTATTAATGTATATAAATACTTCAAGGGAGGGTGCAGAGAAGAGGGAGCCAGTGTCTTTTCAGTGGTGCCCAGTGACAGGACCAGAGGCAATGGGCACAAACTGAAACACGGGAGGTTCCATCTGAACATCAGGAAACACTTTTTTACTGTGAGGGTGACTGAGCACTGGAATAAGTTGCCCAGGGAGGTTGTGGAGTCTTGTCAATGTATATTGTTGCCGTAAGAAATTAAGCATAAGCTTATTAACATAAAACACCTTTAAATCAAAATCAAAGAGAGGGTTCAGCTGACCAAGTGCAGTATAGATTCCAAGCTATTCACCCTTGGTCCCTTTATACTCAGTAGGCAAAGACATTCTGAATGAGCAGATTGTTTCATCCCAATATAGATATCTGGATAGGTCAGATAAATCCTTTTCTAAAAATGTCTATTTCTCTCCAGTGCCTCCAAAACAAATTTGAGGTGAGCAACTCAGTGGAAACACTTGCATTGCAGATTTCTGAAGGTAGGTGAGATGCCTCCCACTCAGAATTTCTATTCACATTTTGTATTGGTTACTCACAATTACTGTATAAAAATTATCGTGATAATCAAAAAGCCCAAATATGTAAAATCTGAAAAATACATATATGGTTTCCAGTAGTATGATATAGAGCCATTTCAAGGCTCTTCAGCGTAGAAAAAGATGACCTGTAGTATCTCAAGGGTGAGATGAGTGTTTAGAGAAATGGGTTTTGTTTTGCTGTTTGATGCTACAGAGAGAAGTGACTGCCACTGCTGCTGGTGGGAGAATACTTCTCATAAAATTAGCTACCATCTTGCCCACTGTCCCGGTTTCGGCTGGGATAGAGTTAAATTTCTTCCTAGTGCTGTGTTTTGGATTCAGTATGAGAAGAATGTTGATAACACACTGATGTTTTCAGTTGTTGCTAAGTGCCCTGCTAGTCAAGGACAGCTCCCATGCTCTACCAGGTGCACAAGATGGGAGGGAACATAGCCGGGACAGCTGGCCCAGCTGGCCAATGGGGTATTCCATACCATGTGACGTCATGTTCAGTATATGAATGGTAGGCGTGGTCCAGGAAGTACCAATCGCTACTTGGTTATCGGTCAGCGCAGGTGGTGAGCAGTTGCATTGTGCATCGCTCATTTTGTATATTCTATCATTATTGTTATTATTTTCCCTTTTCTGTTCTATCAAACTGTTTTTATCTCAACCCATGAGTTTTTCTCACTCTTACCTTTTCGATTCCCTCTCCATTCCACTGGCGGGGGTGGGGGGGAGTGAGTGAGCGGCTGCGTGATATTTGCCTGCCTGCCAGGTTAAACCACGACAGTCCTTTTAGGTGGCCAATGTGGGGTGCCAAAAAGGACTGTCGTGGTTTAACCCCAGCTGGCAGCTCAGCCCCACCCAGCCGCTCGTTCACTCCCCCGGGTGGGATGGGGCAGAGAATCAGAAGGGTAAAAGTGATAAAACTCGTGGGTTGAGATAAAGACAGTTTAATAGGGAAAGCAAAAGCCGCGCACGCAAGCAAAGCAAAACAAGGAATTCATTCCCTACTTCCCGTCGGCAGGCAGGTGTTCAGTCATCTCCAGCAAAGCAGGGCTCCATCACACGTAACGGTGACTTGGGAAGACAAACGCCATCACTCCGAACATCTCCCTTCCTTCTTCTTCCCCCAGCATTATATACTGAGCATGATGTCATATGATAGGGAATATCCCATTGGTCAGTTGGGTTAGCTGTCCTGTCTATGCTCCCTCCCAGCTTCTTGTGCACCTGGCCAAGCATGGGAAGCTGAAAAGTCCTTGACTAGGCTAAACACTACTAAGCAACAACTAAAACATCCGTGTGTTATCAACATTATTCTCATACTAAACCCAAAACACAGCACTCTACCAGCTACTAGAAAAAAAATTAACTCTATCTCAGCCAAAACCAGGACAATTAGCAAGACCAGTGAGTAAGTGCTTGCAACCTCAGAAATCAAGACTGTGCTTGAACCGGTAACCTTTAATATACCTGTGAAGCAGTTGGTTACCTGCCCTGGAATTTTTTGCACTTACCATGTTATGAGAATGATCCTGAAGTAAAATAAGGTAATTTTATACTGCCTAGAACATTATTGCATTTTATACACATACTACATACTTTTAATCATCCAAATCTACATATTCATATTGTGTCAATTATATATATGAAGTTATTTATGCCTTATGCATATATATTATATATATAGTTATTTATGTATTGTGTATGTATATATGCATCATATATATTGTATATAGATAGATAGATACACTTCTAAAATTGACTTATTTATTTTCAGGACTTTTATGTTTGCAATTTTGTACCTGTGTTTAGCAGCTGTATTTAATAATGACAGAATAGTACAAATTGGTTTTTTGTATCATGCGTTCATTTTTTCCAGCATTTGCATTATCATGTCCTGTATTTAATTTGAATTTCAATAAAAGATTATTGCAGAAGAAAAGATTTCCACATAACTTTTAAAATACCTGATATTTTTCTGTTTTCCTCTTCCTCAAAGTTTTATTTTTTTGATTTTATAGTTAAGCCTCAACAGATAAAAAAACAAGACAACAACAGGAGTAATAAGACAAACATCAATGACTAAATTTTAGCATTTGATAATAATTCCTTTTAGAACAACAGAAAGTGATCTGTTTGGAACCGTAAATCTTGTAAATTGGTACTGATGTCTCTACATGACACTACATACGAAGCAAAAACTACTGGACAATACAGGTCTATTAAACAGTGTCTAACATACAAACAAAACAAAATCTACAATATCATGTCTCATAGGTTAACAAAAGTTGAAGACAGAAAAAAACCCCATATTATTTCTTCCTTCCTGCCAAAGTGAGATTGTTCCCTACAGTATAATTTTCTAGTGGTTTGCCCAGTCTCATTTTAAAGTATTCTAACAATGGGGCTTCCACTGCTTCCCTTAGGAAGTGTAACCATAGATGACAATTTGACATTCACATTACACTCTAGTCCCTAGATGGCACAGTTCAGTGTAATGTGACATAAGATTTATTGTGATGGACTCCAACATTTGACAGGCTCCAGTACAATGTAATGTGCCATAAATGTATGATTTAAACAATGTTTAACAAAACTGCTATAGCTATAAAGCATAGCTGATTGAAAAGCATTGGAAAATAAAATGAAATGAAATAAAATAAAATAAAATAACTCTCTGAGCATTAATTTTACATACAGTACATTGATGGGTATTGGCAAACACTCCTGTTACCACGTAAATTTTGTCCATTAGGCTTTAGACAGGATGAACAGAAGAGGCAAAAGTTAAAGCTTAAACTTTGAATGTTAAGAGACTAAGGGCTGGATTGTGAAACTTGGTTAATCTCAGAGAGATGAAAATAAGAATCTAACAGCATTTTCAAAAGATGCCTACTTGTTTAACTGCACATTCAGGTGCACAATGACTTTAAAAATCCAGGTCTTAGATATTCGTGGCAGGTATTTGTACAGATTTTAGCTACTGGCTGTACAAATCTTTGTGTCAGCACTAGGAAGAGGATGCAGAGATGGAGGAAGAAAAGTCACTTACCTTCTGACAGCAGTGCTGGTAGGGTATTAGTACTGATTGGTGGTTTTAGACATGATCGTATTGTAAACAAACACTACAAGCAAACAATAAATAGGCAAGCAAGAGGAACTGAGCAGTCAGGAAACCAGTGGAGAGAAAACAGAGGAATGTGGTTGGCATAAATGTATTAGTGTAAAAAGTGTACCAGTTAAAATGAACAAGCTTTGCGGGAGCCATCAAGTCTACATCATATAGGGTCTAATGAAGAAGACACTCAAGCATACAGCTAATGAGCTACAACCTGGAAACTGTGGATCACAGAATACTGTTTTTGCCACAATACTAATCTTATAATATATGACAGCTTTTGCAGTCATCTAATCTAATCTAATCTAATCCCTACAAAAACATGCTTTCCTCTCCAGCTTCCTCTGCAGTTTTGTCTCTTTTGTACCTTGATAGCCAATTGGCTACTATGTCTGAGGGGTTTGTACTGATTACCCAAGAACTCTTTGGAGTCTTAGACTATGAATAGGATCTGTCTTGTCTTTATGGTCTGTGAATCACTTCTTCCACCTGAGCAACTCATTCATCTTCACATGGAAGAAATAATTTTGACTTCTTACAGAAAATGAAACATACGGAATCCTTTACAGGTGTCCCGATCCGATGTCGGGAATGTCCCGATCCGAAGTCGGGGGAGGTTTCGATATGATCCCAAGAGCGAGATTAAGACACAAAACGAGATCAAATGCCGTATACCCAAAACAGCAACTTTTAATATCAAAAGTAGAAAATTAGTAGCGATAGGATAGAATAGAGTAAAAAGACAGAAGTCAAGCAGGTATTCAGGATAGATTTGCAAGAATAGTCCCCACCATGGATCCGTGGCGTCCCGGGGGTCCAAGTCTCTCGGTGTTCCGGCGGTGGGCGGTCGCTCCGGGGTCCGCGGTGTTTCGGCGGGGTCGGCAATCGCACCGGGGTCCTCTTGGCAGTCCCTTTTATTCTCGTTCGAGGGCTGCAGTTTCCATGGCAACGACATGTCTCCGCATTCCTGAGTCTTGACTGTCCAAGCACGTGCCAGCCGGAGATCTTTCACACCTTACTAGCCGGAGATCTCTGTGGCCTTGCAGCCATTCTTATCATATTCAGCAGCCAAAGGAATCCTCGCCCAGATCTTTCACGCCTTGCAGCTGATCTTATCATATTCAGCAGCCAAAGGAACCCTCGCCCAGATCTTTCACACCTTGCAGCTGATCTTATCATATTCAGCAGCCAAAGGAACCCTCGCCCAGATAAGCAGTCTTTGAGACAAAAGTTCTATAATTCAGTCTTTCACACCACCCCGTGGCTCAAAGATTGCTTCAGGACCCATGGCGGTTTTGAGAAAGATAGTTATGTAGAAAAGGCTAGAAAAGAGCAATTCATACAATCCGCACTACTGACGGCATGGTTCGACGCACAGCGCGTATTTGTTTAACACCATCAGGTGAAATGGTGGTTACAAATTGCATATTGGTTACAACACGTTGAATTAACTGTATAAAACATGGAATAATGCATGGCAAGAACAATAACATGGCAAAACTACATAACAAATAAAATAAAACTCGCTTAACCCATGGGCCGCCTGGGAGCCAGGAAAACAAGTCAACATCCCAGCCTTTCCATGTCTGGACAGGAACATGGGCCAATTTTCGTATTCCTGCGGTAATTTGTTTAACAATTTTACCACTGTCATCAATTTTTAAGCAACAGTTGGAATCATTCAGTTTACCACAGACACCCCCTTCTTCAGCTAGCAGGTAATCGAGAACCATGCGGTGTTGGAATATCGCTGTTCGCATTTGCGTAGCCTGGTCTGCTAATAGATCCAGGGCACGGGCCGTCTCGTTAGTAATAATTTCTAGGACAGCTTGTAGCCAGATGATGCGGTTTAAATTATAGATAGGTTCTCGAGCACCGCTAATCCACTCGTTGGGGTTCCAGGTGGCAGGTCCATAATGCTGGATTATACGCTGAGGGGTCCACTCATCTTTACCCCAGGTTTGACCACTTCCACCTGTTATAGAGGTATCAATGGACCGCCGATATCGATTGAGATCATCATATAACTTAACACCCAAACCGTCACCTTCATCCTCTGGGAGCAAAAAGAACAAGGGGCGAATTAGCCCCACATAACACACCCCAGTCCAATTTTTGGGCAATTGCTTGTATGCATGCTGTCCACAGATCCAATAATGACCTTTCATTGCCCAGGCACCATTTTCAAACAGACCTGTGGGGGTTCGTGGTAATTGGAAATATGTGGTATTGTCTGCTCCGAGTGGATGGTTTAACAGTATGGGTATGTTGTTGCCAGGTATCTTGTAAATGGAACAGGACCAAGCATCGGTATCATTACGCCAGGAACATTTTTCAGCAACACCGGTAATACTTTTTGTGCGATTGATCGGAGACCAATAGGAAGGAAACATTTTCCGGTGTCCGGTCTCATTCACCCAGGCCCATCCCAGCTCGCGAGGTACAAAAGGCTCATTATTGTAGTTAAGCGTTGTCTTACAGCCCTCAGTGAAGCAATGGTTTCCATATGTATAGGTCCAATTACATTTGCTATTTCCTACAAAAACACCACCCTCCTGTGTTCGATTTAGACAATATTCACCTCGGGTCGGGTATTGTATCGTCCAAGGTTGCGTATCCTCGCTCCAATAGGAATCATTTTTGATCTCACTGTAATTACTCACTAACCATTTAGGAGAAAGAGGGATGGAAGTCCAGGGCCAACTTTCTAAACCCAAGGGTCCTCCACATACCCAACAATTGGTAAGGTTAAAGGTATCAGCTACTTGTTGACCTAAAACAATAAATTCATTTTGCCATGACACGTCGAAAAGGGGGGCACAGAAGCCTCCCCAAACACCAAACACAGTAAAAATAATTAACCAAAACATTATTTTCAATGATATAACAAAACCATTCAGGTGATCCTTGGCTTCAGTTATTTCTTCTGGTTGGCTTCAGAGTCTCCACCTGAAAAAGAAAAGAAAGCAGACTCGGTTCGTTTTAAGGAACCGGACAGATCGTTATTAGAAAGATGGAACAATCCACCTCGTGTTAATCTTGTGTTCTTTCCCACGAGCATCTTTTGCCTTCCAGGCATGCTTATTTACTGGGGTTTCCAGTACCAGGGGTACAGCTCCTACAGTAGGGAGTTCAACCAAAACTGGTTGGCCGGGAAAATGTGATGGGTTTTTAAGATGATCAGGGCCGTATGGGGCTGGTATAATGGTTGGGGCCTTCGGACAAAATGCAGTAATTTTCGGGCACCCATTTATGCCCCAACGACTGTTGACACTAGTCACTGCGTCCCACAGCCGTTCGGCCCAGCCTGGCTTGTGTGGTTTAAGGAAGCGCTTCAGCAAGCCATTTGTTCTTTCCACAATCCCATTTGCCTGTGGGTAATACGGAGTATGAAATACCCATGAAATTCCCTCCTGAATTGCCCAGTCTTGGACTACTCTGGCAATAAAGTGGGAGCCATTATCTGATTGAATTGATTGCGGTTTGGGGAAGGTACCAAACCACTCCTTCAGAGCTTTTACCGTGTTTTCCCCCGTTGCTCTAGCAAATGCTTTGGTCTGGACTAGCCCCGACACTATCTCTACTCCAACCAACACATAATGCTTACCTTCTGATTTCCGGAAAGGGCCGATGTAGTCCACCTGCCAGGCTTCCCATAGGCCTTTCCCCTCCCTCAAGTGGAGGGGGTCATCCTCCAGGGGATGTCTTTCTAAGCGGGTACGACATTGTTCGCAAGCGGACACACAAGTCTTACATTCTTCCCTGGTAACTGGCCAACCTCGGGCTTGGGCCTCGCAATAGAGGTCCTTAACCCCTGAGTGTTTCCTTTTTACATGTAGCCATTCTAGCAACCGTTCCCAATCTTCAGTTATTTGGGTGTTCTGCAGGGGAGCCAATCGGGCTAGTTCATCAGCTTTGCCATTCCACTGGCTTGCAGGAGTATCATCTTGTTGGTGGGAAGCCACCCAGCCTACTGCAAATTTTCCTTGCCTAGCAATAGTTAGAATGTCTTGCCATTTCTCCTTCTGCCACACAGGTATCCTATTGACTTCCCACTCGTTCTGTTCCCAAAACGGAAGCCATTCAGTACAGCCTTTAAATACAGCGTAGGAATCAGTATAAATATAGGCAGGAGAAGCAGATTGGGCCTGATGTTGAAAAACACTCCATACTGCAACTAGTTCCCCTACTTGAGCACTACCTTCCCCTTCAGTAATTATTTGTTCATTAATGTCTACACGGAGTGCCACGGCTCGATATTTCCAGGTTTTTCCTTCCCGCTTGGAAGACGCATCAGTAAACCAAACGTTCTGTAACTGCCCGGAAAATGGAGGGGCCACTTGTATTACGGGAGGGAACTCACTCATTTCCCTATCCGGGCCCATCTCCTCCTGAATGGTTAACATCTTTGTGGCTCCCTCAGATACCGTGAAGATGTCGCAGTAATGTTCTATCTGGGCATACCATTTTCGAACAGAAGCTCTCTGGGCCACCCCGTCAGGCGGTGGAGTTCCTGCCAAAACTGTTTTAATCACTTTAAATGGGCCTCTGAGCACTATTGGTTGTTGTCGGATAGTTCGTTCAGCCTCTCTCAAGGCTAAACTGACCACAAACAAACCCTTTTCCCAAGCTGTATATCTTTTTTCAGCATCTTTAAAACTGCGAGAATAGAATCCAATAGGTCGAGTGGGTCCTTTGGGGCCCTTTTGCCACAAATGTATCGATAGCCCAGTTTTGGCAAATCCCCATTCGATATGGACTGGGTCTGTAGGGTGAATAGGACCCAGAGCTTGATGGGCAGTTGCTTCAAACACCAACAACTGCAATGCCTCTTCATGAGGCTCAGTCCATTCCCACTGTGCCCCTTTTCGCAATAAGTCATGCAGGGGTCTTGCAATAATTGAAAAATCAGGAATGTGTTTTCTCCAAAACACAAGCAGCCCCAGCACATGCTGTAAGTCCTTTTTTGACTCTGGCATCTTAATCTGATCTAGCGAGGAGAGGGTGTCAGGTGGGATACATGTCATTCCTCCCTTCCACCAGATCCCTAAAAACTTTACTTCACTCGAGGGTGTTTGTGTTTTCTCAGGCGGAATCTTCAGTCCCAAACTTTCCAGATGGGAAATTATATTATCTTGGGTTGTCTGAACCCTTTCTACCTTATCCCCTCCCACAAGTATATCATCGATATATTGGTAAACACTGACCTCCTCCTCTACCTGGATTTTTTCCAGCTCCTGCGCCAATGCATGGTGGGCTAATGTTGGGGAATGCTTGTATCCCTGTGGGAGTCGGGTGAAAGTGAATTGCTGACCTTCCCAAGTAAAAGCAAAACGGTCTTGGTCCTCAGATTGTAGGGGGACCATGAAAAACATGTCCTTAACATCCACCGTCGCCATGATCGGGTGGGCTCGTTCCTGGATTGTAGCTATAAGCTCAGCAATATTCGGTACTGCGGCTGTCAATGGACCGGTGTTTGCATTAAGTCTACGATAATCCACAGTTAGTCTCCACTTGCCATTGGGTTTTCGTACTGGCCACACTGGGGAGTTAAAAGGGGAGTGGGTGGGAACCACGATGCCCTGTCCCTTTAAGTCCTCTAACACAGGTGTTATTCCCTCTCTGGCCCCCAAGGGTATCGGGTAAGGTTTAACATTCGTAAGCTTCGAAGGGGGAAGTGGCGGCGCAGCTTGTAGCAGTCGAATGTCTATTGTTGGAGAGCCAAACGACCACTGTCTCCCTTTATTATCAATCCAGGTCCTCCCTTTCAGGACATCAAGCCCCAGGAGGTTGAGTGGAAAATCTCCCACAACCATTGTTACTGTGGTAGCAATATCTTCTCCCGGCAATCGTAGGCTGACCATTGCTAACGCCTGTGGTTGAACTTTGCCAAATGCATCTGCTACAAACAGTCTCTGTTTAGAAAATTTAACCCCACAGCTAGTAGCATCTTTTGTTTTAATAGCCGAAATTTGAGCCCCAGTATCTACCAAAAACGTGACCGGGACTTGTTTTGGACCCACAACACCTGTAATTAGTAAATCACCCTGGCCGTTCTCGGTGAGCTGTCTGATGTACATCCAGCCTTCGCCCCCCCGCTCACCATCAGAGGACGAAGCATCTAGTTTCCCGCCGAATATCGGGGGACATTTGTTTCTGATAAGTCAATTAAAGAGGGTGCACTCGGGGTTATATTTTTAGAACCCGTGTCTTTATCTGCCGATTTATCGGGCCATTCAGACACCAGTTTTTCTAACTTGTCAGTCGGCAATCCATCCATTAAGTCACGTGGGATCCCCTTTTGCCATCCCCTTGCCCACAGACTGCTGCGCTTATTTGGGATGTCCCTCCCTCCAGGTGGTTTAGAGAGGGGTGTTTTTCCATCGCCCTCAGGGCGTGGAACCATTTTTACTCCAGTTCGCCTCAGGCCTCTAGAGTCTGTTTTAGTGGCTGGAAGGTTTACAGGGCCATACTTGCGCCCATAATTGATCAATTCTTGGGCGACCTCCCCCCAAGTCCACATCTTCCTATCCGGGGACCGGCAGTGCCGGTCGGGTGTAAGTCCTTCTAAAGCAGCTGCAACTCTTTCGCCCTGAGGTATTGCTTGTATTTTCCCCTGTAACTGTATACCAATCGGCTTTAAGGAATCGGGAAGTCCCCTTATAAGGGGAGTCATTCGCTCAGGATCTACAGGCATCATCATCGGGGACTCCTGCCTAGGCTCCAACTTTCGATCATACATCATCTGCAAGCAAGCTGCCTTATGCACACTTTCCACCAACTGATCAACAGTCCCCGTGATTGCAAGGGGATCCCCCCTCTCCAAGGGGTTCAATCCCCCCGCCCAATAGGCTGCCCGCTGGGTTAAAGACCAAGGGGCGCGGTAATTCCCGGTAGTTAAAAATACTCCCGGTCCCCAATACCCCTCCGCCTCCTTTTCACTTAACAAAATCTGATCCCCCCCAGATAACGACACTCTCCACACATACTCCGTCTCCGACTCCCTAGGGGTTCGGCCAAAATCCTTTTTTAGCTTCGCCAATTCAGTGGCAGTATAGGGGACCTCCTTGGTTGTAACCTGGGGGAACTGATCCTCCTCATCATCATAAATATACTCGGTCTTAACCAAGGGTCGCAGCGAGGGCGGTTCCAATTTCTCTACTTTTTCTCTTGCTGCCTGCAAGTCGTTAAAAGGATAACCAGTTTCCGATCTTGGGGGTATTTCCTCATGGGCAGTGCCCGCAAGGAGTTGCTCTTTAAGAGCAATCTGCAGATATTTCACCTGGTCTCTCTCTCCTTCAAGCTGTTCCTTTAATTCCGCCACTTGCCCCTGAAGGGACCGAACGAGGTTTTGGAGGGATTCAACAATTAGGGATTCCTCAACGCGACAACGTTCTCTCGCCTCTACAGCAGCGGCTAAACTGGCACCAAGAACAGCACAAACAATCGCTTTTCCTCTTCCAGATCTCACTCTCGCATCCTTTTGCAAAGCACTCGTCCGATCAACCACACTCTGCAAATTATACCAATTTCCCTGAGCCCAATCCATTCCGGGTACAGAGGGTCGTGCATTATGTTTCTCCAAAAACTCAAACAAAACTTCTCTCCCCGAAGGGACAGTTTTAGTATCACTCATCTTTATACAAAGCGGGGAAGCGGTCATCTCAAGAAGGCAGCGCGCAAGTTTCAAACACAAACCCGCCCCCCTTCACTCTCCTGAGAGGTTTCACGTATTTGCAAAACAAAGCGGGGAAGCAGTCTTCTCAGGAAGGCAGCACGTAAGTTACAAACACAGCCCTGCACCCCTTTACTCTCCCGAGAGGTCTCACGTATTTTAGAAAACAAAACAGCACGTAAGTTTTAAACACAGACAAAGCGGGGAAGCGGTCGTCTCAGGAAGGCAGCACGTAAATTTCAAACACAGCAAACACAGACCCGCACCCCTTACTTTCCTGAGAGGTCTCACGTATTTGGGAAATAGTACGGCACTCTCGTCTCAAGGGATCCTGTCCGTGACGCCAATTTAATGTCCCGATCCGATGTCGGGAATGTCCCGATCCGAAGTCGGGGGAGGTTTCGATATGATCCCAAGAGCGAGATTAAGACACAAAACGAGATCAAATGCCGTATACCCAAAACAGCAACTTTTAATATCAAAAGTAGAAAATTAGTAGCGATAGGATAGAATAGAGTAAAAAGACAGAAGTCAAGCAGGTATTCAGGATAGATTTGCAAGAATAGTCCCCACCATGGATCCGTGGCGTCCCGGGGGTCCAAGTCTCTCGGTGTTCCGGCGGTGGGCGGTCGCTCCGGGGTCCGCGGTGTTTCGGCGGGGTCGGCAATCGCACCGGGGTCCTCTTGGCAGTCCCTTTTATTCTCGTTCGAGGGCTGCAGTTTCCATGGCAACGACATGTCTCCGCATTCCTGAGTCTTGACTGTCCAAGCACGTGCCAGCCGGAGATCTTTCACACCTTACTAGCCGGAGATCTCTGTGGCCTTGCAGCCATTCTTATCATATTCAGCAGCCAAAGGAATCCTCGCCCAGATCTTTCACGCCTTGCAGCTGATCTTATCATATTCAGCAGCCAAAGGAACCCTCGCCCAGATCTTTCACACCTTGCAGCTGATCTTATCATATTCAGCAGCCAAAGGAACCCTCGCCCAGATAAGCAGTCTTTGAGACAAAAGTTCTATAATTCAGTCTTTCACAACAGGTCACAGCCACTGTACTATAAGGCACAGATACCAGTGGTTCAATCACTTATCAGAATATGTATTCTTACAATGTTGCCCTATTGCAACAAGACTCTTCCTCAGTTGCCAGAAGGTGAAAGGACCTGCTGATTTTATGCAGCACCTTTAGACTACTACAGTGGGGGAATGTCAATTCCAACAGCCAAAGACACAAAAGAGAACGAGGCTGCAGAGTATCATGTCCTCACAGCTTTATCCCCCCAGGCTAGGAGGTGAGGCATCCATTTAAAACAAAGTAGAATAGAAGATTTTTTTTGCACAAGAAAAAAGCACAGTACAAACCTGAATCAATATGCTTATGAAAAATCTCTTTGCTCACTCTGTTTCTGCACCTTTTGTTTACGAACTCTAGGTGATATTGGAGATTATTTTTGTTGTACTTAAAGTGGTAATATATACTTTTCCTTTTTTTTTTTCTTTGAGTTGTAAATACCTACAGTATTCACGCTGAGGAGAGTTCTAAGAGACCTACATTTGGCTGACTATAGATCATGTAAAGTTTAAAGGAAATCTGAAACTCAGCAAATTTTTGCATTCAAATTTTATATCATTACCCTTTACATTTTGTTTTGAAGAATGTGCCTAAGTGTTAGTTATCATAAACTTGGCTTTGAATAAAATATTGAACCAGTGATTTTCAAAGCAAGTAGTGAGCCCTATAAATGTCAGACTGTAAATCTGAAAAGCATTGGCTCAAAAAGGAATACGCAACACATTTATTTTATCAAAGCCGAGAATGCTTTACATTTCTATGAAAAATCTTTTGTTAAAGAGTGCACTACAGCTCAAGCAACATGTTACAAAATATCTATTTTAAGAAGGAGTTATGTCTTAAAAACTGTGAAGATATTCTGCTCAGGAGTAAAAAGATATCCAGAGCTGTTTTTTCAGAGTCATAAAAATACACTCTAAAACCAGTTTGCTTTCTCTTACTTCCCTTTGCAAGGAAAAAAATCCCACTTTTCTAAACCTTAAAAATACCGGAAAGGTGGTGTTGGCTTGTTGGTTTTTTCTCTTTATTGAGAATACCTATCTTTTATAAATGCTCAAAAGTTTTAAAAATTGAAAGTTTAAGAAACATACTAAGGACAAAAAATTTTTCGGGAGGATGTTATTTACTTTTGTTCAGTTTCTCTCACTATTACAGACGTCTGCTTAGTTCTCACATAGTCATAAAAGTTATTTTCTGGCAATCATTTCCAAATATTTTTTCAAAATAAACCTTATATAAATTAATATAATTGTTACATGCCTTACTTATGACAATGTCAAGATATTTCAATATTAAAGCTCAATACTAATGTAAGAAGCAATATGACTAGTAAAATAACACACACTGGAGATTTAGTTCATTTGCATTTCTTAAGGAATTATGTCATCAAATGTAGTAAATCAAAAACAGTTTTAGAGATAGACAATAAGAGAAGATAAGAGATTATGTAATGATTTTTTAAATTTTCAAACTCTCCTTAAAAATTGTGTTTAAAAATACATTCAAAGACTAAAGTAGTCTTTTTTAATAGAAATCATTGGTTTTGCAACCCATTTATATCCAAATTGTAATGCCTCTTAAGTTTGGCTGGTAAAAAGAGAGATCTCAGCAATGCTGTGTATGGTAGGAAAAAAAAAAAGAAAACTCTCAGTTTTTAGGTATCCACTGATAATTTTTGGCCATTAGAAAAGAGGCAATCAGTCATGTAATGCATATCAATTAATAAATTAGTATTAATAGGTTGAGACATTATTACAAAGACCAGCTCACCAAGGCATTGAATTGACAAAAAAATAACGTTCTGAATTCAGCCAGTCTTGGGAAGATATGGGATTTTTCTTTAGCAAGAAATTAAGATAGAAATAAAATATAACTAACTTGAACACCGCCTAAATGTTTTCACCATCTGACTACTTCACTACTTTCATTTCAGAAAAAAAAAAATAGAGCAAATTGATGAACTGAAATGCAATGAAGAGGCAGCAGTTTTCCAACTTAGCATTGCTTCTTCATCATGAGTGCAACAGATCTTGCAGCCTGTGTTGCTAGAGGCGGAGATGTATGTTAGAAAATATATAATTTGATACTTCTTCCAAAAGCTGACATACCTGGCCCTTGGTCAGACACAGCTCAGTCATTTCTATGTTCCTGCATAACATATAGAAATATATTAGTCATACCGTATAACCTTGTACTTCAATATTAAATAGACACTGTAACATGAGAAAAATAATAACTTCTTCCTTCAAACAATAAAATATTTTATTTTATCCTTGAAAAGGCATCCTTGAAAAGGCAAAATATGATATTCTTGATAAAGAGAGGAAAAGTACAATTGAAGTTGTATTTAAGATACTTCTCATTAATTTGTCTGTCTCCAAATAGTCTCCCTGACTGCATAGAAAAGTATTTTGTGTTGTCATATAGTTTGCTCAAGATTGCTCACTTCAATGAATTTCTGAACTGTTAATATAAGTTGTACTCACTTGTTCTGGAAATGCAGGCTTTCAACGCTAGTGCTAAGAAATACCTTGAGAGATAATTTTTAAGATTTACCCTAAAAAACTTTATTTATGTAGAAAATCACTCTACATTGTAACTTAAAAAAAATAAGCTAATTAAAAGTCAATAGCTGGACAATTCTCTTTCTTTATCAGTTCTATTACTTGCAATTAAAACAAGTGTAGATCTATACCTATAAAGTGAGCTTTTCTAGTTCCTTCTACAAATTCCAATATTATGTCACGGTGGTTCTTTCCTGAACCTCAATATATAAACCAACGAAGTTCAGAATAAAACTTAAGAACAATGGTGCAATGGAAATTTGAGCATTCTAAATCTGAGTATTTGAAGATAATTCATACATGTATACTGAATATTTTCACGTAGACTTTTTTGAAAGCTGGACGTACAGACTGCAGCTAAATTACTGTATAAGGAAATGTCCAAAGCTTATTCTCAAGAAGTTACTTTTCCAGGAACACACAGCTTGGCCTTTTGACCTTCCTTGAGGTTATTCAGGATCAAATAATGTAAAATTAGAGTAATGTCTCAGGCATTCTCTTTTTAATAGTTACACGAATAGTGGGTTAGAATTCAACAAGTAAACCTCTCATTGCAAGGTTGTCCAACATGAGACACGTTGAACAAATGTCCTAACTGTAGCTATTCTACTAAGTATTGTCTGAATTCCAGTTCCTTATCCTCTGGGGCAGAAACTGCAGGTTCTCTGTATTACGTACTGTCTAACACAATAGTAATAGGTGGTTTATAAAAATACACCAGTGCATAGATGACAATGCAAGCCCTGCATTAAAGGCAAACATTTATAAACTGGATGCAAGGTAAAGAATGAGTTTAAAATTTATTTTCAAACTTGGCTAAGGGTAAGAGAATATTATATGAATAGCTTATAGTTCTTGTATATCCATTCTGCTCTGTATAGAATCATAGAATCATAGAATAGTTTGGGTTGGAAGGGACTTTTAAAGGTCATCTAGTCCAATCCCCCTGCAATGAGCAAGGATATCTTCAACTACATCAGGTTGCTCAGAGCCCCATCCAACCTGACCTTCAATCCCACCCAGAGATAGGGTATCTACCACCTCTCTGGACAAGTCGCTCCAGTGTTTCACCACCTTCATTGTAAAAAAATTTCTTCCTTACGTCTAGTCTAAATCTACCCTCTTTTAGTTTAAAACCATTCCCCCTTGTCTTGTTGCAACAGGCCCTGTTAAAAAGTCTGTTCCCATCTTTCTTATAAGCCCCCTTTAAGTACTGAAAGGCCACAATAAGGTCTCCCCAAAGCCTTCTCTTCTCCAGGCTGAAAACCCCAACTCTCTCAGTCTTTCTTCACAGGAGAGGCGTTTCATGCCCCTGATCATTTTCATGGCCTTCCTCTGGACCTGCTCCAACAGGTCCATGTCTTTCCTGTGCTAAGGACTCCAGAACTGGACGCAGGACTCCAGGTGGGGTCTCACCAGAGCAGAGTAGAGGGGCAGAATCATCTCCCTCGACCTGCTGGCCACGTTTCTTTTGATGCAGCCCAGGATACGGTTGGCCTTCTGGGCTGCAAGCGCACATTGCTGGCTCATGTCCAGCTGTTCATCCACCAGTACCCTCAAATCCTTCTTGGCAGGGCTGCTCTCAATCCCTTCACCCCCCAGCCTGTATTGATACCAGGGGTTGCCCCAACCCAGGCGCAGGACCCTGCACTTGGCCTTGTTGAACTTCATGAGGCTCACAGGGGCCCACTTCTCGAGCTTGTCCAGGTCCCTCTGGATGGCATCCCATCCCTCAGGCGTGTTGACCGCACCACTCAGCTTGGTGTCGTCTACAAACTTGCTGAGGGTGCACTCGATCCCACTGTCCATGTCACTGATGAAGATATCAAACAGTACTGGTCCCAATATGGACCCCTGAGGGACACCACTTGTCACCGATCTCCATCTGGAGCCGTTGACCACTGCCCTCTGCATGCGACCATCCAACCAATTCCTCACCCACCAAACAATCCAGTTCTGTAGTCAGTTTTCTTCTTCATTCTAGTACTTACTGCTGAAAAGGTTACTGATTATCTGCATTAGGACAAATGGGGAATCTTAATGCTTTCTTTTAATTAGCTGCTTTTTCTCAGTATTGCTTAATTACTGACTTGAAAAGGAACAGAATATTGTATTTCTCTCATTCTTTTCCCCCCTCTCCCCCCTCCCCATTGTAAATAGTCTTTGTTGCACCATTTGGCACTCCTGGAAATTACTGCATACGGATTTATTTCCTTTGCTAATCATATTTCTGACTGTTCGTGCCTTGCTTAGAACTTTCTCTTTTACCTGAATAATTATACGAGGACAGAATCATTGCTTGGAGCTTGCCTAAGGCATTGCATCTCAACACAGAGGATTGCCTGAGCCCTAGTTTTACCACAGTATGCATTCTCACTGCAGAACAGAGTGTGCATTCACTCAATCAGATTCCTCCATTCAGCCACTACAGTGTTCAAAAACCCAGAGGGTATTTTCTTTGCTTTCACTCACTTTCTTCCCATTGTTTATGAGTTGTTCTTTCACACTTCCTTCATTTCACTTTGCTTTTGTTTTTGAATAATGCCTTGGTCAAACCATCTAGGAGTTCATTAAGATGATAAATCTTATTATTGTTTTAAATAACATTTTGTATTGTACTTCAGCTCTGCTTAGAACAATGATCCAGTGAGGCCCTGAGTACTAACTTCTTTTTGAGTCATGACACAATAGCTTTCAGTGTTATCACTCTCTACTTTGAATCACAAATTCATTGAGCATCAAAATAGAATTTACAGTGAGGAGTCTGACTCAATTTGAATTCAAAAATAAATACATTTATGACCACTTACTGTCCGTCTTTTTTTCTTATTTTACTTTTTACCTAAGAGTATACATACATGAAAACTCACCTGAAGCAACACACTGGGAGAGAAGAGAAATTAACTAGGACAAAAGAAGAAAAGTAACAAATATAGTCTTTCTTGCTCACTGAATAAATTCAAACATGGTAAGTATCAGATTATTGCTTAGATATTTTTTCTATTTGCCACATACCCCTTAGATGACCCTTTAATGGTCAGAGAGTTGTCAGAGGTTATTTTATTGAGGTAATATCAAACACACGTGAAAATCAAACAGCATGTGTTTTACTGCGTGACTAACAACAGTCAGAAATGTAGCACAAAACCTGTTGATGCTCCTAGTAAGATGGATTTGCTGCTGATGGCAGTGATGTTTTTTGCACAGTAGTTGTTTTCTCATGGAAGCACTACAAGTATGCCCACAACTGTGCATTCAACTTCATGGCCTTTTCATCTATGAAAAATCTCACTGAGTTTAACTGGGATAACTCTTAGCTTTACCTGTGTCTCAGAAGCAATTAATAAGTTCATGAGTATACTCTGGACTGCTGGAGAGGGTAAAAGTGAGAAAACTCGTGGGTTGACATAAAGACAGTTTAATAGGGAAAGCAAAAGCCACGCACCCAAACAAAGCAAAACAAGGAATTCATTCACTACTTCCCATCGGCAGGCAGGTGTTCAGCCATCTCCAGGAAAGCAGGGCTCCATCACGCTTAACGGTTACTTGGGAAGACAAACGCCATCACTCTGAATGTCCCCTTCCTTCTTCTTGCCCCAGCTTTATATGCTAAGCATGACGGTCATATGTTATGGAATACCCCATTGGCCAGTTGGGTCAGCTGTCCTGGCTATGCTCCCTCCCAGCTTCTTGTGCACCTGGCCAAGCATGGGAAGCTGAAAAGTCCTTGACTAGTGTAAGCACTACTTAACAATACTAAAACATCTGTGTGTTATTAACATTATTCTCATGCTAAATCCAAAACATAGCACTATACCAACTACTAGGAAGAAAATTAACTCTATCCCTGCCGAAACCAGGACATAAGCTCATGAAAACTAACAGCCAGCCTGGATGCTGCCTCCCTTTCTTCTTCTCAGGAGCCTCATCCAAGGTTCTACACCATCCCTGCTGATATGCAGTTATTAAGAGAAAATGTGGTTCAACTGTTAATGTAAACACAACTGAGTCTTTCCATAACCATAAGCAAGACAAGATTTATGGGTAAAGGAAATACTTTATCAAGTGACAAAGTAGATGAGTTTTCTGGCACAACAAGCATTTCTTCAAATCTGAAAGAAAAGCAACAAACTACAGATCTAAATGCCAGGTTTTGATATTTTTATGAAGTTTATCAGTTAGATTATTGAGAGAAAAAAGTAGGTTTCACACTTAAAGTGGGGAGGATTTAAGTAAGGGGAGACATGTGGTGGTTATTTTCTGTGACAAAGGGAGCAGGACTTTTTTTAGCATACAGCACAGGACAGGATGCAGAACATACAGGCATTAAGAGGTAGAATGAGAAAGTGTGAGAAATAGGTTATGATATATCACAAAACCTTAACTTTCTCAAGGCCATGATCTGGCATCTACAGGAGTGATATGTTTGAATTCTCAGGCTCACCTTCCCAAGGCTTTTGTAGCTCTCTCTAAGAGTGAGAGATCAGTGGTTGAGCGGTTATTTTTCAAGATGTAATTTTGTACTGATAAATGACCGATCTTCAGTTGGGATAGCTTGTGTGAGCATATCGGGCCCAGACTGTGACCCCAACACCAGCACCCCCGGGGTTTGGCAGCCGGGGCCAACATCTCAGCTGGCACGGCTGCGTTTTGGCTCCAGCCCTCAGCACTGCGCCTGGCTGTTTCCCTCTCCTGTTTGCTGCTATGACATCCCTGCTGGGCCTTGGGCCTGCACACCACGGCAGGGGGGGTCTGCCTTTGCAGGGCTGGGCCTGCTTGACTCCCTTTGTAGGGCCAGGGGGCTACACTTGGGGTGAGGCCACCCTCGGCTCCCCACATCTTGCCCCTGCCCCTGCCCAGCACCCTGCCCTGCAGTTCGCTGACCGGCGGCATCTCCTTGTCATAAGAGGATGGGGGTGGTTCCAGCTGAAAATTTATCTTTTTTTTCCCACTACAGCAGCTGGCTTAGCAAATAATATCAACTCTCTAGGCAGAACTTGCCCTGTTTAAATTCCTAGATAATCAGGACCGTAACAGCACTGCCATACAACGCCATTTCTTTAGATCTTTCTCTCACGGCTGCATCACATAACTGATGACTTAGTGCTGAGTCATTTCAGTATCTTCCTTTTTTATTCAGATTTGGCCATCAGCATTTGTCTTGAGGCCATTGTAGGCAGTCTGTTCTCCCACCTTGAGTCGGAACCACTTTAGTTACTCTTCAGGTCCCTGTCCTTCTTTACTCTGGACTTAGAAACTCAAGTCATTGTTCTCTTTTTGCTCCCCAGAACCATAGGTATCAGGGAAGGCCATCAAAGCCTAACCTAAGAGATGTCCCCATGGTCATTCCTAAGTCTGTGACTCTTCTGCTGAATACAACAGGCTTGCCCAGCCTCTAGACACCTGTCACATTTTTGCTGATCACTGATCCAACCACAAACTCCATCATAACAGATATCACCTACAGAACAGAGCAAAAACTTCTTAATAGGAATGAGATCTGCCAGAATCCTTTGGGCTAAATTAATTTCCAGATCTAGTTGTATTGAATTCAATATTTATTTTAGGGCTGAATTTGTTTCTACCTTTTAGTGATTAATTAAAAAGACACCTTACGGCTCCCCTAAGATGTCATGGTGAAGAAAGGTGCCTAAGCATTCTCCTGGAAGATTCTTCATCATGTCATTGCTATCCTTTGGCAGGGATGACGTCTCAGACAGCGTATGGACTTCTTGTAATCCAAGGTCATTTTTTCCCCCAACCTGCTATTACTATTCTGTTAAAATTGACACCCATGAGGCATATTTTACAAGACTTGCCAATCTTTGAAAACATACTATGGGAAATAAACTAAAAAAACAGAAATGGCATATATCAGGAAAGAGAATAGAGCTCATAGGGAATGGGTCATAAAGTTGAAGATTTGAGACTTGATGTAAATACCTTGAAAATCTACAGTGTACTTAAGTACATGAAAAAGTGTTCTGTGTCAGCAAGCATTTTGTTTCAGGAAATGACAGAAGGGAGTCATAAAGTTTGCAAAGTGCTACTGAAAGGGAAAGCAGCCCCCAGTGCCAAGCAGATAACTGATGTTTAAACAGCTGTTAAATGTTATGTTCTAGACTGCAGCCCTAATAGAGAATTTGCCAACTAGAGACTATTAATAATAAAAAAAATATTTGCATGTTTATACATTCTTTCAGCTAAGGATCCCTATGTTTGATGTGCACTATGCAATGGAGCTTCAAAATGCATTAGTAATACAGATACGTAATTGAATGCCTTTCATGTAGACTGAGAAATAAGTTTTATATAAAATAGTCAAACTCAAGGTTCCACAGCAAATACTAAAAAAAATCAGGGTTAAACTCCTTGATTTTCTATATTGCATTCCTATGCAACAAATAAAAAATGGCTGTAATGTATTATCCAAACAAGAAGACCAGTAAGATGGAATGTGTGACCAACTTACTCTTGCAAGTGTGGCATTTACTCCCCTAGGTGTAAGTTTTTCAGTTTCGGGTGTACTCAGAATCCCAATATTTTTATAAAGCATCTTGTTTTATTTGTATATCCTCCTTGTCAGATTATTTTAATGAACAGTTCTTTTAATTGTCTGTGTATTTATTTGTACAGTTGTGTTTTACTGTTAGCGATAACAATAGTCATAACACTCAGGGGACACTTAAGTACTTTTTCTTTTTTCCTAACTGAACACTATGCTCTATGAATGCTTTCCTAAAAATATTTAAACAGCCTTAATCCTGGCTGGGATATTGTGTTAATTGCTCTAAGGACAAGAAGATGTGATATATTATGTCACTTATGTTGCTGGTCCTCTCAGTTACAAATTCTCTTTCCCTATAGATGATATCCATCAGACATGACCTTAGCTGAAAATGAGTTAAGTTAGTCATAAACTCTTCCCAGTGACCCACCTATCTAAGCATCCTCCTCTCAGGCCTAAGTCTTTCTGTGATTGCAGAGAAAGCTTAAACAGCCCATGTAAATTAAACTTTTAGATGATTATGGAAAGTGAGATTAATACTACCTTAATTTTCCAATTAATCTGTAGCAAAATGAGACACATTCTCACTTTTTCCCTCCAAATGACATCACAAGATTTGATAATATAAATAATTTGGAATGGAACTATGGAATGTGGAATTATATTATGGCTTGTAAATTTATTGTATCAGAAAATTTAGTTGGCCAAGATTTTGCTCAAAGAAATGAGCCATTACAAATCCACTTTATAATGATCATATTTCAAGGCACCACTGCTGAAGTCTTGAACTTTGGTTCTATTCAAAGAAGATTTTGAAGATTCATGGAGCTGCCATGTAGACCCCAACTATCTGATTTTAACAGCTGCAGAAGTGACTTTATTTTGCCTCTGTCTCTGTCATACCTAAGGGGCCACCTTTGACACACCAAGTGCTCCCATTTGGCAAAGAGAGGATTTTGTATGGAATTCATGCAACGTCAAGCTCAGACTTTCTAATCGTTCAAGTTATGCTGCTCTGTTATGGACAGGGGAGACTATCGCCACAGGTGTCAGTGTAAGCAGAATCGTACTTCCTTCATCAAATTTCAAGAAAACCAACTAAACATTTTCCTTTTTCACTGTAAAAATAGATGCTTAACCAATTTTTAGGTCAGGAAAACTCTTGTGTTCTGTAATTTTTTCTCAGATTTCTCTAGACTTATATTGCATATTATGTCTTATGAAGTGTCTGAGTGTATAAAATGTTACTTATTGGACAAAAGACAGTTTTATAAATAATACAACATACAACTACAAATATGTGTTTATACTAGTGTATCAAGAGGGACCAATGTTAACAGAAAATCTGCATGAACAGAATATTAGGGTATGTTTTCAAACCTCTCTGATATTCAGTACAACTTACTTCTAATTAGATGTGTTCTGTATATGTATATATAAATTTCGTAAATAGCCTAGGCATGCCAAATATTCTTGTTTTAATTATAACAAATAAGAGTGATGTTTTAAAGAGTGAAACTTTAATGTTAAGTTCAATTTAATGGTAAAATGAAAATAACAAGAGACACTGGATCTTTCTTAGTGAAAGGTAAATGAAATATTATGTACCATAAAAGTGCACAGAGTAACAAGAGAATTTTAAAAATCTGTCCAGGACACCAGAAGAAAACAAAAGTTTCAAAAGAAACAGAGCACAGTTTAACATGAGTATTCAATGATGAAGGTTTTATTTTCTTTTTCTAATTTCTTTGAAGAAAAAATAGTTATTGCAGCAGAAATAGCAATCTTGAGGAATATGTGTTGCATTATGAGATGGAGAATTTGTTCCAAGTGAGAAAACAAAACACAATAACAAGGAAAATAACTCTTGCCACAGCTCAGAGTACTTCGATTTTACACATCAGAGATGGGGACAAATTCAAAAGTTTTGTGAGGTTTTTTTTCCTTAATAGACAAACTTATTTCTCCCAAAGGATGTTAAATAATGTCTAAACGTTTGATATAAGGAATGTATATACTTATCAATAAAGAGTTTTCTCAGTTAATTTTTTATATGTTTTTAAATGACTTTTCTGCTTTTAAAGGAGCTCTGCAACAATGTCTGGAACAATCTACTGTTAAGCTAAAAAGTCTGAAAAAATCCCATTTGTAATGAAATGAGAAAAGCCACTTTTTCTGGAAACAAGAACACATTTGTTTTGTTATTTCTAGGCTAAAAATATTAACAGTTTGAAAGTTGACTTGTAAAGGCATCCTTTCTCACACTGAGTTAAGATAAAACTATTTTATAATCCATCTCACCAAAATGTGTCATTATAGGGAATTTAAAAGTCAGTGCTTGACTTTGGAAAAACGCATATTGCTCTGTGATTTGCTGTGCTGGGAGAGCTGTAGCATGTAGCAGACAGGAAAATGGATTATAACACAGTGAGTGACAAAACCGCTTTTATTCTGAAGACAAAGACTTGACTTCACCAGAAGAACATCTGGATTCGGTCTAAACAGGATCAGTAGTGGGTGTTCCCCCTCCTACTGACCTTAAGTAACTCCCCTCCCACCTCATCCCCCCAAAAAAAAGTTATCTGCTTTGAATAATCATTGTGGATTCAAGGGAACTATTCACAAAAGAAAAGATTCTGTCTACCATATAAGTGGTTTGCAGGGTTTTTATTTTATGGTTATGACAGCCTACTGGGATGTTCCATTTTCTTGTTCCCTGTTTCTTCACCGCAGTATAAGGAGTGAACTGATTAATGACCATAGTCATTACAGAGAACTGAGGGAGGCAAATAGGTGGCTACACGGATAGATAGATGTATCAGTTACATCCAGTTATCATTCTCTGATGTGTGTGAACACTGGAACTAAGTCAAGTATAAAAATGAATCATCACAAGCAACAGCAAAATGAAGATGTGTGCCTGTAAGTTTATGTATCTATGCATGTTTTTTTGCATATATATGTTCTTTATACATGTTGAGTTATGTATATGTTTGTGTGCAGAGAAGTATGTTTACATTATATATGTGAATATATGTTTATGTATTTATATATTTATAAAACATCTTCTGTACATAATACACACTTTATACACTAAATATAGTAAATGTATAAAATTGTATAAAAATATGTAGATTTGCTTTTCTTACATAAAACCTTGAGTATTGGTTCAGTCCAGCAACACACCAAGCCCATCGTCCTTTACTCAGTGCATAATTAAAACTATATGTAAATCTCATAAGTCTCACCAAATCAAACAGACATTTGATGTGCTTTCCTAGTAAGTGGTGTAAGCATGAAGTGTGAGCCTAAAGTGTTCCCTAAATGGTCCAAAGATTTATTAACTTCAAAAGTTTATAATTTTCTGCTTTTTAAAAAAAAAAAAAAGATCTCTTTTTTCCAAGAAAGCATCCAAACTACAGGATGCTTTTAATTTACAACAGATGCTTAAGGATCTTATTAACACCTATATCTAGGACAAAATTAAGTCCAGGTGTTTTGAGCTACAAAAGAGAAGAAATTAACTTTGCAGGTAGGCGGAAAACAGGTTGATTTCAATAAATTTTGTTTAAAAATGAAATCTGTTGGTCAGTTTTAATGATGCAGCATATGCTGTTATTGATCTGAAATTTGTATCAAGTGATTTGTCACAGTGGTTCACAGTGCTTAGGGAGAAGGAGTAACTTATTGGGGATGTTGACCCCCAAATCACATTGGTTTAGATATACTGAGAACAATTCATAAGGAAAGCAATGACACCTACTGTCTACTCCTCTGTTTTTATCATCTTTTCTTAGAAAGGACTCATTAGATTTGGAAAGAGAGTATGCTTTACCTGACAAAATGTTAGGAGCATCTCAATCACCATCTGAGCCTGTTAGCTGCACAGTTATTCAGGAGGAAAGGGAGGCCCTTCAGAGGTTAATGAATGAGGTTAATGAGGGGAAAATACTCATTAAGATTTGATAAGATAAGAAAAGAGTTGTGACCAGCCTTCACACAAATGGCAGGGAAAGCGAAGAAGTAGAAAAAGAAATTTTCAAAGAAAAACAACTGCCTGTCCAGGACATGTGAAGGTTACAAGATAGACAAGGAAAAGGGTGGGGAATACAACTCCAAGACCAGTGAGGCTGAACAAGGAAAAGCAGGTAAAAATCGTATGACCTAGAATGTCCTGTTTCAGTTCAGTGCCATTAAGAGACTATTGTTCTGTACGTACATGTATATTGAGATATTGCCTATATCTGTACTGGTAAATAGTGAGTGGGTCCATCACTGAAACATAGTTGTCCACACTGTTAAATTCTTATAACAGACTCAGACACTGTTTTGGCTCAGGCAAATCTGTGATGCCTCCAATACTCCCAGGCATGCTCAGGAGTTAGCACAAGCAAGGTATCATTTCTGTAGTTTGGCTGTAACTAATGCATTTTGGAGGTTAACAGTACTAGTGTGAATGGACCCTGTCCACTGATTTCAAGGCCAATGAATATGTCTTAGCACTACTGATGTTTCTACATTATGTTTCTACAATGGTTCAGTCAAACTCTAAAGTGTTTTCTCAGGAGGTAAGAGCTGGTTGTTTTCTGCTGTCCTGGTACTACCTGAATAAGAAAAAAGAGGCCTAAGAATGGCAGGCATCTGTCCGTTAAACCCATCTGATTAAATGGAAATACTATAACGCGTTTCACACTAAATAGTTTGGAACGGCCAGAGTGACAAAACAATATTTTCATTCTGTAATGCAAGATATTTTAATGACAAAAAACACATTCAGTGTTTGACACAATCAAATATAGATAGTGATTACTACTGTAGAGATGATCTCATGTTCTTTAAGGTCAGTGGAACACCTGCTGTGAAGTTAGGTCCCGGACGACTGGAGGCTAGCCAATGTGACGCCCATCTATAAGAAGGGCCGGAAGGAGGAGCCGGGGAACTACAGGCCGGTCAGCCTGACCTCGGTGCCGGGGAAGATTATGGAGCGGTTCGTTTTGAGGGCGCTCACTAGCCATGTCCAGGACAAGCAGGGGATCAGACCCAGCCAGCACAGGTACATGGAAGGCAGGTCCTGCTTGACCAACCTGATCTCCTTCTATGACCAGGTGACCCACTTAGTGGATGAGGGAAAGGCTGTGGATGTGGTCTACCTGGACTTCAGTAAAACCTGTCTCCCACGGCATTCTCCTAAGAAACTGACGGCTCACGGCTTAGACAGGTACAGTCTTCGCTGGGTAAAAAAGTGGCTGGACGGCCGAGCCCAGAGAGTTGTGGTGAACGGAGTTAAATCCAGTTGGTGACCAGTCACAAGCGGTGTTCCCCAGGGCTCAGTTTTGGGGCCGGTCTTGTTCAATATCTTTATCAACGATATGGATGAAGGGATCGAATGCTCCCTCAGTAAGTTTGCAGACGACACCAAGTTGGGCAGGAGTGTTGATCTGCTCGAGGGTAGGAAGGCTCTGCAGAGGGACCTGGACAAGCTGGATCGATGGGCCGAGGTCAACTGTATGAGGTTCAACAAGGCCAAGTGTCGGATCCTGCACTTGGGTCACAACAACCCCATGCAACGCTACAGGCTTGGGGAAGAGTGGCTGGAAAGCTGCCCAGAGGAAAAGGACCTGGGGGTGCTGATTGACAGCCAGCTGAACATGAGCCGGCCATGTGCCCAGGTGGCCAAGAAGGCCGATGGCATCCTGGCCTGTATCAGAAATGGTGAGGCCAGCAGGAGTAGGGAGGTGATTGTGCCCCTGTACTCGGCACTGGTGAGGCCGCACCTCGAATCCTGTGTTCAGTTTTGGGCCCCTCACTACATGAAGGACATGGAGGTGCTGGAGCATGTCCAGAGAAGGGCAACGAAGCTGGTGAAGGGCCTGGAGCACAAGTTTTATGAGGAGCGGCTGAGGGAACTGGGACTGTTTAGCCTGGAGAAGAGGAGGCTGAGGGGAGACCTCATCGTGCTCTACAACTACCTGAAAGGAGGTTGTAGCAAGGTGGGTGTTGGTCTCTTCTCCCAAGTAACTAGCAATAGGACGAGAGGAAATCATAGAATCATAGAATCATAGAATCATACAGGTTGGAAAAGACCTCTAAGATCATCAAGTCCAACCGTCAACCCAACACCACCATGCCCACTACACCATGTCCCTAAGGGCCTCATCTACACGTCTTTTAAATACCTCCAGGGATGGTGACTCCACCACTTCCCTGGGCAGCCTGTTCCAAGGCCTGACCACTCTTTCAGTAAAGAAATTTCTCCTAATGTTCAATCTAAACCTCCCTTGGCGCAACTTGAGGCCATTTCCTCTTGTCCTATCGCTAGTTACTTGGGAGAAGAGACCAACACCCACCTCGCTACAACCTCCTTTCAGGTAGTGAAATGGCCTCAAGTTGCGCCAAGGGAGGTTTAGACTGGACATTAGGAAAAATTTCTTTACTGAAAGAGTGGTCAGGCCTTGGAACAGGCTGCCCAGGGAAGTGGTGGAGTCACCATCCCTGGAAGTATTTAAAAGATGTGTAGATGAGGCCCTTAGGGACATGGTTTAGTGGACATGGTGGTGTTGGGTTGACGGTTGGACTCGATGATCTTAGAGGTCTTTTCCAACCTTAATGATTCTATGATTCTATGATTCATGTATATTAAGCCTAAGGCTAATAATTTGACATAGAATTAGTGAAAGAGGGACTAGAATATTTTCAAAAAATCTCAGCTTTATATCACCTGCTGAGATCTTTTGATAATCTGGTTGCTTTGGTGCTTCAGTAGTAGCAACGTTCTTCTGAAAATTCAGGTCTTAAAGTATTCACCAATAGTTGAAAATATATAGGAGAAATTCTGGCCCTATAAGAGTTTTATCATTGTCTGAATTTGGACTAGAATTTTAAAGATGTTTTATCCCCTCTGTTGCTTCTTGGTTTGTTTCTTTCTTTTGCTTTCACTTTTTCTTTCAGATACTCTACTTTTAGGATTAAAAATATACAGCAAGTTGACCTTGTTCTGACTCTATTATCTCATAGCTGTGAATCCTGTGTTCGAAGAATTCCAAAAAGTACGGTTTCTAACACAATACCGAATTAATTCTGTTGTATGTTTTCCAAACATATTAATTTAAATGTAAATGTTAATGTCATAGATGCCTTTATATATATAGCAAGTGTTGAGCTATGGTTGTATAACCACTTCCATATAAAGGTCTTTTTCAATATTAACTTTAAACTATATATAACTCTGAAAAACTATCACTTTCCCAGGCTTTAATTTTCCATGTCTGATCTCAGTTTATATTGAATCTTCAACATTTTTTTATGTGTGCTCTTTGTTTATTTTTTTGTTTTATTTTGTCTTTTTGGTTTGAGCAATTTTTTTTTATATTTCTATAAAAGATGATGAAGAAATAATCCCCCTTCACATTAAAAACCTTCTTACAATGTTGTTTTTAAATGCTTTAAAATTGATTTTAAATAGGCTTAGAGAAAAGCATACCAAACTAAACAAAAAATTTCAGAAAATTATTGCCACTGAACAACGATACCATTTTCTTATTCCACAGAAAATTTTCTTCTTTTTTTCATGACATTATTAGATTCAGCAAATAAGTTTATTCATCCAGTTATCCCTAGCATATCTGTGGAAGACAGCAACATGGTTTTCTTAGCTGCTTTTGTCACCATTTTTTATTACATAAATTTTCCACCAATGTTCAAACTGGAAACTCTGAAGTGTTTTCTTCCATATTTTTTTGTTGAAAAATGTTGCTTTGTCCTATGAATATTTTCCACAGAAATACATTTTCATATCTGGGCAAAAGTTTTTCATTTTACCTTTCTAAATACTTTTGCCTTGTCTTTAGTACATGTAACCAGTGAAGATGTGTCTACAAAACAGAAGATATAATTGAAACTTGGGAAGATATTTTTGCCTGGGGTACTTTGCAGTTTCTTGGATATGGATATGTTCATTCCCTTTTTGTTTTCTTTAACAGTAAACCTCCTTTGATTAACCAAAAGGGTTTTCTCAGAAGAGGTAATAGCTAGTTTTAAATCCACTAAAGTTGAAGATTATGATGGTACATAGTATGATTATGTCTTTAGTTTCTGGCAATAAAAGTAATGAACTTTTTATCCAATATCTCCTGAAAACTAGAAAAGGTGTACTTGCCCACTCTTGACTGGTTTATATAGAAGTGTAGTGGCCCATTGTGTTAAGTCTATACTATGGGCCCTGGAATGATTTTCCAAGCACTGGTATTTGGTACACACCTCAGCCATGCTGTGGATTTGTCCTGGGAAGCAGCACAACTGCATTATCCTTCCCTGCCCTCCACCCATGTCCTCACATACTTCACATAAACTCAGGCACTGAGATTGGAAGGGAACTATGGCCCATGTCAATAAGAGTCTGTCCTGGTCCAGATGATCACAACTATGGAATGGATGTTGAAAAACACTTGCTGTACATATAGAAACAGTGGAAAGCAAAAAGCTGTTTTACTTATTTCTCTACGAAGCTATTTTTAAAATCCAAGAAACAGTACAATGAATGAGATCTTATACACAAGGTATTTAAATCATTCTCTAGAGCTGCATAGTGTGGACATACTGAATTCCAGAGTAGAGTTAAAAATGTTTTTAAATTCTCCAGGTGCATTCCCTCAAGATATATAAGCAATCTCCTTTGCAATTCTGAAAATGCAATGTTCCCAAATGCATTGCAAATGTTGATTGTTCATGGCTTTTCTATGGGAGAAATCTCTCATTTATCTTTCCCCTAACCATTACTCCAGAGTCCACAAAAGCCCTAAATGGGAGAATAGCCAAAGTTTGCAAGCCACAAAGTGACAGGTTTTACCAATAGAGAGGAAAATGTGCAAAGACCTCTTCCACATCTGTAATAACCATAGTGGGGGCCATTCAATTAGGCATAGCTTTTAATTGTTCCAGCAGTAAGGTAAACTACAGCTGTGGCATGGTGCTCCTTCCCTTACGTTCTGGTGATGGGACTGTACGAGGTTGGACACAGCAGGGAAGAGAGCAGAGAAAGGCTATTATCCCCCAGCATCGTTAGCCTAACAGCAGGAGTGAGTCCTGAGAATTTGTAAGCAAAGGATGCCCCCTTGTGCGATGGTATCACTGAGCACAAAGCCTGTAGTTCTGAAATAATGCAGATTATTGGAAACACAGGCTTTCTAGTAAAATGTTATGTAATGAATTAAAAGTATTTCCTTATCTGTATTTTAAATCCTAATCTCTTAAATTTAGCATAACTGTGATACAATATATAAATAGAAAAAATGCTGTGGAGTATTTTCATGAACTATATTTCAAATTTGCACAGAGCAAACGTAGCTTGGACAATATTTTATTAATGAACAGGTCCTAAACTTTTTTTTCCCCCCCTTCCCTTAGGATTGCATTGCCTAATACCATATTCTGCAAACCAAAATCGAATTCAGAAGTTCAATTTAAATCTTGGCAATCTTTCAAGAACATTAAAAAGAAATTAAATCAATTTTGGAGAGACAAGCTGTTATATTTTAACCTTCTTTTTACATAAATGTTAAAAGAATCTTTTCTTTTTGGAATCTGTCCATAGTATATGACCAAGACCCTCCTGCAGTAACCAGTTAACTGACCCACTTATGTTAGTTAAAATATAAACAAGAAAAATGTATTTTAAAGGGATCTTAGGACTGCCATACACCAACTACAGTATGGTTGATTGGTTGTTACCTTTCCACTTGTTAAGGACACATTATTACAAAGAACTAAAACAGCCCAGCAACCCTTCTCTTGCTTTTGGACTAGCTGGTACACCATGTCTACAGTTACGCACCCTGGTACCCAAAAGAGGTTGCTGACATCCAAATTGCTTGTTGGTTAGGGTCCCTTAGCTCATGGTTGACCCCAAATCAGAATAGGGAACAGGCAGCCAAAGTGGCAGCTGGCCCATGCCTATTGGCTCTGTCCAGAACAATTTAGCAGAACTGAGATAACATACCTGTGCCCATGCTCTGTTTAGTTACTAGTACAGACAGTTTGTCCTTGGTGAGCTATAGGCACATTTCCCCATTAATATAAAATATGTTTTTAAACCAATAATCAATAACCTTTTTTTTTTAATGGAAAACCTGCTACTGATTTCCAAAGAAGCTGAATCATTCTCTTAAGTATTTATAAGGGAACAATCCAGAAAAATTTCTGGCAATATCCAAGGTATTTATAAGAGGGACTCAATACAAGTAAAAGCAGTTGATGCTGAATCTTCCCTTGGACTGATGTATAGTGCAGTTAAGAAAATTTATTACAATGAAGAATATGAAGATTTGCTTAATACGGCAGAGCAAAGAGTGACATTATTGCGCCAAATGTACATTGCAGACTAAGTAAAAATAAAAATAAGTGTGTGATTGAGGAACTCTTGAAAGATGCTGATATACACAATTTCAATGATAAATTAAAGATGTCTCTATTTAATAACATTAGTTACTTCTGTGAACACTTAGAAGTTCAGGTTTTTATTTGCCAAGGAATAAGCTATCTAGTAAAGGCAATACAAGCATTACTTCAGACATAAACCAGTGTAAATTGGGCTACAGTTTAGCTGTGGGTTATTAACCTAGATACAGTATTATGTATTATTATGTATAGCAGTAGTATGGAGAAGAGGAAGAATCATAGATCTTAATGGAAACAGCTCCAGTAAATGTATATGGAAGTGAAATATATATGAGGGAGTACTCAGCAGCATAATCCTCAAACAAACACATATGCTGAACCAGAATCAACTCTTCCGTCACGGCACATTGGAACTGTAGCCAGTTTGGATTTGTATCATTCTACACCAGGTGACACTGATTTGATAGAGAGTTTTGGAATAAATGTTTTGCACAGCTCCTTTATTAGTTGACTGTTCTCTGGAGTTATTGAATATATTTATTTTAAGCAAAAGCACATTAATGAAGTGCGGCTATGCCAGTGGGGAGTTGTAATTGTCCTCTAAGTGTCAGAGCATTCTGTCGCATTACTTCGGTAATTTAAAGTATGCCAAAGCTGTGAACTGCAAAGATACAGAGCAAAACAATATCAACTCACCCACAATTTAAAGGGATTTTTGTTGACTTCAGGACTCTAGCTCCCATTTCCTTTGAAGAGGGCTTGGCCCATTGCTCCTAACTGCACCTTCAAAAATGTTCTAGTGAATGCAGTCCAGTAACAATATTATTTTATTGCTTGAAAAACTTAATTTTGATTTTTTTCAGGATGCTTTACCGTGAAGCCTACCAGCTTTCTCAGCACTAGCTCAGAGGTCCCTCATAGAGCATTGTGTCCATAGAGTTGCATCTAAAATGGAAATGAGACTGAATGCTGATGTCTAAACACAAAAAATTCCTCCACAAAATGCAGCTCTAGTGATAATATTTATTCAGTGTCTGTGATGTCATCCTCAAAAGTTTTTAAATTATCGTAGATTTCCAGTAATATAGCTCTCAATTACTCTCTGTTATATTCCAAAAATTAAGTATAATTGTATGTGAGCACAGATTCATCATCTAGCCCTGGTAGAAGTCTTTGCGTGCTGACAGGTGCTTTCATCTGAGGCAGCGCTGATGCACCTATTTGACCCCTTACAAAGTCCTGGTGGCAGGGTTGCAAGCTGGCGGGGTTAGTTCAAGGTCTTATTCCTCCTCACAGAACTTATGACCACACTGCCCATTGCACAAAACAATACTGTACTCATGGGAGAGCTTGGTCTGCTACCATGCTGCCTCCCCCTCCGCTCCTGCTGAAGCTGTGCAGAAGAGAGTATAGATCTTGTCATCTACAGGAAAAAAAAATCTGTATGCTGTTGGTTAAAACTGTAAGGAAATAATCAAATAATGCCATTTTGTGTGTGTAGGCTCTGTGATGTATACACGTTTGCTTTTTACATCCCTCCCTTTTCAACAGAAAATGAAAATTCATTCATATCCTTGTTTAGGTATGCTGGGGGTAAAAGAAGTACAAGACAACATAAAACAAAGATAGGGATGAGGACAATGGACTGCCATGTAAAGTTTCACAACAAATGAGTTAAAAAGTAAACAGAAAACAATCTTATTTGATTTCTTCCACAATGACATTTTTTGTAGTCAATTGGATGTGAGTAATACTGTAATTTGGAAGCAAAGTCCTGGTGAAAAGAGAAGATGAACTCAAGCAAGGTGCTTGTTCTCCTTTTTGCTGATGCACAAGCAAGAACTGATGAATCATTTTTCTGGTTACAGAAACCCCCTTTCTCTTGCAACAGGAGGCCTGGCCAGAGTCTTGTGAGCAGGAAGCAACTCATCCCAGATGTAACACTTAGTATTTTATTACTTTTTTAATTTATTCTGGCAATAAATTAATGTGTCTCATTGTCCTGGTTTTGGCTGGGATGGAGTTGATTTTCTTCCTATTAACTGGTATAGTGCTCTGTTTTGGATGTAGTGTGAGAATAATGTTGATGATACACTGATGTTTTGGTTGTTGCTAGGTATTGTTTACGCTAATCAAGGACTTTTCATATTCCCATGCCCTGCCAGATGTGCAGGGGGCTGGGAGGGAGCGTGGCCAGGGCAGCTGGCCCAGCTGGCCAATAGGCTACTCCATACCATATGACGTCATGCTCAACATATAAGGCTGGGTGAAGAAGAAGGAGGGGAGGCGTTCGGAGTGATGGCGTTTGTCTTCCCAAGTAACCGTTAGGTGTGATGGAGCCCTGCTTTCCTGGCGATGGCTGAACACCTGCCTGCCGATGGAAGTAGGGAATGAATTCCTTGTTTTGCTTTGCTTGCGTGCGCGGCTTTTGCTTTCCTTATTAAACTGTCTTTATCTCAACCCACGAGATTTCTCACTTTTACCCTTCTGATTCTCTCCCCCATCCAACCCGGCGGGGGGGGTGAGCGAGCGGCTGCGTGGTGCTCAGTGGCCGGCTTGGCTTAAACCACGACACTCATATGACTGGAAAAGTCTGGATTCTCACTTATTACTGACTGTCCATCACAAATTGTTCTATAACTAAGTACTCTGCTATGAGGAAACACACCTGAATGTACAGGAGCTTAAATTTACAACTTCCTTTCTCTGTGTCACTCTTCTGGAGCTAGCTGCTTTTTCATGCCCTGTGAAATCTAGTTTAGAGATATTCAAGGTATCTTCAGTTTTTTTCTAGGCCCTTTAAAACTTTAGAGCAAAAGAAATGTTAATGTTCTCACACACACTTTACCCACATTTGCAATTTAGCAGACAAACTCTGCAGTGTTGTCTTTCTACTGTTTAAAAATATTCAGGATTTAATGGGGCAACTTGACAAGTGAAGCCATGGTTTCAAGTGCTGCATATAAATCTTAAGCACGGAGAATTACAGGCTGATTCAGTCTCTCATATCATTATACTGTACAAATGAAATAGCACATAGAAGAAAAGTTTTAACATTTTCACTCCTATTATGCTCTCTCAATATATATTTCTGCTCTACTGATTTTCTGTTGTTTTAACAATGTATTGGTGCACTCAAGAGGACTTGAAATTAAGGTAAATATTTATGTTTTCCAGCCAGATAAATTTCAAAAGGTTCAGCACTTCAGACCTGCTCATATAATCATACTACATTTCTGCCTTCTCTTCTGATATGCCAGCACTCCCATGCTTCTTACAAGCACAAAAGCTGAAAGCTTGTCCTGAGCTCCCTGAACTATCTGAAACAGCAGAAGAAAGTGCCCTCCTTCTGCTCATATTTGTAGAGGGAGGTACAGAGCTTCACCATACAGATATTCAATGGAATATATGTATCTTGTGTCATCTTTATGAGAGTTATGTTTTTCCAAGCCAGGGCAGACCTTATGCTGAATACTCATTTTATCATCTTTTTGAAATAAATAGAAAACAAGGACTCTCCATGGTGCAGTCTTCAGACATATTAAGAGCTTTCTGTTACCTTGTTGTGGTTTAACCTGGCAGGCAGCCAAATACCACGCAGCCGCTCACTCACTCCCCCCGCCCCCCCAGCGGGACGGGGAGAGAATCGGAAGGGTAAGAGTGAGAAAAACTCGTGGGTTGAGATAAAGACAGTTTAATAGAACAGAAAAGGGAGAATAATGATAATAAATAATGATAGAATATACAAAATGAGTGATGCACAATGCAATTGCTCACCACCCGCGCTGACTGATAACCAAGTAGCGATCGGTACTTCCTGGATCACGCCTACCCTTCATATACTGAGCATGACGTCACATGGTATGGAATACCCCATTGGCCAGCTGGGCTGGCTGTCCTGATTATGTTCCCTCCCATCTTGTGTACCTAGCTCAGTCAGTAGGCACAGGAGCTGTCCTTGACTAGCAGGGCACTTAGCAACAACTGAAAACATCAGTGTGTTCTCAACATTCTCCTCGTACTAAATCCAAAACACAGCACTAGGAAGAAATTTAACCCTATCCCAGCTGAAACCAGGACATACCTATTACAAACTGAGGAGTAAAAAAGAAAAAGGCAGTAAAATTTAGTTATTCACAAGGAAAATACAGTATGCATGTATGCATAAATGCATGTATGCATGAAAACATTGCCTTCCTTATTTGCCTCTTGGTTTTTATTAGTCTTTACTATGCTAAAGTTGATAGTGTGATATTTTTATGAATGTGTAGATTCTAAATATATTTAACCAGAAAAGGGCTTAATTTACACGTCACTTCTGAACTTGATCCAATCTCTCCTAATTAATCACTTGGTCCCTAAGCCTCCCATTCTCATTGGTATTTTCACAGTACTGCTGCAACGACTGAAGACTAAGCCTGCAGAAAAAAGTAGTTGACATCTTTCTGCTTTCTTGGTTCCCAGAACTTGCTGACCAAACAAATATCCATCTCAGCACAAAGAAGCTACAAACAGGGGACAAGGACATAGGCAGAAGAAGTCCCCACTTTCTCTGTTGATGGTAATTAGGCATGAGATCATTCTAGCTCTGCTATAAACATGTACTGTATGATCATTAGTTATATAGCTATATTATTTTGTGTTTCTGTGTTTCCTTTAGCTTGTGAGTCCTTCTGGGACACATTGAATGTATTGACACTGCAGCCTTCCATTTAACTGATGACCAACTACCTCACTGCTTTTCCCATCATTTTTACTTGTCAGGGGAGTGGCAGGCAATACGTTTTCACAAAGTAGCATCTACTTTAAGACAAAAGGAGGGGAAAGGGAGGACCCCTTATCTTTTTTCAGGTTTTAAAGGAAAGCTAACCTGTGCTGACTAAACTGACTAAACTAAACTGACTGAACTGTGTTTGGGCCCACTGGCAGAAAATGATTAGGTTTTTTTGGATCAAAACCATCAGTAACTTAAAGCACAAAGCAATGCTGAATACCTTTAAAGCTCTCTTTTTTTCTTAAAAGGAGAGAAACTATTAACACAAAATGTAATTCTATTATGCAAAATGCATCTTTTTTTTCTATGTTTCTTCTTTCTTTTCCATTCCGTTCTGAAATTTTATAATCAGAAGCACTTGCAGCATGCAAATGTGGAGGTTGTTTCATAACATTCTTTTGGTAGAGTGTATTTGTTTCTCATCCAAGTATTTACTTCCTCAGAAAATGTAATACTGCTGGATTTGTCCCAGTAAACATGGAAAGCAAGATTCTTAGTTGGTCAGAATCAGCAATGCTTCAGTGAAGACATTTCTTGATTCTGCTCTGACTCCCCTCACAGATTTGAACACCACTGTTTTCTGGAATCTATGTCTCAATGTAGGGTCTTAACTGCCAACCATAAGGAAGCTTGTTATTTGATGTTTAGGTCCACAAGCCTTTTGCCCTATTAAGACAGATAATATAACCTAAAAATTGTACTGTGCATGAAATAAGCCTGCAGGGATTCATTTACTGCAAACAAATTGCCAAAGGAGAAGAAACAACATTAAAATTGATCTATAGAGACAGCTTAAAAAAAAAAAAAAAATCATAACTTTCAGCAAATATTCTCCCTGCTGGTCTTCTGTTCATAACATAAGAAAATGTTATGCTTCTGAACTCAGCACTGTCATAATAGTCCTTAATTACAATGTGCTCATTATATATGTATATTAATTATGCCACATAAATTAATTCCTCTTAATACTGTTGGCTGTTTTTCAGTAGCTCTTAGAGGTGTGCCCAGCTGAAACTCCATTGTACTGGAATAAATGGCAGTCCTTGCCTGCAAGAGATTGCAGTCTAAAGGACAAAAACTAACGAGTACTGGAGAAGAAAAATAAATGTGGTAGGAATGATAAGGGGCTAGTTTAACATAAGTAATATAAATTGGTGTAAAAAAGCTCAGGTCACAATTTCTTACTTGCTTATAGACTAGGAGATGGCAATATTCTGTACATGAAATGTCAGAAAGGAATCTCCTTTATTTAGGTAGGGACTTAATGAACTCAGACGTACCTTATTCCTGTAAAATGTATTAGTTAAAATTCTCATCATATACTTCGGATGATATAAGCAAATCCCAAGAATATTATGCTATTTATGGTTTCCCAGAATAACTTCTTTAAACAGCACACTTACTAAGGTAAACATTTTTAAGCTTTGAGGTTGATTTGGAAAGAGATTTTAAAAGATTTGTGGGTATGCAGGTATATCTGAAATTTGGTCTCTAAGTCCCCAGTATTAGGTACCCAAAAACTAGAAAATGGAAAATAATAACGCTATCCCCAAAGTTCAAAGAAGGTAAACACAAAGTACCTAGCGCACCTGGGATTTAAAAACTCCCTCCAACTAGAAGCAGATACTAAAAAAACATTTGAATGTTTAGAAGTCTTGATTAAAAGCAGGGAGGAAAGGAGGCACCTAATAGTTCCTTTATACTTCACACTTAGGGGTAAATGAGGTTCTTAAGTGAAACGTAAAGGATTAAATTCCTGAACTGAATATAGGGGAGTGAAATCAACATAAGGAAACCAGAAAAGAAAGGCAGGAAACAACTTATGAGTAAACTAGGATTTTGGCAACCAGGATCAGTGTCATAAAGATCAGGCAATTTATTGTGCTAGTATTGATAGAGAAGTAGTTATGCTAGGTATGACCCATGGACATCATTAGATAACTTTTTAGGTGTGTGAGTATTGCATACTGGAAACCCATGGCATCCCAGAATACAGCATAATATTCATTCCCTGATTACGTGTTCATATGGATTCTTTTTCTCTGTTTTAGTCCACCCAGATCTAAACACTGATAATGAATATAAGAACATTAATTGCTACCTTTCAAAATGTTTTGCTGATTTTACACCGAGGATGGGAATACTTCTTTCAACATAGAGAAAACGGCATTAAATCTTCCAAGGCAACTAGCTGAGTAAGCAAATTATTCAGCACATGAAAGGAAGTGTCACGACAAACAAGATTATTAAAAAGAACCCTCCAGTTATCTTCTGGCCATTGGGTTCCATTATCAGCTTCAATGAAGTAGCAAATGCTATCAGCCCCTGAGGAGAAAAGGGGCAGTTTCAATAACAGCCATAATGTCAAAGGCAAATAATGTTATAAATGTAATTGATAACTATGTTCTTGCATCAGCTACCAGACCAAAATGTTTTTTTCATCAACACCAACATTTCAGGATGAAAATGAGAGTATAAGAAATAAACAAGTTGTCAGACAAATGCTGCAGTAAAATTAAATGGTAGGCTAGCTTTATTTTCTTAGCTGATACTGTAAATGACAATGGCAACAAAAAAAGAATTTTGTCTAAATGTTACAGACATGTCAGAAATTGTTGCATTTTCAGAGATTTTAGTTTTTATTCATTAAGGCTCAGAGAATTATTTTCTGATTGTTGGTTTTCCTCAACACACTTCCATATTTCAAACTCTCCATTGAGTGACTCAGATATACAGATTTTTAAATTGTGTGTCTTTTGAAAAAGACTTCAGAAAACTATTTGCATCTTATTCAATCCAAGACTACATTTCAACATCCCGGAAGTTTCTTCATAGTTCTCTATATTTTCTATATATTCAATAATTAAAAACAAATTTATGAAAGCATAAAGAAAATATGAAGAATATTAAACAGTTTTTCCTTTGAGTCCCTTTTCCAAAGTCATATTTTACATTATTAATTTCTACTCACACATCTTCCATCATTCCTTTACCGAATCCTTGCACAATACCAATGTCAAAAAATACTAGTTTATTAAATAAACCATTGGAAAGGATCTGTGAACAAAAACCACCATGTTACCTAATCTGTAACTTGTTTCTTTTCCTTCTGTTAAGCAGTCCTACTTTTTGCCAATTAATTAGCGTTCTCTGGGTTATCTACCCTGTACTGAAGAAGGCCATATCATAGTAACTACTTTCCAAAGTGTTACGGGTTCCATATTAAATGAATTCACTTTTTGTCAGCAGCTCTCCTATTGGATTATTCTTTCAGAACCTCATTTCTCTGGTAATTAGAATCTTTCTTCTAATTTCCATCAGTATGGCTTGTATATACTAGCCTTGTTGAAGATTGTTATTCTTTGTCTGTCTGTTTGAAACCTGGCCTGAATTTGTGGAATACTGGATACACTGTAGACATGTTAACAATCAAAAATATTCTGGTGGACTAAGTTCAATTCTGGGATGAGTCTTCCATTTTATGACCTACATAGTTCATGATCTTGAGTAAATCACTGGATACAAGGCTGAGGAACTGAAGCACAACTAGAATCTAATCATCCCGTTGTGGCTGAACAGATTATAGAAAGGTAGTGGTCCATACCTCAACACATTATTATAGTAATGCTTCACCACAGCTATAACAAAACTTAGATAAATAAATTAAGACTGTCTTCACAAGCTAGCTCCCATGTTTAGAACTGGTAAATTACTAAAGTTTAGAAAAAAATGTATAATACGCCTGCACATTTTATTTTCCGCATTGAACTTTAGATGAAAAAAGTATGGAAGAAGAGAAGATATTCTCTATTTATTTGACAAAGGATGAAAAAAAAGAATACAGTTCAGATTCTGATCAAAAGTCTCACTTCATTTGCTAGTACAGTGGTGCTGCCTAATTCATTCCCATTGTTTCATAATAATCTGTTGGTTTTTTAAGCCATGATGAAAATTCCAGTATATAAATTGCTTGACAGTAAACTTGAAAATATATCTGGGAATATTCTGTCCAAAGTAAAATGGAGAATGCTGTGAACCTCGATCAGCTCACCTGTGGTTTCAGAACAGAATTATTATATTGGATACGTTTACAAGAGGAAAACAAACAATTTAATTGTGGATTTAAGTAACTAATTAAATACTCTATGATTCTCTCATATGTTTAGGATTCTTTTCTACACTGACAGAATGCATGTTCTGGAGGATTGAGACAAACCAGAACACCTGAGAGGTATCCCGTGACGTCCCCCAAACACACCAAGCAGTGAAACAGTAAAAGGCTCTGCAAAAATCAACACGAGACTGTTGCAAATGAGTGTTTTAGAGACTGCTCAAAGAATCTTTGTCGAAGGTATTAGTAGAAAGTGATTTTAATACAAATTTATAAAAGTGCAACCTAACAGATTTCGATGGCAAGGTTCACTCTATCATTTACTACACGGATGAAGCATACAAAGGAAAAGAGCATGGAAAGCTAAAAGGTCCTTGACTAGTGTAAACACTACTTAGCAACAACTAAAACATCAGTGTGTTATCAACATTATTCTCATACTAAATCCAAAACACAGCACTATACCAGCTACTAGGAAGAAAATTAACTCTATCCCAGCCAAAACCAGGACATCATGTTAGAATTGAGTTGGAATGATTTATACAGAGGCCAAAGACGAAAAGGTTAAGGAAGACCCTCCCGTTGAGACACAAGGTTCAGAGAAGACCTGGCTGGATCCAATCTTAGTCTCAGACTTGGACAACGGTTTATGTCTAATACAAAAAGGGTAAGAAGACCCTCCCATTAAGTCACGAGGTTCAGAGTAGACCCAGCTGGATCTACCCCTAGTCCCAGACTTGGTCAACGGTATATGTTTAAGGGATTATACGTGTCTAGCAGCAGTCCAAGGTTCATTCACAATCTTAAAATAGATCATGAGATTTTAGCAGACTGTATTTGCTAGTAGGTACTTCCATCAATTCACACACACATGCACATGGATACAAAGATAGATAAATCTACAAAGGTATACCTGTTAAAAATCCCCCTCAAGTTCAGTGAAATGTCTTGGCATTTCTCAACGGGTGATGGGTTGAACTTCAAGGAGTGTTGCAGGACCAGTCGGCGACGGTTCTCCGAATATCGCAAACTTGAGAGTTTGCAAACTCTGAGGAGCATTCCACTCAGAGGAATATTCTGGGTGCAGCCCACTGTGGTCCAGGAGAGTTCAAAGGGTCTCTCTTGGGACCACTGTTTATAGAGTCGCAAGATGATTGACTTTAGTCATCCGTCAAAACTCTCAAGGTTTCAGTAACAATATTATCATTTCACTTGAGTTACGACTTAGATGAGGGTAGCAGAGGATGACAATTATCCCCGCTCTCGTTTTCCACTTGGGCCAGGCAGCGGAAGTTTCTGGTACAACTGGGACATTCCCTAACCTCAGCTACGCAAGAGTTCCTAATACGGTAAAGGAATGCTCCACAGCCTGACTCATTACATCAAGGCCAAGGTTTAATGGGAGTTTCTGAGATCGTGGAGCAGCCCAGGAGGTGGGGCGGGGAATGCACCACCACAAAGACCCACTTTGTCCTTCTCCCCTCCCAAAGTTAAGGTTATTGCTTTTGTACAGCTATGATCAAAAAACTGCATTCTTTTCCTAAAGTATTTATTTGAAATAACAATTACTCTTGATTTATGTGAGTGAATGAGAAGGATATGGGCTTTAATCAGTTTTTTTTTTCAATTGCAATGCTTATTCGACAACTGTGTAAGAAAATAACTTGTCTCTAAATGTGAACTTTTCTGACAACACAATGCTTAGTTCCATTATCATAGGCTAAACAATTTGTAGTTATTGTACAGAGTAAAAGTGTTGTGGCATTGGATCAAAAAGCATGTGCTTATGAGTGAAGCTCTTTTCAATTACTTACAAAATTGACTTTATCAATATATTTATCATTTTCTGCTTAGGAAAACTGATCACCTGAAGTGGCAAATGAATCTGACATTAAATTTTCTGAATTCATTGGTAGTTTAACATGCAGAAGTATAGTAATCTCTTCTGTAAACGAAGGGATAAATGCAACATAAGGCCTACATATTTTTATGTGAAAATACACTCTGTTTTGTGAACATTTATGATCAAATGTTTTATAATTTTATCTCCATCTCTGTGGTTCAATGCTGCCATATTGTGCTGCTTGCCTCTAATGAAGTAATTAAAAAAAAAGTTACAGCAGAAAGCATCAGAAGAATCTTTCGTTCTTTCTGAAAAATTAGTAAAAGTAGATGTGGAAGAAATACCTGTATCTTAGACATCAGAGTCTCCTGTATGTATTACACATAGATTTATCTCAACATAATCCCTTTGCCTGAAAGAGAAGCACAGAGTACAGAGAGCTATGTACGGTCACTCCTGAATTAGAGTATACACAATTCCAGTTACGAAAATATTCTGACAAAGTCTTACTTATTAAAATAGTCACAGGTAGTCACAGGAGTTGCAATGTAATTGATGATCTACTGTATTTGGGAACTTCAACCTGCAAAACAGAATTCTCTCCCCAAAAGAACCCGGAGATTCTATTAAACTGGAATAAACTTATTGTCCTCAATATTCCATCTTATAATTTCCTTTTGCTCTCTATATTACTGTCTGAGATCATCTTTCTGTTACTGTCTTGTATTTGGCCTAATAGTTTTCCACTACAGAAGATGTGTCTCTGTGTTGTCTCCAAAGGCTGAGTAGCATAATGAGATTTTGGACCACGATAGTTCCACGTCATAAACTAAACACAAATAAAAAGCCAAAACACACCTAGTAAAAAAAAAAAAAAATCAACATTCCAAGTAGTCTTTGTTTGCCCCAAAGCCTTCATTACCTCCTCCTACAAATCAAGGTACAAATCAAGCCACCTTGCCATCTTTTCAGTAATACGAAATGCTCCATGCTTCCTACTCAGTCTATTTCCAAACTGCTTCTATAATGCGTTTGTTCATCAGCTCTCAAGTCAACACAATGTCATGTAGGTGAGAATAAAATAAATAAATCAGCCAAAAAATCCTTTGGATGTAATCATGGTGCAGCCATGGGGAAAGGCATTAATAGGGAAGTGCTTGATAGTTTGCAGGCCTCTGCAACAGATTGGGAGTTGACGCTCATGAAAATAGTTTCTAATGAAGAAACCTAAAGGAATAAAAGATGTAGCAGCACATGATTAGAGAGATTCTAAGATACTGGTCAATCAAAGAGAGGAAAAAAGAGTGTTAAAAGAGCTAAGAATAAAATCTTCATGCAATCACTGATCATTCGGTGTGGAAGGAAGATGTAAAATGTTACTTGTGTATGATTTTACCTCGTGTGTTATAAAGTGTTATGTAAATCCATTCTTTCCGCAGTACCCCCCCAGCCTGCAGGTAGAACTGAATCCACTGCTTCCATTAACAGGGAAAATAAGGATTTGTCCCTGTAAAATAATTGTCAGCATCAGTGTGCAAGAGGTGGGAGTACTCTACATTAACAAAGGCAAGAGCAGAAATGTGGGTTGTGTTAATGGGTTATTTGCCTCTCCCAGAACAAAGGTTTTATACTCCTAAGACTCTACTGCCTCTTATGGAAATAGTAGTTGAAAGCACACTCATCAATGGGTGTAAAAAACATTTCACTCCTCCATCATTAATAGTGCATAAATGTTCCTTTAATAGGTGACTGGTAACATAAATGCAATAATTGATTTTAGTCTTGTTATTTCTTTTACAGTTTTTGTCCTAAATCAGTCTCTAGGAATCTTTTCTTGTAACACAGAAAAATAAAAAGTATTTGCATTTGACTCTTATGTAGATTCAATTGTAATTAGAGGAGGTAAAAAAGACAAGTCTTATTTTGATATTTTATTTGTATCGAATTTCATAACATAAATAGTAAAATATAAGTGAAATGTCTCTAACATGAAGGAAAGGTGACTCAAAATGAAAATAAATAAAGAAATAAAAAATTAGATATAAACAGGGTGATACCAACAACCTATAGAAAACAAAACCAAGTTTATATTAAAAAAAAAAAAGCAGTCAGAGTTTCAAGTGAGTACTGAAAATCCTTTTAACTTGGCCTGGAGGTGAGATAACCTTTAGAACTTTTAAGCTGGCTTCTTCCATACTGATGTACCTTAACAATATTTCGTTTGCCAAAACTGTTGAGCAGCTACTATTCCATAAAAAACAGTAGTGCATATAACCTTTGAAAGTGAGTCCATTTTTTATACAGGAACTTCAATAAAACCTATGGATTTTTATCATTAGTCAATTCAATTTGAAAGTTTGGGCATGTGCGAAGTTTTGTTTGGATACATATCATAACAATTTACAAAGATTTACGGAAATAGGAAAATTCATTCATAAAGCCAAACTTTCAAGCACTGAGCAACTAACTGCATATATTTACAAAACATGCATGTTATAAGTCATGAAGTTACCTTAACGTACCCAAGGAATAGTGTATTTTAATTTCTTTTATCACATTGACTATGCTAACACAGTTTTGAATTGCAATTTGATTGCTCACTTTTGGAAGAAGTGATATCTTTCAGATAGATACTGTACAATTCTGTTTTGTGAAGTGACTGTGGCAGACCTTTGTGCGAATGAAGGACTGAAGCTCTCACCATAATTTTTGGAGGTAACAGTGTCCTATTTCACAGCCTGAAAGCTTCACTTTCATCTTCAACTTAAAATGAATACAAGAAGTTTTGCTAAAAATTAAGATTTATCTTACGTAGCTCTCATTGCTTAGATTGAAACAATAACATAATGATTTAGACTGTTGCTAAAGTGTCTACAGTTTCAGAGTTGCTCTACCCAGCTGTGAGGACACCATAGTTATGGCAGCACACAAAACTTTACAGTCAGGAGTAGTGACAATCTAGTTGACATAAAAAAAAAACACCACCAAACATATTCAAAGAAAGAATAGCATTAACTCAGAATTGCTTTTGTTATGTCTGTTCGTTAGTGGAACATGAACAAATCATGAACGTCAGATGTTCTCACTTGGTAAAGAAACAGATATACACTTGCTTGCAGACTTACACATACTTACAGACTAATTTAAAACCCTTGGGGTCATTTAGGGGAAGTACTCATAAAGCTTAGCTCAAACCTAGCCTAAACTTCCTCCGTAATCAATTTTAATCAACGGAGAGGTGTCTTCACAGGTTTACACAATACATCACAAGCAAGCTATCTAAAACAAGTGAGCTGTATTGCCCCAAGTCTATCATGAATTTTCCTATTTCCGTAAATCCTTGTAAACTGTCATGATATATATGCAAACAAAACTTTGCACATGCCCAAACATTCAAATTAGATTGCCTAATGGTAAAAATCCATAGGTTTTACTGAAGTTCCTGTATAAAAAATGGGCTCACTTTCAAAGGTTATATGCACTACTATTTTTTATGGGATAGTAGCTGCTCAACACTTTTGGCAAATAAAATATTGAATTGCTGTCCCAGCACAAAATAAGCCTGTGGAAATGCTTGTCTTGCCAGAGGCATTGGAGACAGCCAGCATATTCTGGCTGCCCAACTCTTAAATGCCCAAATTGAGCTGCTTTCAAGTCCATCCGTAACTATTCCAGTTGTCTTCTGGAAGAAGGTGTCTCTTTCTAATGAGCATAATGGGAATGCAGCCTCACTGAGCTGAATTTATAAATATCTGTCTGAGACTCTTTCTACTGGCACCAGTTGCTTTGGACTAAACCGTAGTGTAGTGTAAGGCCATAACTCTAAGGGCTCCACTACCATCTCTCTCCCCGTTCCTCTCCTCCCCTCCCCCTCCCCCTTAATTAATAAAAAACTTATTATTAAAAAGTTACAGTTTTCAATAATTATCTGGAGCCCTGTGCAAACAGCTAATAAGTGACAGTAAAAATAAAAAACATAATAAGACAAACATGAAATTAGAATGGTTTGCTTCAGGAAAGTTCACCTATTTCGAAGGTTGACCTCATCATACTGATATAGTGCATTGGGCATAAAACACATTTTAAAATAGGGCAATGATAAATACCTGTACACCACTTAGAGTAAATAGAGGAAAACATCATTATTTACCTGATGTTTATTAGTGAAGATAAATAAATTTGATATCAATATTATGCATGCTCCATGGTTAATAGAATTTGAACAATTATCAATCACAATTAAATGTCTTGGAGATGTGTAGAAACACAGATAAAGGCTGGAAGGGACACTGCCATCTAGCAAAGTGATAAAAAGTTAACCAGATCATACATCCAAAAAATTATTGGTTGTATAGAGAAATAAATGCAATTCTCAAAGAAAAGCTAATGCATTAAAGTTCAACACACCCTTAAATTGGGAGGGTGATTTTCTGATCCATTTAAAAAATAATCCTATCAATGATATTGTGCTTCAGTATGAGATAGATATGCTTATAAAGAAGCAGATCTATATCTCTAAGAAGGTGAAACATTCTCTTAGAAAAAAATGTATTATGGAACACAATTATACTTATGGTTTTTACAATAAAATCAGGCAAATATGAAAGAAAATTAATCAGGCTAAACTAATATCAATTAAATGTAATTGCTTCACTGCTGACTCTGAACTCCAGCATCTGCATTGCTGTGCTTTGTTGCCATTACATTATTCCACAGAAACAATGCTGAAATGTTCATCAGGATATACCTGATGATCTGACTCCATTTCAGGGTAAATTTTTTCTGCTACAGTGTAAAAAGAAAGCATGGGTGAGCTGATAGCCACAGCTCTCTTTCCCTCTTCACAAAAATAAACTTTCAAGAATCTCAGGGAATGCTATGTGGTGCTGGCAAGTATTGCCTGTTTAAAGGCAAGCCCTGTAACTCAATTGATCTAGTACAACATTTCTAATGAGTTCTGTATCTGAATTCATCAGAAAGTGATCTCAGAACTATAATGATATCTTTAGAGTTTTAATTACTTTACTAATGGTGGATAAAGTGGATACATACAATGGATATGTATTCACCATTAGTGAAGCAATTCACTATAGTTCTGAGATCACTCTTTGATGAATTCAGATACAGAACTCATTAGAAATGTTGTTCTAGATCAATTGAGAATTCATTCTATGAAAGTAATTGCACTAGTGAAAGGGTTAAATACAATTCACCTGGGAAGGGAAAGTATTTAATATCAAAATTAACAGGGAAAAAACAAGGACATCTGGAGCAAAAAAAAATATGTTTCAACAACAAGATAGTTTTTAGATATTATTCTACGCGTAATAGAAAAAGAGGAACAAAAATAAAACAAGACACAAGGAGCGAGGGAATAAATATTGATACTGCAGTGGCAATTGACTTGACATCGTAATCTCTTGTCAAGCTGCACAGTGTCTCTTACTCTTGCACTGACATACAACAGCTTCAAATGTCATCCTAATTATACTGGCGGAGCAAAGTGTCCTTAGGGAAATATGAAGTAGAAACGAACAAACACAGTCTTCCCATGCTGTGGGAATGGCACTTACACTTCCATTTTACTGTCAAGGAATACCATGTTCCATTTGGATCTAAAACATTAGCCATCATTTGTTTGGCTGCTTTTGTCTTTATTATACACTATAGAAATTTACATCTGTGATGATGGTGTTTCTTCACAAAAAGCTTTGTTATTTTTTTCAAATCTATGTTCTAAGCAAAATATGTCTTATTAAGGGCCAGATGAATTACTAAAAACAAAACTACATTTCATTACAATTCTCAGATTTATTTTTTCTGTTATTCATTTTCACTAAATATATAGAGCCCTGTTGTCACAAGACCAATGTTTTAATATTTTTTTTTCTCACAGGATGCTTGTGAAGCAGGAACACATGATCAATCCCTTTAAACAGATTAAGAATAGAGGCACAGAAAGAAAAAGGCCAGATCTTCAGAAAACATAGCCACTGTGATTCTTACCAACAGGAGAAAAATGCAACACAATTCCTCTTTGAATGAGGATAGACATATACAGAGATAAATTTCCTTGCAGAGGTCTGAAAGGACACATTTCCAGCCAAGGCAATGCTATAAAACCAAGCTTCATTTCACCTTTAAGGAAAAGAAAATGCAGTAGCCAGATAAAAAGAACACAGTAATAGTAGTAGTAGCAGTAGTAGTAGTAGGGACACTTGTGATTTCGGGTATCTTGTGGGATGGTTCTTCCTAGACTGGAAACAGTTGCAGTGCTATGGCACAGTCCACAGATCAGAAATTTGCTGGAAAGGACAGCAGTACATGGCGTTGACCAGTGTGCAGGGCAGACGGACAGATTTCCTTTCCTAAATTCTTGCAGAGGGAGCTTCTACACTTGGAAGTCACAGATGTTCTTTTTTATATGTTCAGCCACCACAGTAGCTTTTGTCTTTATTCTAGCATGGCATTTATTTTTGGCTGCGGGGGAAGTTGCTCACAGAAAATTATTCTCCTCTCCACAGCCCATACAACCTATCACATTTTATAGTGTAGTTCACATTCACTTTTGTCATAAAGCTTTCAAAGGGCCATATCACTGTCCTGGTTTCTGCTGAGATAGAGTTAAATTTCTTCCTAGTGCTGTGTTTTGGATTTAGTATGAGAACAATGTTGATAACACTTCGTTGTTGCTAAGTACCGCTTAGTCAAGGACTTTTCCGCTTCCCGTGCTCCGCCAAGTGCACAAGAAGCTGGGAGGAAGCATAGCCGGGACAGCTAACCCAGCTGGCCAATGGGGTATTCCATACCATTCGACGTCATGCTCAGTATATAAATAGGAGGCGTGGTCCAGGAAGTAGCAATCACTGCTTGGATATCAGTTGGCGGGTGGTGAGCAATTGCATTGTGCATCACTCATTTTGTATATTCTACCATTATTATTATTATCCCTTCCTTTTCTGTTCCATTAAACTGTTTTTATCTCAATCCACGAATTTTACTTTTTTTTTCGATTCTCTCCCCCATCCCACTGTGGGGGCGGGGAGTGAGTGAGCGGCTGTGTCGTGTTTTGCTGCCTGCCAGGTTAAATGACAACAGTCCTTTTTGGTGCCCAACATGGGGCTTCTTCAGCCACATGTCACCTCCTCCTCTGGGATATTCTGAAATCTTTGCCTTCTGGCCAGTTTGTGATCAATTCCAAGATCCCTGGGCAACAGGAGTTTCCTATTCAGGCCTGTTGTGTGATCAGAACTCCACGTAGCATCGGTTGCATGATGTGTAGAGGGGACCCTCCCTTTGAACATCCAACCCAACACCAGTAGTCGGGGTGCCAGGAGGAGCTGTGCTTCAGTACCAACCACTTCTGAAGCAGCTCGAACCCCTTCATATGTTGCCAATATCTCCTCCTCAGTTGGAGTGTAGAGGGCCTCGGATCCTCTGTATCCTCGACTCCAAAACCCCAGGGGTCAACCTCGAGGTGCTTTCTGTCAGAGGCTCCAGGTAGGGCCATTCTCCCTGGCTGTGGTGTAGACCACATTTTTTACATCTTGTCCTGCCCGGACTGGCCCAAGGGCTACTGCATGAACTGTCTCCCATTTAATTTGTTCAAAGGCTTGTTGTTGCTCAGGGCCCCATTTGAAATCGTTCTTCTTCTGAGTCACTTGATAGAGGGGGCTTACAATCAGGCTGTAATCTGGAATATACATTCTCCAAAAGCCCACAACACCTAAGAAAGCTTGTGTTTCCTTTTTGCTAGTTGGTAGAGACATGGCTGTTATTTTGTTGATCACATGCATTGGGATCTGACGATGTCCATCTTGCCATTTTATTCCTAAAAACTGGATCTCCTGTGCAGGTCCCTTAACCTTACTTTGTTTTACGGCAAAGCCGGCCTTCAGAAGGATTTGGACTATTTTCTTCCCTTTCTCAAAAACTTCTTCTGCTGTGTTGCCCCATACGATGATGTCATCAATGTATTGGAGGTGTTCCGTAGCCTCACTCTGTTCCAGTGCGGTGTGGATCAGTCCATGGCAAATGGTAGGGCTGTGTTTCCACCCCTGGGGCAGTCGGTTCCAGGGGTACTGGAGGCCCCTCCAAGTGAAAGCAAACTGTGGCCTGCACTCTGCCGCCAAAGGGATTGAGAAGAAGGCATTAGCGACGTCAATTGTGGCGTACCACTTGGCTGCCTTTGACTCCAGTTCGTATTGAAGTTCTAGCATGTCTGGCACATCAGCACTCAACGGCGGCATAACTTCGTTCATGGTAGTCCGGTGTTAGTCTCCACTCTCCATTAGACTTTCACACTGACCATATGGGACTGTTAAAGGGTGAGCGAGTCTTGTTGATCATTCCTTGGCTCTCCAGTCAACGAATCAGCTCATGGATGGGAATCAGGGAATCTCGGTTGGCACAATATTGCCACCGGTGCACTGTTGTGGTAGTGATCGGCACCTGTTGTTCCTCGACCCTCAGCAACCCCACAATGGAAGAGTCCTCTGAGACACTGGCAAGGTAGACAGCTGTTTAATTTCCTCCGTCTCCAAGGCAGCTATACCAAAAGCCCACCAGTATCCTTTAATAGAAAGGAAGGTTGTTCTCAGAAGTGAAACAGGATGGTTATCTCAGAAAGTACTAGCTCGTATGTCAAAATCATTTTCTTAGTGGAAAAAGTTGAGAATAAATGAAAGGTTTGAGCAGGAGCCAGGAGATGCACATGGTCCTTCTTTTCTCACAGAAATTGCACAGGATGGCTTTGGTCAACAGTATTTTTCTACATAGTCTCCTCAATGATAAGAAATATTTATACATGGTTGCAGTAACTCCACAGAAGTGCAGACCTGGGATTTTTGAATTTATTGTGTTGGTGGGCTCTATTTCTCCCCTATGAGTTACACGCTCACTCTCCTCTGAGGGTTTATCAGAACAGGGGCAGCATGCAAAGAATTTTCATTTTGCTTTGACTTCCCTGACATAGCCTCAAACCAAAGTTTGTAGTTTTCAGTTCTGCTGTTTTCTTCCACTATTGTGCTAGTGTTAACACTATAACCTGAACTAGAAGAAATGGTATAGAATTAGAAGAGGTTTATTGTTAAACTGATCTGTAACTTGTGTGCTGAAAAATATAAGCCAAATATAAACCTGAAAACCATTAGTATGTAACAAAGATTATTAGTTTAGAAGCCTTTAATTAGGTATAATCCCCACGATTGTTACTTTACCCCAGTTAAGAAATTTTTCAATTAGATCTAAGAATAATACTGGCACAATATTATATTATAAGAATAATATTGAAGGTAGCATATAACTTCTAATTCTCCATGGCATTCACCGGTAATAAACTGTGGACAGTGGTATATAATGGCTTGACATATTACGTTATATGCCATTGTATATATACTGTCACATATACACATCATAAGATGTATTACATAATGTATTCTAGGACTCTAAGTCACAACATGTATTGTTCAGTATAAACTTAATTGGCTTCTGTAATGTTTTTCTTTAATTCTGAACTAGTTTTCCTTAATACATCTATAAATTAATAGAAGGAAAATATAGATAAATGAAACCTACCACAAACAGCAAAATATTTAGACACCACAGCTAATTAATTTCATGTAAATTGTCAGTTAATGGATAATATGCTTGTTTAAAATTTAGATTAAAAAACCCCAAACAAAATCAAACAAACAATTTTCTATCATAGCTGTTCTGGAAAAGGAATTTCCTTGGTTCTTAGGCAGCTCCAAATCGCTGAGCTCTCCTATGTGCCCTGTTTACAATCCTTGCCATCTCTTCTTTCTCTTTTTTCCATTTTTTTTTTTTCTTTTAGTATCACTACTGTAGTGTTAAAAAAGTAGAAGACAGGAAATAAGAGGTTTTGGGGTGAAAATGACTGCTAATCTTTTTCAAAAACATAGCTACACTGTTGTTGCTTGTTACTCTCAGCACTGACCCTCCAGCTGGCATGGCAGGTGAAAGACACTTGGACACAGCAGCCATTCATGCTGTTTTAATTCCAGCTCTGTCTTGGAAAGCCACTTCCATTGGAAGATAAGACTGGAAGATAAGACTGAATCTTTGATCAGCTGATTTGCAGAGGTAAACAAATAGAGTTAATATAAGAAAAGAAGCAGCAAGATGGGTAAGAAATTGGCTAACAGGTCACAATTAGAGAGTGGTGATGAATTGTTTATACTCAGACTGGCAGCCTGTCACAAGTGGGATTACCCTGGGATCGATACTAGACCCCATGCTGTTCAACACCTTCATAAATAATCTGAATGATGGGATTGAAAGCACCCTCACCAAGTTTACTGATGACACCAAACTGGATGGTGAGGTGGACATTTCAGAAGGGACAGCCATCTTACAGAGAGACCTGGGCAGGCTGGAAGAGTGGGCTAGCAAGAATAGTACGAAGATGATTAAGGGGCTGGAGAACTTGCTCTATGAAGAAAGACTGAAGGAGTTAGGTCTTCTTTTCCTGGAGAAGAGAAGGGTCGGGGAGGAACTCATCACAGTATTCCAGTACTTAAAGGGTAGCTACAAAGATGATGGAGGCGCTCTCTTCACAAGGAGTGACATAGAGAAGACAAGGGGCAACAGATAGAAGTTGCACTGGGAGAGGTTTCGTCTCAACATAAGAAAGAAATTTATCACGGTAAGAACAATAATTCATTGGAACAATCTCCCCAGGGGCGTGATAGTATTCCTATCACTGGGGGTTTTCAAGATGCGATCAAACAGGGTGCTAGATAATCTCATCTAAGCTCCCTTTCCCATGAAAGGCTGGACCAGACAATCCCTTCCAAACTTGGGCTGTTCTGTAATTCTATGAAATGTTGGGAACTGTCATGGAATGGTCAGATACGTGATTTGCAGAAATTCCAGACAATGTTGATGAAGAGGACAGCACTACTGGGGAGCAATGGTTTTATGGTCTCCTTGGGTAGCAGTCGTGCAATGTGAAAAATATTTCAACTGAAAATGAAACGTGAGATCTATATTAGCTCCTATCACTCTAAGCAGTTTTTTTGTAAACCAGCCCTCATTCCAGCTCCTCATTCCCACTAGAATATTTACTTTGAAATGTAAATACTATCTCTACCACAGAAATCAAAAGTCTGACAGGTCAGATTTTGCTGGGGAGTACACAGATGCTCAGCTTCCCTGAGACAAGACAGCTATTGGAAGAGAGAAAGCCACCAGAACACCATCTCAACCAGGTTGCTAAATGCTTATTATGGCCTTATTGCTTCTTTAATGCTTCACTGAAATCTCATACAGAATGTATATGCGTAGGATAATCTGCATATTTAATATTCACAGAATTATGCCCCTCTAGAGCTAATGATTTAAAATAATGATCCCATTTATGACAGAGAAAAGGTATTTAAATAATATATAGATATCATTTATTTCACAGTTGATTTGAAACACATTGTTGAAATGAATGCTTTGGGCTGCCTGAAAAAAAAACCTAAATGAATGAAAAATCAATCAAAACTCTTAATTTTTCTAACAGGGTGTATTTGGGACAACAGAAAGAGAAAGGCCGTGACTGAAACCTGTATTACCACAGTGATTTCATGTTTTCCACTCTCATGTCTACTGCAACACTGGAAACTCTGCAAAGAATATAATGAAAATAACATCCCTCTAGGTAATTACAGCAGGAAATGCTGCAGTCAACTGACTATACCTCCTGTCATGTGACAGAGGAGTAATCTTTCATCCTTCTTTCCTGTCAGATAACTGAGAACAAAAATAAGGAACATTTTTTATCAGCATGCCTGTACGTCACAGTAATTGTCACTCTCAGTAGAGCCACTGAAGTCAGCAAATTGACATTAATTTTAAAATATTTTCAACAGTTTCTACTGAGTCCTATATGTATGTCTCATTTGAGTGGATCCGTTGAAGTCAACTGGATTACTTACTGACTCAGCTAAAGACAATGGGAACAGAGGTAATCAAACTGAGCAAGGTTTATTCTTATATGTGAAAATGTGAGACTAACTCTATTGAATAAACGGCCCTGAAGTCTTTTTATATATTTTTTCAAATATGACTTTACCTGGAGAGTCATCACCTTCCTTTCATTGTAACCCTTACAACTTCATATACATTGAACCTTGCACAAAATGAACTGTCTCAGAGAATCTGCGAGTTGCCAAGATTACAGCTATTATATGCTACTTAAGTACATTACGTTTCTTTCAGGCATACACACTTTGAGAAAGACTAACTTTTCAAAATTCAGGCTGGCTTTTATATATTCTGCATAAACAGAAACAGCATAAACAGAAACAGCATAAACATAAGAAGTGTTTTCCAAGACAGAATTACAGAGAAATCTGTGTTGCTTTAGTCTGAAAGCTTGGAGTGGAAAAGATTTTATTTAAAAAAAAGAAAAAAAAAGTTTTCTTGGCAAGTATAATGCGTTTCTGCTTCCTGTGTGTGTGATTTCTGAAAAGTCAGAAAATACCTGAGAAAGCCAGGATGAAATGAGGGGAGGTACAAGGGGCTGAAATGGAGACAGAGTACCGCAGATGAAAGACAACAGTTAAAATACCTTGAGAGATGAGTTTTGGATAAGATAAGTTAGACAGTCTGATACTAAAGTATCTGATATGCATTAATTATGTTTTAGCATTTGTCCCTTTGAAATTGCTTTTAATGGCATTTGTCACTTGTTGCAGAAAAGGAAATGCTTTCAGATACCCCATTGCTTCATGCACCCCCCCCCAAAAAAAAACCAAGAAAACAGAGAGAAAGAGAGAGGGAGAGAGGGGAAAAAAAAGTCAGCACTGACTAAAAGAGAACATGTTTCTGGACTGAATTCTTTTACTATGAATGAAATAGAAAACCAATCTCCTTGATGGCATTATATATTTGGACATTGGGAGAAATTCCTTTACGGAAAGAGTGATCAGGCCTTGGAACAGGCTGCCCAGGGAAGTGGTGGAGTCACCATCCCTGGAAGTATTTAAAAGACGTGTAGATGAGGCCCTTAGGGACATGGTTTAGTGGACATGGTGTGTTGGGTTGACGGTTGGACACGATGATCTTAGAGGTCTTTTCCAACCTGTATGATTCTATGATTCTATGATTCTATATGCTACCTTCTGATGAATAGTCATTTTGAAATAGCTTTTCACTATCATGTTTAACAAATATGTTCCTTGTACAAATTCAGATATATTATTTTCTTGGTAAAAAAACACAAATTGGGAGGGAAGAAACATGAAATAACACTATGTGCATAACTATGCTAGGTTTTTGGTTATCTCTTTCTGGAGCCTCACTAAAAGTAAGGGAGTGGCCCTGAACATTTTTTTAAAAGATTTCAGTAGTGTCTCTTCCAAGAGATTATGTAGCATTTGTTCTTCTCTTTTTGGTTGTAACCTGAACAATGAGATATTGTAGCTCATAAGAATATCCTGCTACTCAAAGTAGAGATGTTGGTGCTTTTGCCTTCTTTGTAATGTAAGATCGGGGCACTTGGCTTAAGAAAGTTTTTTTACCTGTTATGAACACTTCTCCCATTTCTTCAAAGAGCTCCCTAGTGCAAAACCAATCAGATAGGGAGAAATAAAAGGTCAACATCTCCAACGCCCCCATTAAGTTCCTGTCCACTAGTGGTTCAGGTCTTTCTAACCCCTTCTAAAGAATGATGTAGTTTTGAGAGATTGCTTGCAGTCCCTTTCCTTTCCCAGCTAGCTGCCATGAATATCTTCACAGCATTTCCATGAGGGAAATGGGATTGAATCTCCTTAGGAGGGGAGTAGACCTGAAGGTGAACGAGTATTGTTGTTACGTTGCCACCACCAGCTCTAAAAATAGCAAACTAATTTTTCTGGTTATAACTTACTGTTTATTGTCTGAAAATGCCTATAAGTAGGTGAAAAGAATGAGGGGGTTGGCTATGTTAGGAGTGGGCAAGGCACAATGCTGCTTAACCTGGCAAGGGCTGAAGTTCTGCGCGAGCTCAGAGGCACAACTCTACATCCCTGCAAACTTGCAGTTTAAAAATGCGATGTACACAGAGAGTTAGATGACAGTTGAGTGTGTGTTTTAACAATCACAGTTTTGGACCTAAGTTTTTAAATTTCACTTAAATGCCATTTTTAAAAGCCTTAATATCATCCCGTTTATAAATGACATATAACTTGGACTAACGAGGTTAAATTGGGAAAAAGAAATGTCTTTTCCATAATATATTCTGAATAAATATTCTCTTCTCCTAACCTGCCAAAAGTTGTCAAGAGCTGGCAATAAGTATTCCAGTGAAAACTATAATTGCTTCTTGTTTTTTTAGGTATTCAATTACCCTTTGTCAGAAATAAAACATTAACTATTAGCAAAGTCACAGAAACAAAGCACTACAAAGAAAAACAAAGCCCAAAATATCCATCAACTCAAAAAGGGAGCAAAGGAATTCAGAGACAACTGGAAGATGAAAGTGATATGAAAGTAGAAGCAGAAAAACATTTTTTAAAACATAAAATCTGTCAATTCTCTCACCTGTTTACTAGGACTCCTTACTCAGGCATATACTTGTGTTAAAAAAGTTTATAGTAAGTCTTCTGTGATAAATCTCATCCTTTAAAAATGTTTCATTAATTTCTAAGGAAATTATCCAGGCATTTTACTAAGTTGGATTTTCTCTTGAACATGAGCCAGCAATGTGCCCGTGCAGCAGAAAAGGCTGATGGTGTCTGGGCATTGCCGGCAGGTTGAGGGAGGTGATCCTTCACTTCTACTCAGCGCTGGTGAGGCCACACCTGGATTACTGTTTACAGTTCTGGACTCCCTATGGACGTACTGGAGAGAGTCCAACAAAGGGTGTCAAAGAGAAGGCTCAGGGGGGGATCTTATCCATGTGTATAAATACCCGAAGTGAGAGTGCAAAGGAGATGGAGCCAGGGTCTTTTCAGTGGTACCCAGTGATAGGACAAGAGGCAAAGAGCACAAACTGAAACACAGGAAGGTCTGTCTGAACATCAGGAAACATTTTTTCACTGTGAGGGTGACTGAGCACTGGCACAGGTTGCCCAGAGAGGTGGCAGAATTTCCAGTCTTGAAGATACTCAAAAGCCATCCAGACACAGTCCTGGGCAACCAGCTTTAGGTGGCCCCGCTTAAGAAGAGGAGTTTTACTAGATGACCTCCAGAGGTCCCTTCCAACTTCAACCATTCTGTGATTCTGTGATTTTGGATAGAAGTCTTAAAAATAACAATAAAAAAACATAGGTTTTATCCCATTGATACTTAAGTTAAAATTGTGATCTATGGCCTAAACTTCATTGGATTTCCAGATATAAATCTAGTCTATAAAGCCAGAACCATATTTCCAGCCAATACATTAAATACGATACATGAAGTGCTTAGGAAAAGGAACATATCTTTTCTGTTCTTGTAACTTATAATAAGAGGATTCTGTTCTACTTTAGTTTTTTAGACACTATATTACAAGTAACATATTAGAAAATAAAATAAGTATATATGTGTCTATATATGTGTGTGTATGTATTTGAACATTTACACAATAAATGCATGTTATCCACCAATGGGCCTGCTAATTCCAAGAGCCAGCTTTATTATACATTACTTGTCTGCAATTATATACTGAGAAAAAGTGTCATTTCACTTTCTTTTCTATACTTGTTCAGAAATTAAGTTCAGTAGATCCTTTGAAATGAAGAAGAATTTTTTTTTTTTTTTTGAGGACATTGCATTTTCTTTTGTATGTTTCTAAATGAATGGTGTGGATAATTTCTGTGATGAATCTCCTATTCCTTAGTTTTATAGAGAGACAAAGACAATTTCAATGAGTGTAGCTCATTTTCAACTAAGCCTATGTCGACAAAGCAGTTACAACTGGGGTATTTTGCAACTGGAAACCCCACAAAAACTTTAAATAAACTACAATGTGTTAAAAGCAGGAAAGTGATCATATAAAAGTACAGATTCCATCTCAGGAGCTGCCATATATACTTCTACTACACTCCTACTGCGTATCTTCATTTGCTGCCTGTGTTAACTAGACTAAAATAGTATGTGCCTGTACCAGTAATGACCGAAACTTACCATACGTATACCTTCACACTGTGTTCCAGACTGCAAGTGGCCTATGAGAGTATGATGAGAGGCAAGTTCATAGCTTCATGCTCTTGTACAGGTGCAATAGAGTAGCCCTTCTAGCTCCAACAAAGAGGTTGTGCATGTCTGGCACCTTGATGCTGCACCATGTTCAAGCTGGCATGCTTGAAACAAGACTTTGCTAATATATCACTGGGTTGTTGAACTTCTATATCACTGGTATTTCACTTGATGCCAAAAGGTATTTGAAGCATAATCAAAAGTTATAAGCAGCTACAATAAAGAGAACACTGTGATTTGTCTTTCTATTAGTTTTTTTGGTATATATTTTTAGTATATTTTTTAAAGAAAGAGTGAAGAACAAAGAAAGAAAGCAGGTGTTTTTTCCGTGCAATTATTCGCTCTCAAACAATAACACTTAGCCTCCAGAGTGCTATAAAGGTGTTAAGTTCTACCTCTGCAAATCTGCAGAGAAAATACAGCTGTTGGGTGTGCAGACTTAAACCCTATTTATGGCAAACAGATCCAACAACTTGCTGTTATCAAAATGAGGAGGTCATACCCTCTTGTTCCGTCTATTTCTCTCCTCTACTCTTGACTGCACCCATTCATTTTGCTAGATCCCTCAAGTGAGCCAGTTAAACTTACATGGCTAAAGGAAAATAAACCAGGAAAAATGTGATCAGCTTTCTTTTCAGTTAGAATGGAACTGAAGTCCTCAGCAAAAGGGAGTTGCTAGGACTTCAAGGTGCTGAAAGGAGGTGAGGTGCTCAAACAGTGAGCTGTTAGCTCTTAGGACCGCAGCATATCAAAGCTTGTATTATTTCACTTAATGTTAAAGGCCTAATTATGTTATCTACATTAGATCAAATGAATCACATTCATGAAGAGGTGACTGTGTCTTAAATCCCTTTTCACTCTCAGACCTAAGTGTCCAATTTTGAGATGTAGAGACATGCCTCTTCCTATTCAGGAACCACAGTCCCAAAGTTTGTTCTCTCTATACCATTTGTATTAAATATTGAAAGGTGGCAATCATTCTGGCAAAGCATGTCCCGAAGAGGACCTTTCTTTTCTATAAAGTCTCACCTAAACAGTGGATGCCAGAATTTGAGTTTCTTTTGCTCCTTTCTGGGATATCAACCCAATCTGCTGGCAGCCAACGCTTCCTACTAGGTTATAAAGAAGTGTCATTCCATTCAAGTGAAGTTCTTTTACATTTTGTAGCATAATGGGTGGTCCTTTTGGCTTGGGTTGCAGAACAGCATCTATGCCTGGTTGTTAGTATATATTTTATGTGGATTTTAGTATTTATTCATAGGTTACTATTTTAACTATTTCCCGTATTTGACAACAGGTAAGTGGAGAGTCAGAGGATCCAAACTGTGGCTAAAAAACTATAGACATCCTATATATAAGTATAGTTTATAATCTGGGAATGTTTGATAAATTCAAAAGGCAGAGAGATCTAAGCAGAAATAAAAAGAGAAAACAGAGGGATTTCAGGTAGTAATGTTTCTTGTGGAAACTTGGTAGCAATCACAAAGCAATATCTGGGAAGAGGGATAAAGAAAAAAATCACAAAGCTTTTTTTATGTTTAACACCAAAAAAAATATTTGAGAGATTTTTTCTCTGTGTAGGTAGTGTTCCCTTTGAAGTTTTTCAGGAATTTAAAAAATACATATTGTGAGCAGCATTGGAGTAGGGTAAAGCTCATTATCTTACCATACCCCAGGAAAGTCAAAATGACTCTAAAGCAAGAAGTGAACTATTTTTGTTTGATTCTTGTAAGCAACTATATTCTTGAACTGAAGCATTATTTGAAGGGAGAGCTAAGTATGGTTTTTTTGGTCAAATGACAATTGAATAAACAGACAAGCTCGCAGGGTTTCAAACCCTTCTTCAAGTTTTTTTATTCTCGATGTCTTCTTGTAAAAGCCCTACACATATTTACATGCTGAGTAGTCTTAAACACATGAATATTAGTGAAGAGTATCACTCTTGCTATTCATAAGCATTTGCCCGACTAGCAGTTAAATACAATATGACAAGGGTCAGATTTTTTTTCAGATCCTGTCAACTGCAATTTAAAAGCAGTGAAGATGGTTAACATTTTTATTTCCTGACGTAGTCAAAAACGTGTCTATCATCTAGAATATCTTTAACCTTGAAGTCTTACAAGTGAATCTTGATGGCCTAATTAGCCACCCGTTCAAAATGTCTAAAGTGACCCTTAGGGAAACAGGTTAACATAGTGATTGCTCTCTTTCAGCCTCTTTGGATAAACTTTAAGAAATCTTTATCAGCTCTGTTTACATTATCAATTAAATACATACTTTGGCATTGTGATTTAAAATGTCACCTAAATGGTCTGAAAATTGTATTTGGAAATATTAAAGGGCAGCCAGTTATTGAATTAGCTGAAAAGTCAGGAAGCATTACGTTAAGTTTTTTTATAAATGAATTCCTAAACAGTGTTAGAAACAGAGATAGGTAGCAGGCAAAGTACTTTGCAGAAACCAAATATAGTCACATTACAATTAGGAAAATAGGAACTGGGGGGCATGGCAGAAGTTCAGCTACTTATTTACAATTTATAACTAATGAATAAGGGACATACTGCACACTACGTACAGTGGCTAAGGTGATTCTCATGGATTACTGTCTAAATATGTGACATTTATATCTATATATATCTACTGCATATACTGTACATACTGTGAACAGTAGGGAAAGAAACTTGTAAATATAAGATGCACAGAAGAGAAGACAGAAGACAGGAAAAATTAAAGGATAGGAAAGAAATTTCAAACAGAGCAGAAATAAGGTACTGTCATCAACTGCCATTGAATATAACTTGAAAAACTACAGAGCTGCAGAGTTATATCTATCTTTTAATTCTAACTCTCTGTATTCACTATGATTTTGTCCATACAAATTAGGTAAGGAGTTTAGTGGAGAGGATCAAAAAAGTATTAAGTGTATTTACATTAGTATGATCCAGGAAAAACTCCGTTTCAGGCAGCAAAGTTACTCTGTTACTGGTGAAGTAGTATGAATATAGAATTATACCCCCATAATTAATTCCATAAGCATGACAGGGAAAATAAATTTAGCTTTTGAGATTAGGTTGTGATACCACATATGAGAAATGATGCACATGCATGAGGAGAATGTGTCAGATAGACAGAAATGTCAGATGCAGAAGAGGAGAATCATGCTGAGAAAACTGGAGAACACAAGACAGCTATATATAAAATGGGAAGAAAACACTGAAAGTGAGTGGGAGAGACAAAGCAACATATCTATAGTACAGGCAAATGTTGTCCGGGGTTAGAGGCAGAGGAATCATGCTGTGTCTGATGCTATTCTTCTCCCCTTTCTATTCAGAAATAATGAAGATTAATTTAGAACATACGCAACTAGAACTGTTCCAGCAGCAAGCTGTATAAGCATAAATTGTGTACTTGCACTGAACTTAATGGACCTATCCGAGGCTTTAATCTGGGCCAATGAATAGAAACACATGAAGACTTTGATGGCTGGACAAGGTGTTAGAATGAGTCTGTTTTCTTGTATAAAAGGAAAATATTAGAAATCTTAATGAGCTTGAACTCCAAGTACATACCTGGTACAAAGAAATGTGACAATTTCTTGTTTGACAGTCTTCAAAAATAGACTGCAAGAACACAGTAAATGATGCATCTACATTGTCAAGTTGCAGGGTTAGTGACTAGTTACTAAAAACCTTTAAAAAATCTAAAAGCAGTATCTGTCAATCCCCCCTGTCCAGTGTCAGCCTAAAAAATTGTGTGTAAATTTAAAAATCTTAATATAACGAAGGCAACAATAACATTAATTACATAGGGGATATTTTTAATTTCATTCATATTGAATTTTCCAATTACTGGTGTTTTTTGGATATCTCTATCTCTGTATATAATTTTTTTTTTCCTGTATGCTAAGGAGTCTATCACTTCATAAGTCATGTATTATCAATGGAATTGCTTCCTTATCTCAGTAACAGGGACAATGTTGGACACATTTTAGTGTGGTTTAATCAAAAAACACATGTAATTCCTGCATGGCCTAAGATCTGCTCTTCCCCTCATTCTCTTGGAACTGCATAACCAGCCTCACCATAGTTCTTTCCTCTTCTTCCCTTCCTACAATGAATACTTGGTCACAGAAGTCCAGTTCTTCCAAGAAGGTGGGAAAAAGCATTTCTTCCTCTAAAGTTGTTTTGATCATCAGAGTGCCCCAACCATGCTCCCAAATTTCCCAAGTTTTCCTCATCAATTGCTATTCAAATGGCAGTACACTGGGAAAGAAAAGAGGTTTCATTTTCACTTAATAAAGCTATCCAATACAAGCCCTCCTGAATGAAAGAACAAATGCACAAGGTTATGATTTCAAGGTGAAAACAGCTCAAACATTAAACTGCATAAGCCAAACCCATCCCTGTAACAATTCCAATTAAGGTAGAGCTCAGTTCAGCTTCATATGTGGAGTTTCTAACCCATACAAAATGTGATAATCTTTAGTAATGCATTTCAGATGAATACTGTCATTAGTAATGCATCTCAGGTGAATACTGTCTACAGATTTTTAAGAGGTGAATGTTCATAGAAATAGTCTTTTTGTCATAATTTTCACTACTTATGTTTAGTGTAAACTGTTCACTCATTCTGCAAAATGGTAATTAAAATGATATATCTCAGAAATAGGATATCCATTTTTTTCACACTATCTTCACAGGTCATGCACACAGAAAAAGAAGCAGGCAACTAGCTGGTTACTAAATAAACAATTCACAAATAGATGTTACTGCTTCCAGTCCTTTTACTTATAACACTTGCTTCTGGCCTGTTTGCTTTCAGCTTTGCAGTGAAAAATATCCAGGATATTGTTTGCAACAGATTATGTGTAGCTTCATGTGATTCGGTCTGGCTTTTTGTGTGCTGCATATACTCACAGTCTTTATAATTCATGTACAACACAATCTGTCATTAATCTTACATCACAAAATAAGAAGTAGATGCATTAGGAATGCTGGATGAGTAAGATGCCTTAGAAGGAAACTCTAATAGATGTGATAACATGCATACAAAACCATTTGCAAGGCAAAATTTTATAAGATACAGCAGTGATGAAATGGCAAGATAAAAAAAAGACAAGTCACATTAGAACAGAATGATTAATGAAGGGTTATTCCATAAGATCGTGGCAGCAGTATAATGTTGTCACATGAAAAATCAAATAAAATCTTTGAGGTAGGAAAGGAAGGGAACTTGATAGCATCATTGGATTGGCCATAAGGACACTCAGCATAAAAATAATTATCTGTAATATAAGTATGTTAAATAGATAATTAGTAGATATTAACCAAACTAGAGAGATCTTTGTAGATCTAAATGCTTATCCTCCTAAAGAACTAGATTTTTTCCTACTTTCTAGAGAGACACTGACTGGACTTTAATCATTCTAGAGTATGATGAACTGATTTTGTTGCATGAGCTATTTTCTCCAGCAGTGGAATGGGGAAGGTAAAGTTTTCAAAATGCAAGAGGAAGAACATTTCTCTTTATTCAGAATCAGATAAAGCTGGCAGAACACTCGGCTTTGAATAATAATTACAAATCCATTCCTTCCATCAATTACTGAACTACTTTCAAGCAAATTCCAGATTCTAAATGTGAATCCCTGCAAATCTTAAATGTATGCCAAATGGATCTATAGAAAAATGAGTGGATTTTTAGCAAAATAGTAAGGCCTTCGTTATGCAGACCAAAGCAGTTTTGGATCAGACATTTCACAGAATCCCATTACCAAATACAAAAAACTGTGACTCATCTGTCATGATGTCAGAGTGTGTCACTGAGCTAGAATTGTAGTCAGCATAAAAGTTAGCCTTGCTGATTCTCCTAGTGGTACTCTTAGAAGTTACTACTTCCTTGTGAGGAATTGGATACAAAAGGCAGCAAGGGATTTTAAGGCACAGAAAATCTATTATGATTCTAAATCAAAGTCAAAAATCCATATAATGTCAAGACACTCTTCTAAGTTAGAGGCCACAGATGGAAGCACTCATAATTGATTGTCTGTCAGAGTTGAAATGAAGATACAGTTTAATTATATCCTTATAGCAAATATGAGGACAGGAAATGTTACAAAAATCTATAATACTGAAGAAAAGGTTGCTATCCCAAAACACACTAAAACAAATGGCAGTACTTATTGTCCAAACTAGCGAGGATCATTTCACTTCAGCTATGTAGGTAGCCATAAAGAAACACTATGTACCCAGACTGCAGTGTAATTTTCAGGCTGGTAATTTTGTGGTGTGCAAGTGCCTCTGATCGAGGGGTGCCAACAGAGCTGAATATTACCTTTCGGTAGGCACTAGGAATTTCTAGGGTTAAAATGGACTAGATTTTATGACAATTTTAAAGAGAAATGTTACATGACCAAAAGTGAACAAATAACTCTTGGTTACAAATATACTAATTTTTTTTTTACAAATTTGAATAAACATAATTAACCCCTTGTTGCTTTTAATGTCACTGATATCTCCGCCATTATAGATAAGTGCCTATATCTCAAGTAAAGTAGCTGAACAGCTTGAGGTAGATTAAATTCATGGGTTTTCGGTCTTTATCTCTTTAGACAAAGAGATAGCTTTTAAACACTGAAAGCAAAATAAATGCAGTGGCCTCTAGGAGATTGTTTCAGTGTTTTCTGACTTGTTTTGGAAACATTTTCACCCCACTTTGACAGCGGTCCTGTAAGATTCTGAGAATTTGGAGGTCAAATAAAAAATCTGTTGAGGTCAACAGAGAAACCCTTGGCAATACTTCCATCACCAAAGGAAGAGAAGATCTGAAGGGTGGGCAGGCTGAGAGCCAGGACCCTCCTTGCATAGAGTTGGTTGCAGCCCAGACATAACTCAGGCTTTGTGGGCGAAGTGAATGCTGGAGCCCAGAAACATGATACCAATGATATCTGAGTATTTCTTTGCTAAATCCATATCAGAAAACAACAGTACACAGAGTTTCCAGGTACTGGGTTTGTGCTAATGCAGCTGATCTCCCCACTCTTCTGTAAAACCGTGTGGTCCTGTTCAAGCTGCTTGTTGGGAAAGGCTGTTGGCTAACGCTAATCATGATTGGGCATAGGGTGGGAGGGAGTTTGTTTGCCCAAGCCAAAACTCAGCCATTTTTTTATCAGGCTATTCAGTGATAAGGAAAATCACACACCAGTCCTTAGCCCTGTGTCTGGCCTTTTTCTTTACTAGTGTAGATGCAGTCCAAGTCCCTGAACATCCTGTGGCATATAGGCTGAGGAAGCCTTTTAATGTGAACTTGGACATTTACAATGTGGATATTAGGAGAGTTTTGCTGTTGAGGGAAGACTTGGACTCCGGTTTAACAGATGGTATATCCCACTGACTTCAGCAGGTGGTTGAACAAACCTGTGGAGAAGTAAAAATGAAATTAATTCACATGAACTTGAATGTAACTTGCACAGCAAAGGTTTGATCCAGCTAGATGCAGAAGCCTTTAATGAGACATTTTAAAACTACTGAACTGCAGTATAACAGCAAATGTCGGTTTGTGTGCCTATACAGATATGTATACACTTGAAATATATGTATATATGCACATATATATTTAACATTTTCAGTTAGTAAGATCAGTATTATTATAAAGCATTCAATGTGTTGGTCTATATATTTGCAATTATAATGTTTTGTCTAAATACAGAATTTGCCATTTTACCAAATAAAAAAATCCTTTCTTCTAGGGGTACCCTGTCATGGTTTATAGTGTGAGAAATTCACATAACTGTAAAGTTTATTACTATGCTCCATCCAATCTTCTGGAATACTTGCTCTTTCTCTCTAGACATCTGTTATTGTATCACAGTTATTTAATTTTTTAAAACGGCAATATTTTTAATTTAGGTATAAATCAATTTACGTGTACTTGTTTGGAAAAGAAAACCTAGAGGCACCTTGAAAGACAGTCAATGGATATATTTTTTTGGTTAAGAATGTAATGGCCATAACAACATTTATGTACATTAAAACTATAAAGCAACTGAAACAACAGTTATTAGTGCTAATATCAAAATGCATTTATGAAAAGTCTATTTAGCAATTTTGGATTCCAAAATATATGTAGATGGAATGAATTCTTGCAATTAAAAAAAAAAAAATGAAGTCTCTGACTATTGTATCTTAAAGGATGCAGATTTTATTAGTGTCAAAGAAATGTAGTTAACCTGAGAGGACAGACCCTGATGTTGCCTTGTTCGTTAACGTAGTGTTATGTTATAGTCTGTTAGCAGATATTTCTGCATGTTCTTTGTGAACAATTCACAATGAAATTCTATAGAAACATTTGACAATGATGTGTAGATAAATAAAAAAGTCCAGCAACTGTACACTTGGGATGCATTTATTCAAAGAAATAACTATTTCATAATCACCTGTTATGCAAAGTGAAAGCAGATATTATATCAGTAGTTCATAACAATTACAGTAATAGCCCATATTTGGCAATTTGTCCTACTAGTAAAAAAAGGTGGGAAAGTCACTTGAATAGCTAGCTAAATTATTGCTATAAGATGGAGTGGCAAGGTCAAAATTTGATGTTTCTAGCGAGAAGATCAAAATGTGATGTTTCTATTCAAGGTGTGTCGCTTATCATGAAGGAGTGATAATCATTTTGGTACCAAAGAGATACATTTCCTCTTTTCCTTCAGTCTCTTGCAAGCTGTTTGTCAGCCTGCTGCAATTGCAGACTTGCAGTCCCTCTTCCAAGGCAGCAGCAACAACAGAGCTTGGGCATTTGGCTTCTTTAAGCAACTCTTACCAAGTGTCAGTTTTGCCTGTCTCAAGCTATGACCATAATAAACAGGACATAATCTGATCTCTTAACTAGGTTATTGACACTTTGGAAAGGGATGATTTTTTCACCCAAATGAGTTATGAACATGCAAACTGCCTGCAAGGTTGTTAAAACTGATAGTAAATGTTATGTGTAATGAGCATTGGTTTCCTGCTAAAATGGATTTAGAAAGATCACCAATGAAGGACTGGGAAAAGGATTTAAGAATACAAATATAATCTTCAAAAATATGAAGAAGCTTCTTTCAAAACAAGTAGTGAAAATAGTTCTTTATATCTACCAGAGGTAGACAGGCATATTAATAAAAATATTTAATAAAAAGTAATAAGCCTAAATGAATTAAAAATATACTTGATATAGATTAGGAAATCATAGTTAAGCATAATACCTAGGGAGACTGTGTAATTCACAACATTAGACCTTATTTAAAACAGACATATTCAGACAATAACAGACAATAACATTCTGTCAGACCTGGTCTAGACCCATTTGGTTACACCTCTGAGCAGTGATCTAGACCAAATGATCTCCTGAAGACACTTTCAAGCCTATGACTTGCACTCTATGACCGCATTATGCAGCTCATTGTTTCTATTCTGAGAAGTGACAACTTGTGTATAAACTGTGAAGAGTACTGGAACATCTATTAATATCTTTTGGAGATGGAAGTATAATCTAAAGCTCTGTCTGCTGCTTTTATAAGACTAAAACAGAAGGTATGTTCAGAGAAGGTGATTCTGAGCACTGTTAATTATCTGTAGTGGTGGCTCTCACTTTAGTACAATTCAGCATTGCACTGAGACTATCTTTTTTCCCCTTCAGAACAGGTTCTTCTTGTGCTAACAGGGTTTTGGCTTTTTTACCTGTTTTTTTCTTCTTGTTTCTAGTAAGCCTCAAATTACTTTTTCCTTAACATTGTTATTCATTATTACTGATGAATTTTTAGATGAAATAAAGAATTCTCAGTATTTGTTTTTAATATAGCTCCATAATATGATGTATTGAACGTTTTATGCTTTTACATACAAAAAATAATGACAGAACTAGGCATGTTAATGGCAATACAAATAGACAAAAAATTGTTAATCATTCTAGAAAGGAAGGTGAGTTTCTTTTGATCTGGGTAACACTAATTATTTCTGCCTGAGATACATTCAAGACAGCTGTGTAGGAGTTGAATTGTTTAGACTTCACTGTTTGTCTTTTTTTTCTCTTTTACTTCTTATGTTTTTTTTTGTTGTTTGTTTGTTTGTTTGTTTTTAAATCAGTTGGATACAATGTAGCCATAAGCTTATGGCTATCATTTAAAGATAAACACACAGATATGATGAAATGAAAATATGCACAACCTACTTTAGCATAGTGGAAGAAATAGTGTGTGCAGAACTAGCTCATGAATAAGTTTAATAGATCTAGAGAGCTCTCTGAAATACAACAAAATTGCTTTTAAAAATGTGATCAATGAGGAAAAGTAAAAAATGTCTGGATTTCTCTGTTGAGGTATAAGAAAAAACAGAACTACTATCTCTTTATAACCATAGTTCAGCTTTTTAAAGAAGTATCATTAGTATCTGAATTAGTAATAGCTTGACTGATCTAAGGAAACACGAGCTTTTTGCAAGGTATGCCACCGTGCCATGATATTATAGTTCTTAGCTCAGCATATGGAATGCTAAAATGCTTTGCATCATTATGGCTTCATCTAATATTTCTGTCAGTCCACTGCTGTATTTTAGCAGTACAGTGCTGTGCAGAGATAACTAGTCATAAGTGAGCTTTAGTACTGAAAACAGCAAACTGAATTGAGCTTCATTTTCCCCTTCTTGCTAGTCCTTTAGGTTACATCAGCACAGCGTATGCATCAGGAAGACAAATCTGATCCTCAGGCCAACAGGCAGAGTGAGAAAAATGCACTCAAGGCTAGCCCCTCCAGTCCAAAATAAAGTGTACAAAGAAATAGATGCCCATTTAAGTCACTTTTTATGGTATGAAGTTGAGGATATCAAAGCTATGAGGTATATTGTGAGAGTGTGCAAGGGCATTTGAAGACGCAGAGCCTGTTAGGGTAAGGTAGGAAGGTGTTACAAAGTACAGAAAAAGCTGGAGCTGGTGCAGTCTTGTCTGTGATGTCTGTTGGTAAATGTTCCCCTCAGCATGAGCCAAGCATGTAGTCAGGAAACCAGGACCTGGGACTGATCTCTGAATTTGACCAGCAAGTGTAGAGAGGAACACTGAGAATGAATATATCAGCTCTACCTGCTGCTTCTGTGATTAGCTCAAGAATTTCTACACAGGTCTGAATTATGTCAAAAAAATCAGCCACTTATTTTGTCACTGAAGAATTCTGCTTTTCCAAACCTGGATTGTTAGGCCTATGTATAGATTTGATGGACGCATATTAATTTGCAAGAAAATAATAATTGTTCAAGTTCTGATATCTGTTTTTCCCTATCCTTGGGGAACCAAGATGGATCCTTTTGGAAACCTTAAGAAAAGAGAAAAACACCTGCACACTCAAATTCAAAGACCAGTGGTAGAATCATAGAATATCTCAAGTTGGAAGGGACTCATAAGGATCATCAAGTCCAACTCCCTGCTCTTTGCAGAACTACCTAAAACTAAACCATATGACTAAGAGCATCATCCAGATGCTCCTTGAACTCTGACAGGCTTGGTGCCATGACCACTTCCCTGGAGAGCCTGTTCCAGTGACTGACCACCTTCTCAGTGAAGAACCTTCCTAATGTCCAATCTGAACTTCTCTTGACACAACTTCATTCCATTTCCTCGTGTCCTATCGTTGGTCACCAGAGAGAGGAGATCAGTACCTCCCCCTCTGCTGCCCCCCTTGTGGAAGGTGTAGACTGCGATGAGGGTACCCCTCAGCCTTCTCTTCTCCAAGCTGAACAAGCCAAGTCACCTCAGCTGCTCCTCTAAAGTCTTGCCCTCGAATGGTATGGGAGGTCCTGCTTCAAATCCCTGCTTTTTTTCCTGGAATATTTGATGGTAAAAACTTCTGATCTGCTGTAAGCGCAAAACCACAGTTTTCCTTAAGCAAAGTAATTATACCTCCATAAATTAAGTTTGCAACTTAATAGGGATAGTAATAGGATTTAATTTTAAAATATAATGTTTTCCTCTGTTTCATATTGTAGTATTGCCAAATATGGGGCTTTATAATGTTTTTTTTTTTAAATGGGGAGAAATAAAAAAAGGAATTTCTTTTTAGATTTGATTAAAAATAAGTTCATGTCCAAGGAATGAAAATCAAGTGACAATTAATGATAACTTTTAACTGATAACTCTAACAGAAAAGTATTCAAAACTGGATCCAAAATAAATAAACTTCATATTGTCTATTTTTCTAAGAAATCAATTATTCATTCTACAAAATTTGTGAGTCCTGAAATTGTTGTTTCCAAACATAGGTTTTCCTGCTTATTATTAAATTCTCTTTAATGAAAGAAATTATATGCCGTTTAGAAGCATCTGTCTCAATTTTTAAATTTAATTTATGCTACTCTGTTTAAATTAGGGACGGTATATTTTTCTGAACATATTCATTAGATTCCCCACATCCTTAATTCTTTGAACTATTTTAATGTCAATGTTCTTTGTTTTTTAATGTTTTTGTCTGGATTGCAGTATTGAAGATAATGTTGTCCATTTTCCTCAGCAGCCTCTGAATTCCAAAACAAACCTGGACCCTGACCTATCTCTGTTTACGTAATTCGCTTGATCATGGTATCTAAACACCTCTCAATTTTGACTGCAATTATCCTCCTAACACCTTGCTATGTATAAGAAAGGGACTGTATCTCCTTCAGTATTTTGTAATAATTTGTTATGGTCTGTGCTTTAGAAATAATTATTTTAAAATCTTACATAGCAGTATCTACCTAGAAAAGTATTAATCTATGGCTTGTCTAATATAGATACCCAGCAGAGTTATTCAAAACACAGAAGTCAGCTTCTGGTTCTGTATAAATGGAATAGATGCAGTCACCCCTGTGAAACACTGCTGTCCACATTTTACTGATCGGGAAGAGCTATAAACAGAAGCTAAGCAAATAGGAATAAATCACAGAAGAATCCTGACTATGAAGCAAAGTCGCTTGTCTTAACCTTAGGCTATGGATTTAAGCATGGGATTTACTTGTCTCTAACCAGTACCTCTATGCTGCTGGCTGTTTTTTCTGAAACTATGTTCACAGTAACTTATATGTATAAGTTATATCAGCAGAAATACTTCTTACTCAAAAAGAAAGCAAGATAAAAGTTGTCATAATATAGGGTTTAATAACCTATGGAAATAAGCAAGGGATGAATTTATTTGCTTTTGCACATGTGTAAAATGATGAGAAGTTCAAAGAGTTTCCGATCAAACAATATACAGTGATCTTCACTTCTAATAAATTGCATATTTTTTCATTTCCCAATTTTTCTCACATTTAATTTTATCCAGCTTTCTAGATTAAATAGTTAACTCATGTCTCAGAGGACAATCAAACCTCTATTTCACATTGATTTTAAAGAATCACTTACAACTCCATTATTAAATCCCAGATATAACACAGGATTTATTCACAGATTCACATAAAGAAATTTCATAGCAGGATTGGATTCACGCATACCAGAGTGGTTAGGCAGTATGAATCAGTGGCAAGTTACATAGCTCTAGTGACTCCAACAGTATTAGGATTCAAGTTTAAAAGGATTCGAAGGGCTTTTTTTCACAAGTACTTTCTACTATCTATTATTATAGATAATTCTATAATATTTGGACATCCCTGAGATATGGTAAGCAACTCATCTGCTCTAAAATTTATACCTGAGATATTTAACATAGGGCTTTAAAACTTGAGACTCTCACTAGCCTTTTTGCTTTCTCTCACCTCTCCCTCTCTCCTCTACTGACATTTTGGTATTTTGGTCATCACCAACAATATTCTTAGGACATGACTAGGTACATACTATCTCATCTGTCTTAGTTGCTATGAAATAGGTGGAGATACAGAGAAAACTGACTGCCACTGTAATGACAAGAGTCAGTCTGGTTGCAGAAGTTTAGTAGAGAAGCTTCAGCTACATTTCTAGAAATTTAGCCACACATCTCATAATTTTAAATAAATTTTGAACTTTTTGTTATTCCACCATAACTGGATTTCCTATCTTTAGTCTTTTTTATTGCATTTTATTCCATAGTTTTTCTATCTCATTTATTTCTTAACTAAAATGTAGAATAGCAATGTCACACTGCACATTTCAGGTATCAGGTGAAAAATAACAACATGTCGTGGCATAACTACATGTCGTGGTTTAGCCTCAGTCGGCAACTAAGCACCACAGAGTGGCTCACACACTCCCTCCCCACCCCCGGTGGAATGGGGGAGAGAATCAGAAGTGTAAATGTGAGAAAACTCGTGGGTTGAGATTAAAACAGTTTAATAATTGAAAAATAAAATAAAATAAAATAAAGTAATAATAATAATAAATCGTAAGGAAAAGAAAAATAACAAAGAGAGAGAAATAAAACCCGAGAAAGACAAATGATGTAAATGAAAACCATTGCTCACCACCAACAAAACGATGCCCAGCCAGTCCCCGAGCAACGGCCCCTCTGCCAACCTCTCCCCCTAGTTTTATTGCTGAGCATGACGTCATATGGTACGGAATATCCCTTTGGTCAGCTGGGGTCAGCTGTCCCAGCTGTGTCCTCTCCCAACTCCTTGTGCACCCCCAGCCTATTTGCTGATGGAGTGGTGTGAGGAGCAGAAAAGGCCTTGACTCTGTGTAAGCACTGCTCAGCAATAATGAAAACATCCCTGTGTTATCAACACTGTTTCCAGCAGAAATACAAAACATAGCCCCATACCAGCTACGGTGAAGAAGATTAATTCTACCCCGGACAAAACCAGCACACTACAAAAGAACAAATGAATTTGCAGATGACAACTCAAAAAATCTTTGAGACATCGAACCTAATTATTAGCACATATGTTAGATTTTAAAATCTTTGTATACAATGTAGATCTTGGGTATGAGATAAATAAATATTATCTTCTGGAAACAACCTGTATCCAGTCTGAGAATCTATCACAGGGACATTGATGTTGCACACTAGACACTTACTCGAGTTACATAAAATCATAGAATCATTTAGGCTGGAAAACACCTTTAAGATCGTCTAGTCCAACCATAAATCTAACACTGCCAAGTCCATGACTAAACCATGTCTCTAAGTGCCACATCTACACATCTTTTGAATACTTCCAGGGATGGTGACTCAACCACTTCCTTGGGCAGCCTGTTCCAATGCTTTACAACCCTTTCAGTGAAGAAATTTTTCCTAATATCCAATCTAAACTTCTCCTGACACAACTTGAGGCCATTTCCTCTCGTCCTATCGCTAGTTACTTGGTAGAAGAGACCAACACCCATCTCTCTACAACCTCCTTTCAGGTAGTTGTAGAGAGCAATAAGGTCTCCCCTGAGCCCCCTTTTTTCCAGGCTAAACAGTCCCAGTTCCCTCAGCCGCTCCTCATAAGACTTGTTCTCTAGACCCTTCATGTCTAAAGTCCTTCAACAGTGAAATAATGCGGCATTTTCAGAGGATAATGGTTCTCACACTAAAAAAGCTGCCCAAAATAGGTAGGATGTATCATCCATTGGTATAAGTGGAGATTTTTCTACTGGCCCTAGAAGGATTTTCATAAAGCACTTACCTTTCAGATGGCTCAATATAGATCTGAATAACTTTCAGTACCATGCAGTTTTTCTGCAACTCTTTACTGACAGCACCATTTATGCATATTCAAATTTATTTTATATCACATAGAACTTTTATCATATCCTTGTTTCCCTAGATTATTTCTGAATAGTTTGCTCATCTTAGGTTCCAGAAAAAATCATCCTTACAGGATCCTTGCAAATAGATTACTTCCATTGTGAGAACCAATAATTTCCTATTCCTTGGCTCCTCTATTTTGACTATTTCTTAATTAATTTGTGATTTCTCATTCCCTAAGCGTTTTCTTCAAGACTTTTCTTTATGCATCTTGTACAAAGCTGTTTTCTGATTCAAAGTATTTTGTACTAGATGTAGTTCTTTGGTTCAAATACTCATTCATTATTTCAAATTATTCTAATATGCTGCAAGATATAATATCCTAGTGCAAAAGATATATTGACTTTCCCTGTATTTATCCATGTGTTGACTAATAAATTTCTATTTACCATTTCCACAGATTTGCATGTTTTCTGTGTCGGAACTATCACCTGGTAATTTCTGGACCATTGGTGGAGCTCTTTTTAAATACTGGTGGCAGTATTGCAAAAATTTGTTCCTCTAATTCTAGAGAGATTGGATAGACAGATTACATACTAATTAATTTTTCAGCAGTTTCATATCTGAGTTCCTTTAGAACTTTTGGAAGATTATCATCTAGTCCTGATGTTTTATTATTCCTTTTTTTTTTTTTTTTTTAAAAGAACATTTTGTACTGATACTGAAATTTCCTCAGGTTTTTCCTAGAAATCCTCTCTAACAGCGAGTAACTCTGGTGAAGAAACGGCCCTGAAGACATTTGTCATGGGAACACTGGTGCAAAAAAAAAAAAAATTTTGCCTTCCCTGAGCTGGAAGACAGGGACGACGAGCAGGATAAACCCCCCATAATTCAAGAGGATGAAGTTAATGACCTGCTACACCACCTGGACGCTCACAAGTCTATGGGGCCGGATGGGATCCACCCGAGGGTACTGAGGGAGCTGGCGGAGGAGCTTGCCGAGCCGCTCTCCATCATTTACCAGCAGTTCTGGTTAACAGGGGAAGTCCCGGACGACTGGAGGCTCGCCAATGTGATGCCCATCTATAAGAAGGGCCGGAAGGAGGATCCGGGGAACTACAGGCCAGTCAGCCTGACCTCGGTGCCGGGGAAGATCATGGAGTGGTTGGTTTTGAGGGTGCTCACGAGCCATGTCCGGGACAACCAGGGGATCAGGCCCAGCCAGCATGGGTTCATGGAAGGCAGGTCCTGCTTGACCAACCTGATCGCCTTCTATGACCAGGTGACCCGCCTAGTGGATGAGGGAAAGGCTGTGGATGTGGTCTACTTGGACTTCAGTAAAGCCTTTGACACTGTCTCCCACGGCATTCTCCTAGAGAAGCTGGCGGCTCACGGCCTAGACAGGTACACTCTTCGCTGGGTAAAAAACTGGCTGGACGGCCGAGCCCAGAGAATTGTGGTGAACGGAGTTAAATCCAGTTGGCAGCCGGTCACGAGCGGTGTTCCCCAGGGCTCAGTACTGGGGCCGGTCTTGTTCAATATCTTTATCAATGATCTGGACGAGGGGATTGAGTGCTCCCTCAGTAAGTTTGCAGACGACACCAAGTTGGGCGGGAGTGTTGATCTGCTTGAGGGTAGGAAGGCTCTGCAGAGGGACCTGGACAGGCTGGATCAATGGGCTGAGGCCAATTGTATGAGGTTCAACAAGGCCAAGTGCCGGGTCCTGCACTTCGACCACAACAACCCCAGGCAACGCTACAGGCTTGGGGAAGAGTGGCTGGAAAGCTGCCCAGAGGAAAAGGACCTGGGGGTGCTGATTGACAGCCAGCTGAACATGAGCCGGCAGTATGCCCAGGTGTCCAAGAAGGCCAACAGCATCCTGGCCTGTATCAGAAATAGTGTGGCCAGCAGGAGTAGGGAGGTGATCGTGCCCCTGTACTTGGCACTGGTGAGGCCGCACCTTGAATCCTGTGTTCAGTTTTGGGCCCCTCACTACAAGAAGGACATGGAGGTGCTGGAGCGTGTCCAGAGGAGGGCAACAAAGCTGGTGAAGGGCCTGGAGCACAAGCCTTATGAGGAGCGGCTGAGGGAACTGGGGTTGTTTAGCCTGGAGAAGAGGAGGCTGAGGGGAGACCTCATCGCGTTCTACAACTACCTGAAAGGAGGTTGTAGCGAGGTGGGTGTTGGTCTCTTCTCCCAAGTAACAAGCGATAGGACAAGAGGAAATGGCCTCAAGTTGCGCCAAGGGAGGTTTAGACTGGACATTAGGAGAAATTCCTTTACTGAAAGAGTGATCAGGCCTTGGAACAGGCTGCCCAGGGAAGTGGTGGAGTCACCATCCCTGGAAGTATTTAAAAGACGTGTAGATGAGGCCCTTAGGGACATGGTTTAGTGGACATGGTGTGTTGGGTTGACGGTTGGACTTGATGATCTTAGAGGTCTTTTCCAACCTGTATGATTCTATGATTCTATGATTCTATATTTATAGATCTTTTATGCTGATTTTAAACTTTGTTAGTCAAGTCATTTTGCATCTGTTTTCTGAGCAAGGTTTTCCATTCCTCTTCAGTTTTTCCTTCTAATGGGATCTATTGTTGCACATTATCAAAAATTGTATGAGCAATTTACTGTTGAACCTTGCAATTTCTGCCCATTAAACTAATTGGAATAACAGTAATAAATTCTGTGGTATGTCTAGGAAGGAATCTTTTCTAGAATTATAATTAATTCAGCAGAATAAGGTCTTCTTATCCAACACAGCTAGCTTTACGTATTAGAAAGCAACCAAAGTAGAGTCTGATATTAGCATTACACCTCGAAAACACATTTTAGTTCTTGCATCGTATCCTTTTTGATCTTAGGGGAACTGTACATAAATATTGTGGTAGAGAGACAAGATAATAACAAAGCCACCTGTCTAGAAGATGAACTCCAGACTTTCTTCAGACTGTGATCTGATCTTTACTATTCTGTGGATTGTAAATATTTCTGCTGTGCATTTATTTTTACAAGATCATAACAAGTCAAATCTGCAACTACTACTCATTACAAAATTACAAAGAACAAATAATAGAATGTAGGCTTTAATTATAAATGGATTTGGGAGCTATATTAAAATCACCTAATTGGATTTCTTATTTTGATGTCACAGGACTGTATAGGAAGTTGTATTCTGACAATATTGGATAGAAAGCTTTTGAAATTACTCATAAGTTTTTGAATGTAGATGCTTTAGCAGTTGTAACATTAGCACTTAGTAGATTTTAGTAAACTTTTTGAAAACAATCCTTTATCGCTACTTAAATGTCAGTCTGATATATTTCTTGATAGAACCTTGAGAATCAAATTTATAAAATGAAATAGTATTATTAATTTCTCAAGATATCAAAATATCAATGTCACATAGGACAAGCCAAATTTTTCGTGTTCTCCCAGTGTGCACCATTTTGGGAATATTATACCAGTATTAAAAGAATGGAAGCTACTACAAATTCATTCAGATGTTCAGAGAGCTAAGAACAATGCCAAAAAGGTTGGTATCTCATATTCTACAGTTTATCAGCACTGTTAGTAGTATATGGATTTTTATATAATCTAATTATATTATTTCGGTCTGTATTGATATATAACTTAATTTCTGTGTATGTGATTGTGCATGTATAAATACACAGAGAAGAGAATACATATGCAAATTATATACTCCACTAGAATTCTGTATTATCTCAGGGATGGCAGGGATTCATAATTATATAAATACATATTCGGCTTCTAATGGAACAAGTCATAAAAGTCTGCATGAGTTTCCCAGGGATATCATATTTTAAAGGATTATTAAGTGGTAACACTAGAATGGTGCTTTTTTTTATGTTGCACTGCAGAGATGGGGGAAAAAGAAGTACGAGTTGCTCCAGGACAGTGTGAGAAAGAAGGCTCTAGGACTCACTAATGAATGTAATTTTTTATCTTTAAACCATTCTTATGTAAATTGTATGAAATCCTTGCCTGTGCATGAAAAGGATTTGTATTTGTAGGGGAACATAATATCTACAAAACCACTGAAATAAAATACTTCATATTAGAACACTATTGTGTTTAGTTCCTAACAACACAGAATCACTGAATTTTGCATCTCTACACCCCGTTTAATATCAGTGCAAAATATCTGTAAAATTCACAGGCTTACTTAGTGTTTAGTTACTCAGAAGTTAGTATAACTTCTAACCTAGTTTTCTTTTGCTATTTGTACAACAACCACCTTGTACAACCTCACGAAATTGCAATAGGGCCAAATTTGGCTTGGTTGTTCATAGCTAGGGTTTGCTGCACACGATATTTGAGATGTTTTGGGAGCATTTTAAGTACCATAATTAAGCTATAAATGACATGCCCTTACTGGACTTTGACGATGCACATGAGCTTTAAACAGTGTCAGTTTCACCAGGATGTGTATCCAGATAGATCATTTTTCTGCTCTTTATTTGTATCAAATGACAGGAAAATTATGTTCTTTGCATGTTCAATATCCTGTACAAACTTCTGTGTTTAAAAAAAGATTTTAAAAAATTAATAAATATCCTTTCGTCCACCATTAAAAAATACATGCATATTATTAATTTAAGTTTCAGTACTGCTGAATTTCCGAAAAAGATTTAAATTCTTCTGTAGGAAACATAATAATAAATAAGAAAATTTCACCATTAGAAACAGTTTGTAGTTTCAATACAAATCATGGAAGCACAGAAAACCATGATAGTTTTAAAGATCAGACATCAAGTAAAAATATTGCCATAAATATTAATCTATTTATTAAAAAAACATTTAAACAGAGCACAATGTTTGTGAACTAATCCCATAAATAACCTGCGGAAGTTTGTGTTTGATCCATTTTTCTGCAGCTTGTAACTTTTTCACTGCCTGAATCTTCTATGCTCCTCCCTTCCAGGGAAATTTAAGGAAGACTTAAATTTTTAACTGCCTCACCCCAATAATGTAAGCACTCAGAATACAAAAAAAAAAAAAATCCCTGAAACAAATAAGACATAACTGAGAAGACAAATGCAATCATTGTTTGCCATTTCTTATGTACTGTTTACAAGAGACTCAATAGTTAAAAAATAAAAAAATGTATCAATAAGCTCTACTACCTGAAAGCATATGCACTTATTAAATAGATTTTCTCAGTAAGGAAGTGCCACTGTTGCAAAATTGATGCTTGGCCTCACTGACTTCATATCAAGCTCTGCAGCCAAGCTGGTAACTTTCCCCATCTACGGAGTTTCTTGCTCTGTTTCCTCCTTTTCAGTTTTGTAGTTTGGTGTTAATAGACTAGCTGTATTTCAGTCATATTATAGCTTAAATATCACAGACTGCATTGTTTCTTTGTTGGTGGCTACTTTTTTGTTTATTCTTGTTTGGTTGGTTGGTTGGTTTTGCTTTGTTTTTTGAGCGAGAGTACAATGGTCTTATTGCAACAGGAGCCTTAGGCAGAGAGAAAGAATAATTACTTTGGAATTTATCACATCATATCCTATGTTTTATACATGTTCTATAAAGCAGTGGTCCTCTGCATCAGAACTGGTATATAGCACGTTGCCTATGAATCTCCCACTGCAACGCAATCATCAGAAGAGAGTTAAAATTCAGTTATAACTGAAAGAACACAGAGCCACCCAGACACTGGTACTCACATCACGGTCAACAGACCATGGATCAGCAGAAGCAACTGCCTCCCTTTCCTGTAGGCTTGTAAGAATATACAGAAAATATACATATACACTGGAAGGGGAAGGGGAAGGGGAAGGGGAAGGGGAAGGTGGCCATCAAGACTGTGACAGAGCTTCAGGATTTCTTTCCCTAATTTATTTTCCATAACAAATTAAATAGAGCTCACAATGGGGGTGGCTAGTGTTAAAAAAAGTAACTCTTTGAAAGGAGAAGACAAACACTGGCAAGGTCATGAGGATTGCACACAGCTCTATGAAATGGGGTCACAAAAGATTGGTTGTTAAGCTTTTGGAAGGCAACCATAAATCATCATTAAGCATCTTGTATCTTCAATGAGCTATTCTTAAGGGAAAGAGGTGAGTCAGAAAAACTATTGCAAGTGTAGGTAACTGAAAAAAAAAGGTATGCGGGACACAAATGAGTCTCTTAGACCTACAGGGGTGTACTTCAACATTAAAAAGTCACATTGTGAAAGCAGGTATAGTAAAACTGTATCAGACTTACTGACTAGTGAATCAGGACAAATGAAGCAAAATTAGTAGTGGGAGAAGACTGCTTTTGGGAAGGGAAAGCTACCAACTTCTGTTTTTCCCTGAGAAAAGGGGGAAATTTACTGTTTGGAGAATAGTAAATACATGTATAAATTAACAAATCTTGCCTATGTTTAATTCTACATTTTTCTCCAACCTCTTAAAAAGTGTTGTGTTGACTAGCATAAGTGTTTGGGTGACTTCACCACTGAGGAGAAAAAAAATCACAAAACAGCTGTACCTGCTTATGGGAAATAAAGACTGCAGACTTGTGCCTCCCTTCAGTCTTGTTCAAGTGGCACAGAGAAAAAAGGTCTATCTTAACATGCTGTGCTGTGGAGTAATTGCAGTAGATGAGCAAAAGGAATGAAGCTGCAGGACCTCTCAGGAGATAAGAATAAATGATGTTGGTCATTTATTGTTGGTTACAATGACATTGATCTCTGCTAATGTAAAAGTGAAGGAAAAGCCAATGTTCAGGACCAAAGAAATGTTTTATAAATTGAATAGAGACAAAACTGCCAAGGTCTTAATGTCTTGATTTTTTTTAAATTTATGCTTCTCAACTGCAGCTGGAGGAAAGTACTTACCTCTAAATAACTGAAATTAAACAATTAGTTAACCAATGTCTCATTATTAAGCAAATAATAACAAAAACTGGAGATATTTTTCCTTCATTTTCATTTGTTGCAGTTATTACACAAGGAAGATCCAAGCATACCTGAGTGATTTCAAGAAAGACAATGCTTTTTAAATAGTACTACTTTATGAGACAGAAAAAAATACCATTTAAAATTAAGATAACATTGGGAACTGCATGTGGATCATTCACCCGGCCTGTTGTGTGCTTTTTACTGTTATCTCTGTTCAGTTCTGACCACAGAACTCAGCAGTACAAAATGCTCTTATGGGTTAATTGCTTCAAAATGCATTGAAATCTGGTTTCCATGGATCTCCTACTAACAGTCCAGAAACTACTAAATGTGACAGTACTTGGAGTATTGTAAAAAAAAAGGATAATTTCAGTTAACTGTGACATATTGGGAAAGGTAGGCAGAACCTCACTGTTGACTAGTTTTTGTACTCCTGAAAAAAACAAATTTAAGTTGATCTTTTCATTGCTCTCTGATGATTGTTTGCACTTTCTTTTTAGAATCATAAAATCAGAGAATAATTTGAGTCAGAAAAGACCTCAGAATGTCTCTAGCCTAACCTCCTGCTCAAAGCAGGGTCAGCTATGAGATCAGACCAGGCTGCTCAGGGCTTAATCTGGTCGGTTCTTGAAACCTTCAAGCCTGGAGACTGCACAACCTGTCTGGGCAAGATCATACTACAGTAGATCCTTTAATATTAGATCTCAATAGACTTAAGTAGCTCCTCTAAATCCTTTAGTAGGTCATCCTATTTCTATAGAAACATTTTTTAGCTAGAACTAGCACAATCCAAACAACTACTATAGACCCTGGGATCTTAATATGTTTATTTCTCTTCCTCATCTCGTTACCACATGCCTGAAGACATCTGAAGCTTTTATTTTTCTTTACTGAAAGGGTAGGAAACCCTAGAATTAGTTGTAGAGTAAGCCCTTGCACATGGACAGCTAATGTAGTGTGGTTCCTGTGTGGGAATTTGCTCCTGGATGAAGCTGGAGCTCCCGCTGTGCAGTATGCTTGCTTTCATTCCTGGTCTACTCTGGGATCTGGGTTTCTAGGCCTGGAGAAGAGTGGTTAGGAAGAGAATACACCACCATTGAAAGGCAGGACTATAGTACAAGAAAGTGAAAAAGCCAGGGGCTGGACTTGGAGGACTGTATGGTGTCATGAACACTTACATGGAAGGCAGCTTTGCTTTTATTAAAAGGCAAATTTGCTTTAATTAAATGGCTTGGGACACTGCTATAAAATCTTCCTTGGGTCTTGTGGTGCTGAAGGTTAACCCTGTTTAACTTTGTTCAACAATGTTTAACGTTGTGTGATGCAACCAGTCATGGAGCTGCCAAAGATTTTAGTTTTATATTTTTTCCACTGATGGATAAACACAGGATAGTTCTTAAAGGAGTATTACCAATTATTTGCTCCATGTATTTCACTGAGGTAGAAAGTTTGGCAGCCCAAAATTTCATTGATTCAGAAGGCATAGTAATGTTAATTCTGGCATTTGCTAACTTCAGAATATCAAACCTGCACTGACAATATTTTTTCCTGGCATTGACTTCTTAAGATAATATTTAAATGAAGTCAAGTTTCTTTTTCTTCTTTTTGTCTTTTTTTCCACCTCATTCCTCTGCCCCACTTCCTTCCCCCCCGCCCCCCCTTGAGTTCTGTAGGCAAATAAGTTTTGAAACTGAAAAATATAAGGGAAAGGAAATTTCAGCCTCTAGATCAGGTGTGATCTTCACATCATCTGAAAATACAACAGATGAGAAACGTGTCCAAGAAGGAGGCATTTGATTTTGTAAAACCTCTGAATCTTCCTTTTAAAGAAACAATGGAAAATACTAAGACAACACTTCACACCTTTATTCTGTTTTATGTGTCCCTTTACATGGGGTTGAGGAGTGTCACATGAGAGGAAAATAATTTCTTTAATCTTCAGTATAGAAAAGAAGATGCAGAGAGAGAGTGTGGTGGATTGACCTTCTCTGGCCACCAGGTGCCCACCAAGCTGCTTATCACTCCCCCTCCTCAACAGGACAGAGGAGAAAAGTATGATAAAAAGTTCGTGGGGTGAGATAAGGACAGGGAGATCACTTAGCAATTACCATCATGGGCAAAACAAACTTGACTTGGGGAAATTAATTTATTACCAATCAAACAGAACAACATAATGAGAAATAAGAACAAATCTAAAAAACACCTTCCCCCCACCCCTCCCTTCTTCCCAGGCTCAACTTCATGCTTGACTTCTCTATCTCCTTCCCCCAAACAGCACAGGGGGATGGGGAATGGAGTTGCAGTCAGTTCATAACACATTGTCTCTGCTGCTCCTTCCGCCTCATGTTCTTCCCCTGCTCCAGCATGGGGTCCCACCCATGGGAGACAGTCCTTCACGGCCTTCTCCAACTTTGTCCTTCCCATGGGCTGCAGTTCTTCACGAACTGCTCCAGCATGGGTCCTTTCATAGAATCATAGAATCATAGAATCATTAAGGTTAGAAAAGACCTCTAAGATCATCGAGTCCAACCATCAACCCAACACCACCATACCCACTACATCATGTCCCTAAGCGCCTCATCTACATGTCTTTTAAATACTTCCAGGGATGGTGACTCAACCACTTCCCTGGGCAGCCTGTTCAAAGGCCTGACCACTCTTTCAGTAAAGGAATTTCTCTTAATGTCCAATCAAAACCTCCCTTGGTGCAACTTGAGGCCATTTCCTCTCATCCTATCGCTAGTTACTTGGGAGAAGAGACCAACACCCACCTCGCTACAACCTCCTTTCAGGTAGTTGTAGGGCGCGATGAGGTCTCCCCTCAGCCTCCTCTTCTCCAGACTAAACAGTCCCAGTTCCCTCAGCCACTCCTCATAAGGCTTGTGCTCCAGACCCTTCACCAGCTTTGTTGCCCTTCTCTGGACATGCTCCAACACCTTCATGTCTTTCTTGTAGTGAGGGGCCCAAAACTGAACACAGGATTTGAGGTGCGGCCATGGGGTGCAGTCCTTCAGGAACGGTCTGCTCCAGCGTGGGTCCCCTGCGGGGTCACAAGTCCTGTTGGAAGACATGCTCCAGCATGGGGTCCTCTCCACAGGAGCCACAGGGGCCACAGGTCCTGCCAGGAGTCTGCTCCCATGTGGGCTTTCCATGGGGTCACAGCCTCCTTCAGGGCACATCCATCTGCTTCAGCATGGGGTACTCCATGGGCTGCAGGGGGGCAACCTCTGTCACCATGGTCTTCACCACGGGCTGCAGGGGAGTCCCTGCTCTGGCGCCTGGAGAACCTCCTCCCCCTCCTCCTTTACTGATCTTGGTGTCTGCAGGGTTGTTTCTCTCACATATTCTCACTCCTCTATCTCAGCTGCTGTTGTGCAGCTATTTAACCCTTTCTTAAACGTGTTATCACAGAAATGTTACCAACATCACTTACTGGCTCATCTTTGGTCAGTAGCAGGTCCATCTCGTAGCTGTCTGGAACTGGCTCTGTCCAACATGGAGACAGCTTTTGGCGTCTTCTCACAGAAGCCACCTCTGCAGCCCCTCAATACCAAAACCTTGCCACATAAAGCCAATAGAGATATTGTCCCAAGAAAAATATTAATTCTGGATGACTCATACTATATCTGAAAAACCATTTATCACTCTAAAAACTTGCAATTAACAAATATTTCACCTTCTTAAAATTCATGCTTCTCTATGTTCCGTATTCTCCTGAAGTATCTAGTTTGATAGTGGAACTAATTTACAAACCTTTCTTCCCTGTTCTTTTTTTCAAATTTTTCCTATTTCAACCTTTTCTCATATAGAGCATCCTAAGTGGCAATTCAAATTATGTTAGACAAAGAGCAGTACCATTGATTACTATCTACACAGAACATAAATTGATAAAAAAGAAATAGAACTGTGCCCTAGCAAGCATTTATACTTGGCTGAATTAGGGATGGAGGAGGCTTATTTGGGTGTGCACAAACCATATCACTTTAACATCATCTGTAATAAATGATTTTGACTGATATTGTGTGTATGGATAAAATAAACAGCTGATGTTTTCTAGAAGTACAGATCAAGATGCCAAGAGAACAACAATAGAAGAAGAACAAGATGCCAAATGAATCTTGGAACATTAAGAGAGTAGTAAAAATTCAAATCTCAATGTATGTTCACATGATAGTTGCAGAAATGCCTCAGGAAAGCACATTAGTCTTCACTGTTCTGGCTAAACTATGGTCAGCAGCCAAAATAGCAACACTAAAGCTTGATCAGATTTTTTTTCCAAGCTCTGCTTAGCTGTTCTCTTAAACATCAAGCAGTGCCATCTGTTACAAGATGTTCCACAACTGTCTCAGCTCATGACAGGCAAAGGAGGAAGACAGACCTTGCAGGGTCAAGTGCATTCAAATTCTCTTTCACTAGAAATGTGATCTAGTTTGGCCAACTTCAAAGTAGTGGATTTCCTGATATTGATATCCCCCACACACAAACATGTACATTTACAGAAACACACCACATTAAAACAAAAGGTTGCATATACCACCTCAGACTTCTCAGGATGAAGACTGCTTACTCATTTTTCTTCTGTGGGATTTCTGTGGTTGTGGCTACAATTTTGTAGACATACTTCAAGACTGATAAATTTAATTATATTTTTACAGTTCTTAAATGCTTTTGGTACTGACTGACATTCCTATAGAGTATCACAACATATATAAATGTATCTTCCTCTTCTCCCTGTGAATTATGATATATCACAAAAATTATGAATTATGATATATCACCAAATGTTATTTTTTCCACATGATTGGCATGCCAGATAGACCTACTTGGGAACAAATCAATTTTTTTTTTCCTAAAGATATTCATTTTGAGGCAAACGTAAAGAATATCAACCTAGAGAGTTAAATTATTGGAAAAGCTATAAGCAACTGACAATGGAACCTTTTATTGCTAAATACCAAGTAGGCCTCATAGGCAGAATGTGATAAACATGAATCCTTCAGGATATACGAAGCAGAGAGACAGATTGACAAGAGTGAGTTTGATAAAGAGTAAGTAATAAAACTGATAAAGAGTGAGTCAAGCTAAAAGAATTTTGTACCATCCTCCTAACTACCTTCAAATCATAACTAAGTATCAAAAAATGGAAGTAGAAATGAGGAATTTTTAGCATAATGCTTTAAGGAAAACACAGTAATCTTCTGCAAAAAGACCTGAAATAAAATAACTGTATTGAAAAGTAATTATATGTATATATGTGATGAAAGATTATAAGAGGATTTGTGGGTTTAAGCACTTAAGAGAATTCTTAAGAGAATTTTAGGATTACTTTAAAGAAAGTATGGCAAGTTGACATAAAAATACAAGTTACACAAAATAATTTGAGTACTAAATAGGCTTTCTCAGAAATTAATGAGATTTTTAATTGACTTCAAAAAAAGCAAGATTATATTCTCAGTGGAAAATTTAATAAGATCACTGCTTTTACTACAAAGTTATAAAGTATCCGACATCCAGATATTTGCAGAGCTGAAGCCCCTTAGCATTTGCTTGGCTGTTTTTCATGTGTTCTGTGGTACTAGGACATATGATTGCAAAGTTTATGTGACAAGACCTCTGAGCCATACTTGCTTTAGAGTAATACTGCTCGCACAAAAAGAAAAGTGTCCTCATGTCTTGGTTATGTTAAAATCTCAAGGCTTTTTACAGCTCATCAGTAGATTAAGTGAACTCTTCCTCAAAGCATCAGTTCTATGGACAACTGGATTCATAAATCTTCAGGAGCACACGGCAGTTGAAGAAAACTTCTGTGCATGTTTCAGCTTGTTTTCCCTAGTTCAAACAAACCTTCTTGGGTCCATATCAATCTCTTGCTATGTTGATGGTCCCAACCCCGAGGTCTGGGATTTCTCTCTCCAAACTTTGAGCCTTTGCCATTTCTCTAGCAAGCTTTCTGCTCCTGATATCATATCTTTTCTCTCTTCTCCATTAGTAGTCAGTGAGAGACCCTTTCTTTTACAAAAAGTTAATCACCTGATTTATCAGGCAGGCATTGTTATTCTCCATTAAAGGATAAGGTTGAAAAATGAAGTGTGAAAGAATTGTCACTTCTTTGTACAAGGGTATTCTATTTAAATTAAGCAAGGGCTCTCAAATTTGGTTAAGTATTAGATACAAAAATTCTATCAGTGTGCCTATGGACTCTACTTCAATACAGAAGTAAAAGCAGGTATTTGTACCCACATTTAAAATGCAATGTATAGTCTGAAGTATAAAAAGAGAATTCCCAGTATCAAATACAACTTATGCATCTGAAACTATTCCCAAAATCATGCCAATGGCGGCTGCTTACTTTTTTTTTTTTTTTCCCTTCTGTAAAACAGATTAAATTCTAATATTAAAACCCCTGTGGATCTTTCTGGCTCATAAACTTCTGTTTCATCAATTGGCTAAAGGTGAAAATATCACATTCCTCCTACTCATCGCGGATTTACAGATGAAACATATTAAAGAACTTCTATCTTTTTAAAATGTCATTAAGGATGGCAGAAATTAAACCAGTTCTGAGCGAGGGTTATCTCAGAACCTTTAATGTTATCTCTCCACATTTTGAATAAAATTATTATGGTCTTTCTGTCCTCACTAATAAAACAGAGAAACATTTCTTCTGTCAGGCTCACCTAATCATGCAATTTTTGTTTATTTTATCTCAACCAAGTCTCTGGTTTTTTCTACAACTACTGAACTAAATAGGTTGCTGTGAAATAACCTTCTCTCTCTTTTAAGTTATGTTTTATTATTTTAATGTTTGATTTTTCAGACCTTAAAAAATGTTGCTTTCTTGCTTTTGAGGCCAATAATGAGTTTGTCCATGTTTTAATGATTTAATTTAAATGTAAATGAAAAGTTTGAACATAAATATTTTTTCCTAGGCCTGATCAGGTTCACATATAAGAAAAGGTGAAAAGGAGGACATTCATCTTTGGGAGAAGAACATCTGCAAAACTGAAAAGTAAAGATCCTAAGAATTTGTATACCTCTTCAAAATTAAGTAAGAAAATAAGTGAAAATAGGTTTGTAAAATAGTTCATAAGGACAGACATCAGTTACTCTTTCTGGCAGCTTTAGAAACATTTCCAGTTTAAACCATTTGAAATCCATTTACAGTATGGCTTTAATTCCACAAACATGAGTATTTTAGACTTCTGGTGAGCCATTCAAAACACACAGAAAAGTGCTGGAGGGTATGGACTAAGGCTTAATGAGAGTATTAAAGGCTTACTTTTGTTATTGTGAATTGGTACATTTGGTACCTCTGTTTGGACTGCTGTTTTGTGCTGCTAAGCATTCAGGCATTATACCAACCTCAGATCCCACTATGCTTTGTCCCAAAAAGCCACTGAATTTGGTATAAGTAACAGAACGAAAAAAAAATCATGGTCATGACCACTGAAATACTTTGGCCATTCTAATCAAAATCATTAGCTAGATAATGTGAAAACAGCCAGAAAAGCAAAATGCACACTTTACACCCTTTAAAATTATACTGATAAAAACAAATATATTGTTATGGAAACTATTAAAGCAGGAACACAGCATTTGAGGAAATATTGTCATAGATAACACTATAGGTAGAAAGGAATTTTTTTTTTACTTTGAATATCTGATCTTACCAGATGACTAAATAATGATTAAAATGCATTCTTTTTATTAATCCTTTTCATAAATGAAGTAGTTTTTTCCTGGAGGTTTCAGTTTCATTAGAGTCTCCTTGGGAAATCAGTGTTGTGATATTGGTTAGAGTGACATTATAATCTGGAAAGTGACTGTCACCTTCTTAATCAGTAGATCTACTCTTCAAGTCTTATCTGCTTAGTGACAAGAATGAACTTTTAAAACTTTTTTAGCCCTGCTGTGCTAACAGATTTTATGTGTGCTGGATTTAATTTTTGTCTTCTGATGTCCATCAGCTGAATTATTTCCTAAGTTTTAGCTCCAAAAACAAGCTCTACATCTGTTCAACCCCAACTACTTCAATTACTAGATTTGTAGATGGAATCTGATAGGATTCTTGAAAATGCACTTTTCACAAAGTAGCCCACTTTTCCAAAAGGGAAATTTGGGGTTGAGTGTAGACTACGAGAGGATGTATTATGTATCCATAATAATTTCTCTTTGCACTTAGCTGCATTATGCTTGTAGCAACGTGAGCTTTCCTGTCTATCAGGAAAAGGCATGCTAGGATCCAACGGCAAAAAATTCTAATCATAATTTCTAATTTAAATTTATGGTTCAACTGAAAGTAAGTGACAACTTACACAGTTTATAAGGTAGAATGGTTACTCCATCACTAGTATTATTATTATTTTTTAATCCTGTCTTTTTTAGCAAAAAGATACAATCCACTTGCGTGGATTGAATTAATGCGTGGAAATTCTATAATCTCTGTCATAAAAGAAGCCAGTTAGAAGATAACAATATTCCTTTTCACTTCATAATTTATAAATATAATAGAATTTAAGAATGGTAAGAACAGAAATTTATTTATCATTGGAAAAGGGGTTTATAATATCCCCATCTGCACTACACAGTGCAAAAAATATGTCCTCGGTCACATAACAGGAAGGTATTTGTAGAGGTCTTTTGCTTCTTTCATAGCTACATCTGGATCTAGGTGGGAAAATCTCTTCTCTTACAAGAAATATAAAGTGGTAAAAGTATGAAGCTTTGCAGGCACATGGATGCATACACATGATGTATGAGTGCATTTTTTTAAACAGCACTGTCATTGTGAAATTTGGGAAATAACATCTTAAAAATATCCAGACTCTTGTGCTAAAATTTCATTTAAGCATTTTTTTGTTTGTTTGTTTGATTGGTTACTGCTATTTTTTTATTTAAAGCCAGATGCTAGATAACCAGCAGTTATGTATCAGTTTTCATCCACTGGCTTTGTTGAATTACTCCTAATCCTATTTATTGTGAAGTCAGTATAAGACTGCCATTCATTTCAGGATTTTAATGTTGTGGGTGGGTTTTTTTTTGTTTCTTTCTTTGTTTTGTTGGGTTTTGTGTGTGTGTGTGTGTTTGTGTTTGTTTGGTTGTTTGGTTTGGTTTGAAATAAAAATGCATTAAAAGGTACAATTTTCGTTTCTTTGTTGTTACTTGCCTCCTACGGTCAATTTTTTACATCCTTTCTCTTACATTGCTTCCTTTCCTTCAAATGGTGCTTTTCTTTCCTGTTCTGCTGCCACAAGTTAGTCTTAGGCAAAAAAACCCTAGAAATAAATTTTGTTCGGAGTAAGATTTTGACGCCCTGACCATTATTCTTACCACAGATCCTCAGCAGTGTCTTTACTAGTAGTCTTTGTACAGGTACGTAGAATGTGATACCATCTGGCTAAGGGCTATTCAATATAAAAAAAATAAAAAATAACAAAGAAGGTGATAAACACAGAAACTCAAACATCAAGGAGCAGGTGATAATGAGACAGTAAGTAAAACTAGAGCTCTTCAGCCACTGACTGATGAGCCATGAGAAGAACTACTCAGGAACAGCCTTGAAGGAGGTCAACCTGAGCTTTGTAGCTGGTAAGAGTGGGGAAACATGATAACCATGAATATTATGGGATATTCGAGGGGGCTTAGGGGAAAGGCCAAAGACAGATAAGGGGAGGGAAGGATCAGGGTTGACCAGGGAGGAACGAACTTTGGAAAAAGAAAAGAAGAGGAACAAAGGGACCACTGCGTGTAAACACGTTGCACATCTACCCTTCTGGTCATGCCTTGTGCCCAATCACTGCAATCTATGCTATCCACTTAGGAAATCCTTAAGTGTTTTGTTCCTTGTCATCTCACTTTATATCTTACCTGAGTGCTCCAAGGTCTAAATACCAGCAACTGGGAAACGTGTTGCAAGCCACCAGGTTCATAGATCTACGTGACAGCAACTGGAGGGACTGGGATGTGTTTACATTTCCCTAGTGAATTTAATCCTCTGCGAATGTATGTGTAATTTGTAAGCTAATATCAAGTGGTGAGCAGGAAAGCTGCATACTGGGTAAGGGGCCCAGGATCCAGGCCTGGATATTAGACATGCTGAGAAGCTGTGCAGATATTAAAGTGATCCATGAATATGCATGGGCTTCTGAATCTAGACAGTGTGGGCATGTGTGTTTTCACTAGTGAACCTCAGCCCTCTGTGTGTGCGTCTGTCTATCTGTCTGTCTGGGATACACACTCAGCCTTGCTACTGGCTGAACATGCAAACAGGAACATCAGCTGAGACAACAAGCACGCCCAGATGGGCTCCAGTACAGGAGGAGGAATTGGCAGGAGGAATTCCCAGGTTCAGGCATCTGGGGAATTTGGCAGCCACCCATAACATCCTCCACCATGTAAGGTTCCCTCTAGCACAATATTATGAATTTGCTTAACGTGGGAGGAGAGTTTAAATTAAGCTCTCTGTTAGAGTCAGAAGCATGGAGAAAGCAGGAATACCAGGTGAGCACCAGAACAATGAAGGCCTTTGCTTGGGTTCATAAACATTGTCAAATATCAACTAGAAATAAACCACATCATTTTTTGCTGCGGTCACATTCCTTGTGAGAAGTCTGTGATATCTGACTCACACTCAGAAGCTGGTACACATAATTGAAAAAAAGTAACTTTCAAAAGAAAGAGGTTTTCAAAGTCTGTTTTTATTTTCAGTTGTTTTGCAAGGTTTTAAAAATGATCTGTTGCTGCGTGGATACAGTACTGTTTGATGTTTTTTATTGCATGTTGTCAAGAGTGTAAGAGGTCTGCTTTAAGACCGCCAATTCCAGTGCTGAGAGTGACTTACAATAGCCTTTTGTTTCTAGGATAAAACTGCAGTATCTAAATGAAGGGTTTTAAATTCCCTGGTTCAAAGTCATTATTTTCCTCTCTAATTCAAGTTTTACTTTATGAAGTAAATATTCATGTGAAAAGAGAGGAAGAGGAAAGCAATACACACAGGCACAAAGATAAACGGTAACATCAGGGGAGTGATCTAAAAATAATTTGACAATTGAGCTCCATTTTCAGCTTGCAACTTACCTGTATGCATTGTCTTCACCTAGAAAAGGAAATGGACCTCGGAGATATTGAGCAGAATGTTAAAATTGAGTCCAGTGTTTGGCAGGGTCTTAAATAGAAAGAAAAAAAACCACCTAATTTGAATAAAACATAGATCAGAATAAAAAAGACATTATGGAGTCTTTCAGGCTAATGAGATCACATCTACCTGCTGGTTCTCTGCTACAAAGCCACTGGAGAGCAAGAAATGGCACATGGGACAACACTGACCAGATAGCTGAGAAAACATTCATATTGAAAACAACTTCAAACTTAGAATTATAAAAAGACAGACTTGCCACAGAAGAAAAATTGTCATCCAAGGATGATATGGCACCTGGACTGCTTTGAGGGAAACAAAATCTAACAGAGCCAATAAATTTTTCAGGACAGAAGTCTCCATCAGATAAAAGTTTGTTGATTTGATTTTTTCTTTAATTAGCAGTAGTTGGTAGAGTAAATTTCTGGTTTTTTTTTCACTGTAACAATGCTAGTTTCAAAATCTGACACAGAACACAGAGCTAAATTTGGGGATTATTGCAAATTTACCTCTGAAATATAGCTAACAGCAGGACCTTTACAGTCATAGTGATAATGTAGATACAACAGAGTTTCTTGATATGATATTATTTGGAAAAACTGTATCTAAGACACATTTGTTCTTGCAAATGAAACCACATCTTTATATGTGTCTAAGAGGACCGTTGCCTTCTTTAAAATATAGACAATATATTCTGGGTTATTCTTAAAATGAGATTGGATGAAATAGGCGTGAGGACATGATAATTGCATATAAATGTAAAGGTCTAAGAAATGCTGACTTATACCACCCCGTTTTCAACAAAATATATGTATGTGCATAAGCACAAGCACCAAATAAATGTTGGTTCAATATCTGGTAATACCCTAAAAGGACGCAAGAGGTGCTAAGCTTATAAATGCATATAACATCTTTAATAAAGATTCTGACATATCCTTTAGTCTCTCCAATAAAAAACAAATTAATAATCAGTACCATGTTTGTAAGGATTCCTGCACACCTATGATCATCTCCTGATTCCCCTTGACAGTGCCTTTTCAATGCATTAATTTATACAGACTTGTGTTCTTGCAAAAGAACCATTTTTATTATAGGAATATCAATGCTTCTCAGAAACTAGAATAGTAAGGTTAACCTATTGTTTCCTGCTCTGCTGGGAATGCATTTGAATCCAGCCCAGACTAGCACAATCAAGACTAATTTTCAGTAAATGTTTTCAACTGTTACAGTTTGGGTTCTACTTAATCTAAGACTGCTGGTTTTTTGACAACAGTCCTTGGCCCTGAATTGCAGCAGTTGGTTTTTAGTAGGTAGAATTCCTTTTTTCCAGAATGGAAGTATTAAGAGTTCAGAATTTAAAGGTCTGAGGAGACATGGATACATTCACTCTTTTTCTCTCGCCAATACCTCCTACAAAGACAATCAGTTATCACAACCAGTTATCAAGTTATTGCTTATCTACAGGTTATTTGGAGATCTACAGAATGAAGAGCACTGTTTCATTCCTTCTTGTCAGGATCCATGAACAAGTAGGCTGCAACACTGATAGTAACCATGTTTACTACAGCAGATTTATGTAATCTATTTAGCTTGTTTCCCTATGCCCAAGACTATGAGTTACACACTCGTACAGGTCACACTCACTACAGAATACAGGTCTCTCTTCTTGGACTAGAAAGGGTCCTTGGACTAGATATGTAAATTTTTAGGGCTAAATTTAGGTATGAATCAGGATGAATCCTGATTCAAGACTTTTGACAAAATGCATATGGCAAAATCGTTTTAGAAACCAAAACAGAGCCCAAAATGTGCTGTCCTACAACCACTCTGCTGAAGTTAAGAATTAAAATTAGTTGCACACTCCTTCTGTAAAGCCTAATAATTACTTCAAAGACACTGTTGTAATGTACTCTTTTATAAAGTCTTCTATCCTCAGGAAAATGAAGAAAATGAATACATGATTTCGTGAGTAGTATCCAAGCCTGAATATGAAACAATGGGGTTTTGTCTTAATACAGTTTATTTTAATTTAGACAGAGATGTATAGTAGTGTTAAAAAAATTTAAACGCTGCTGTAGCATGTTATTAACATTGACTGAAGAATAGTCCCATCAGAGAGAAAAAGAAAATCCATTTCTTTCATAGACGTAACCCATCTTAAATCTGCAAATGCTTAGCCAGGCAGCTGCTTTGCAGTTTTACAGTTGAAATTAGAGAAGAAATCAATACATTGTCCTTCAACTGTCAAGTATACTGTAGACATTTATAATGAGCATATACATAAAAGAAAAATATTAGTCTACTTAATTTCTATTAATGACATTTATTTTGACAATAAAATAAGAATTGCAAACCTTTTGACAAAGAAAAAATAAAGGATTGTGGTATAAAATGAAAACATATCAGACAAAGACCAGGTCAGATACCTTTGACCTTCTGAATTATTGTGCCTGTAACCCCCAACGTCCAAAAAGAATCTTGAAATCAATCTTTATCAGACTTACCGCCAAGACCAAAAATCAATCCACCCGAGGGATGAACATTGCTTTTTGCAAGTGAGACTGTGATACTTTGAGTCATGGCATGTCATAAAGGTCTCACAACTTAGAGAAAATAGGTCAGTTCAGAATCACAGGCAGGGTGAACCTGGAAGAACACAGTATTCCTTTAATAAATAAATAAATTAATAAATCCAGTTATAGAGTTTTACCAATGCATTTCACCTAATTTTGGCAGCTTTTTTTTTTTTCCCCTGGTATAATACGCAGGGTAGGAGGAGGGCAGATAATTTAAAGGTGGGTTACTTACCTGGGATTATTCTATGTAATGCACCATACATTCTACATACACACAATAGGGTATACCATATACAAACATATGCCTGGGGAAAGTGGATTTTGAGTGGGGTTTTTTGGAGGGGTGGGAGTTGATCTGGCTGCCTCCATGGTGCACTTCCATCTGTATACTTCCAAGTTTCTTCTCATAGAAGAGAGTGAGGTGTCCTTCAAAGTCCCTCTCAAACACAGATTCTTCAGATTCTTAGGGACCTTGAAAGAAAGGAAGGAGGGATTGTGTAAGCAGTTATACAGAATATCTCTGAACAAAGAAAAAACTGTTGTGGGTTTTGGCTTGTTTTTTGTTTTTGGTTTTGTTTTTTTTTTCATTGAGTGTTTGCTTATTCTTGCTGACACTAAAAGCACTACTATTATACAAGAATCACCTGGAGGAGAATCCCACAATACCTACTTTGCTAAAGATCTACAAGAATTTCCTCTGCACATGGTGTAACTAGAAACACAGCAAAGCTTGGACTCTGACAGACTACACCTTTGTTCTGATGGAGTATTGCCTCTTCACTATTTTGTAATCGAGGCAAATACAGTCAAGTCAGCATCCCCACTAGTCTATTTCTTTGCTGAAATATCCAAATCCTAGAAATCTCAGTTATAGATGAAAAGTTATGTTGTCATCTGAAATTGCCTAAATTTGTCAATATAAAAAGAAAAAACATGCACAATGCTCAGGAGGGCTTCATCTCTCTTCAGGTGTCAGTGTCATGTCTTCTTGGGCATGTGTCACGAATGGGTGGTTTAGAGGCCACTTAAAGAATCACCGTCAAGGGTATTAGCAGAAAGTGATTTTAATAAGTACCTATAAAAGTGTAACTTAACAGAGTTCAATGGCAAGGTTCACTCTATTACTTACTACACGGATGAAACATATAAAGAAAAATCATGTTATGTCTAAGGGTTTATATCTTAGGGATTATATGTATTTAGCAGCAGTGTAGGGTTCATTCACAGTTTTAGCAGCACTTAATCATCAACTAATTTAATATTTATGAAGTAAGTGTTAGTAGAGTCTATTGCAATCACGACTTAATTACAGATTATGCTTACTATTAGTTCGCACACACACACAGAGAAATATATATATATAAATGTACAAAAGGTACCTGTTAAAAATTCCCCTTGAGTTCAGTGAAGAAATATTAACGTAAAATGTCTCGACATTTCTCAAAGGGCAAGGGTTGAGCCTCGAGAAGTGAAGAGTTTCAGGCCAGGTCCCGTCAGATGATGGGCCTCCGAATATTGCAGACCCGAGAGGTCACGAGCTCTGAGAGGCATCCCACTCGGAGGGAGATGCTGGGCGCAGCCCGCTGCAGTCCCACAGAACTCAAAGTGTCTCCCTCAGGACCACCATTTATAGGTTCACAAGATGGTTGGCTTTAGTCATCCATAAATCTCCATTCTGACCACAGTCCCAGGTGGTAATTACTAAAAATTCCCAAGGTTTCAGTGTTGTTCTACTTGACACCTGGGCCAGGCAGTAGGAGTACGTTCCCAGCTCAGCCATGCAGAGTTTCTGATACGGTCAAGGAGTGCCCAACCACCAGACTCAGTACACCAAGGCCGAGGTTTCGTGGGAATTTCTGAGATCAACAAGTGGCCTAGGAGTGACAGAGGGAAATGCACCACCACAGCATGTAGGTTAAACACAAAGTTGAGTGGTAAAATGTTTGTCTTACACATTACAGGCAGCTGACTGTGGCCGTGCTTTGAAGAAATCTGCCACCGCTGGTGACAAGCATAGTGCTTGAAATCCATGAGCTAGTTTGAAGACATATAGCAAACAAAAACCTTTCAAGACATAAAACAATGGGTGTAAATAGAAAAATAGCCTAAATAACTCAACACAAAGGCAAAAATTCTCTCCTCTGAGGTGTCTGTGAAGAACTCAGAGAGATTGGCATGTCCTGTCTGCAGGCAGACAATACATGTTAAGGTTTAAAACTACTAGTAACTCTACTGACATACTACTGAACTATTCTCCACCTCTGGAACTTGTATAGCCATGCATTCATACATGTAGTGAGACATAGACATAGATAAACAAACAAACACATTAAGTTTGGGTTATGGTCCCCTGCATGGTAAGTGAAGCCAATATGTTTGTATTAAAACCTGTGCACCATTTTGCCATAACATTTTTTCTTTTTGTCATGGAGAGCATATTCTTTTCTCTTTTTAAATACGTTTAGAAGGTGAGCTTCTTAAGACTGGCAGAAGATTGTTTTTCACAAACATTAGGGAACAGAAATATTTTCTCAAGTGAAGCCAGTAAGTAATCTGGAAGCAAAAAAGAAACCATTTGACTCAGACTGTAGGTAGAATTTTTTTTATCAGATTTGTTCAATAATAATAAAGTTCTTATTATCAATTAGTGATTTGTTTAATATAAACCAATCTGCTCCAGCTGGGGGCTGCCATTTTGCTGAGGGTCCAAAAATATATTTTGACAAACCTTGGCTTGGCTCCCATTTGTTTTTCTAGTATGCATAAAATGGAAGATAAGTTTTGGATGCATTCAAAAAAATAGGAGAAACCAGAAGTTGGCAGAGACAAAAATAATTGAAAAAAATGAAGGCACAGAACCGACAAAGCATCCAACTCCAGAAACCTCAGAGAATAAAATAAGGTAATAAATGGGAAGAAATAGAAGGAAACCTCAAAAGATTACATTTTGAGTGCTTACTTGTACAATTTAATGGCTACAAAAGTTTGAGAATCAAGGGTGTTGGTGCAAAATTTCACAAATATCAAGGCCACCCATTCTATAGTATACAGTCCTGTTATACAAAAGTTTTCCTGTAGTTAAGTAAAGGACAAGGGGGAATAAAATGGCAAGGAAGTTACAAAGCTAAGACACACATTATGACTTTTTTCCATGGTCAACAAACAACCAAGTTATCACTAGGTCTTCAAATCTGGAATTTGGTTAATATTTTGTTTATTAACATTTGTGGCATCTCAGGCTTTATTTCTATTTCAAAATGAAAAAGAATACTTTAAACAAAGAATATTTAAACAAATATAAAATAAATAATAAAAAGATTATTTAAACAAATATATGTTTAAAATCTTGATATATAAAGTCATCCATTTATCTTCCCTCTTTAGGCATTTCATGAAATGATTGACTATCATTTGAAAAAAAAAACATGTGCTGCAATATGTGTATATATGTTATTGTGTCATCAGCACATGTGATAAATAAACAAGTAATACTGGTAACGATGAATAAAATGTAAAAATTTCTAAACTAAATTGATAGTTTCACAGTCTGAAATAGTTCCTTTGTGCCCGTGCAGCAAATCAGAAATTTCCAGCTGACAGAAGTGTTAGGAAACCAGATCTTGTGTTTTCTTCTGTGAGTTTCATCAGTTCACTGTGGGGTTTTTTTCAAGACAACAAACATATCACATGTTGTGAAGCAAACTTTTGTTGCAATTAAATCCACACTTACATCTTTGAAGGCTTGCATCCTCTGGCAGACTCTTTTTTTTTTGGCACTACGTACTTCACATTTAGCCATGTTAGTTTAATTTTAAAAGAGGTGTCCTTTAGCTGTTCTTATGAATTTGTTGTATTACTCCAATAATCTAATTTGCCAGTATTCGGAAATTTCTTCAGCAGAAAGGCTTTCCTTAATTTGATTCAGTACTGCTATGTCAACTTTAATTTTCATTCTGCTTCTCAAAGTTGATAAGAAGAAAACTCTTGAATAACCCCAGGTACTTAGCTCATATTAATAAAACCTCTCCTCCTTCCCTGTAGGGACAGATTTAATATTTATTACTTTACTGACACTACCATATATAGCAAGTATAATGTCCACTTTTTCTGAGCCACAACAGAGTTCAACAGCAGTTCAGAGAATTCCCAGTGTCACATTACTAGTCATCACACTTATTTTATTTGCATTACAAATATTTTCTTCATTCAAACTGCAGCAATTAATGCAGGCTGAACATAAATGATTAAACTTGATGTAATACCTCTATTTAAATTGTAGCTTGTAAATTGACAATCTTCTTTCTCCCCAGACAGTTGCAGTTTGAGAGATTACTATAAAGTTTCCAAAAAATTAAGTGATATGTAATGAATTTACAAGTATAACACCTGACAGCACCACATGCTATTACATTATACGTTACTTCCCATCAAAAATCTTTTTTCTGAGTTTTTATTAAATTTTCTAAACTAAACCACCTAGTTTAAATTTTCCATTCCTCGTATGTGTCTCCTGATGAGATTTTTGGAAGGTTTCCAGTGTTCTCTGTGCGTGCATGTATGTTTTCAGAGAAACAAAAAACCCCCAAACCAAAGCCAGGTATCTTAAAAAGATCATGGTGAAGATTACTTTTGGAAATGCTTAGATTCCTCACTTGTAATAGAAAGGACTTGCAATTTGGCATTGTGGTGTTTTTCAACAAGCTATAAAAGTACATTCATTTTCATGTTGTGGTGTTCTTTAAAGGGGGTTATGTGGTTTTGTTTTGTTTTCTTTTCTTTTCCCATGAATAACTTTCAATATTTGGTCAAGTTACACTGTTTGTAATTTATCATCAAAATTAGAAATCCTGTGCTGCATGTGGTCTGTATATATTCATTAAAATGGATTAAGTCTCCAAAGACTTTTTTTTTTTCTTTTATAAGGATGCATCATGCCATCCCTGAGGCATGCTTGGGTGCTATCTGGAAGAAAGAAAGATAGCACAAGTGAAAACTATGTTAACAGTTTAACAGTATGGATGGCTGCAGACCAGTATTGTACCCATGCCATAGCTCTATATCATCTACTAGTATAGATGTCACATGGTATATAGATGTCCTGATGGTACTCCTGCAATATTATGTATGAAAATATCTAATACAAATACAGAATACAGAGTTGGAATACAGGAGGGAAGGAAACAGATTATATGACTGGGACTGGCTAGGAGAGGGGGAATGTGATATGAATTGTGTGAAGAAAAATGGAACCATGTCAGAAAGAAAACTGAAAGCTAGTAAAGGAAAAAGATGCAGGGCAAAACAAAAATGTACAGACTGGAGAATTCTCATTTAGAAGACAGAGAAAAGAAGAAATAGAGTAAGCAAACCTAGGACCTGCATTATGCTTTATATTTTTGATATGAAGATTCTATCTGTGTGCAACCACACTTTTGCAAGGATTTCAGGATGTCTAGTTAAAACTTAGGAACAAAAAGGAACAATAGGATGTATCTCAGCTAACTGTAGTCATCAAAGAGAGGTGTTTAGTCCAAATAAGTTGTCGTAGGTTTCATCAATGCTTGATGGGAGGAAAACATTGCAGTCGATCAGTCTCTTCTTAAGATAGTTATCTGAGCTAGTGGAGTATGAATCACTCTCTGGAAATGCCAGTCCTGACCAGATAGGAAGCTTGACTATCAGTTTTCTAGGTGGCTAAAATTTGATGAAATGAATCACACCTATCAAGGGAAAAGTTTGGACAGAACACAGACACACAAATTGGTATATTTTAGAATAAGATATACAGGACACTTTAAATATTTATTTTTTTCCTATTTCTAGAAACCTTTCTCTTATTGTATTATCTGAAAAACGTGAAAAATAAATTGGTGCCTGAGTTCATTTTCCTAAGTCTTGTCACTCCAATATCTGACATTTTTAGGTGGAGTATTTTCAACTATTTGGAAACTTTAGTTAAGATGAATTGATACTGGATTCTTTTTCATAACGAAAAGTCCACTACTGTCCTTATGTTAATCTTAGAATATAATTGTCTTTGAAGACAATTAGCTAACTATATAGATTTATATTTTATGTTAACATTCTTGCTCCCATTTTTATTTTCAATAAACAGATTTTCGTTGACATACATTATTTTATAATTGTAATTCAGATCACATAATTTAAATTAAAACCAAAAAAGAATGCAAATAGTTTGAGTTCCGAAGAGGGTTGTGATGACATGCAAAGAAATCTTTATCAGTCCACATTCATCAATGCATGTGCTCTTTTGAAAGAAAGGTCAGAGTTGAGATCGGGAAACCATCTATAAGCATTTCTGAAGACCACAAAAGCAATAAAACACTGAAATAAGTTCCAGAGCTTTTTTCTGAACCACAGATCAGCATATAATACTCTTGACATTTCAATACTATCCTAAAACTCTGACCCTTATATTATGCGCTTGAGCTGCTTCTGACAAATTCAACAGAAGTCTTGCACTTCTTCCAAAGCCACAGAGTAACAATTATCTCATCAAAATACCAACAAGAGCTCCACTGTTCGCTGCTGTGAGTCCACATAAACAGAATTTCTGATGCCAGCTAGCTCTACCAGTCCTGCTGCACTATTTGTTGAGATCCCATTGTGGACACTCCTGTCCCCTGGTGTGTGGGGAGGAAGAGACACTGAAGTTCATCTCATGTCATCAGCTTCTTGCCTCCTGTTCCACAGGGAAGGAGCATTGAGGGGAGGAGTGGGATCGCTTAAAGGTATTTTCCAACTTGAGTGAGTCTGCTCAGCTGATCTAAGAGGTTGTTTGCAGAGCAGGAGACTAGAACAGGCCTGAGGAATGGGCTTTCTCTATTCCCTGTAAACATCTTATACTACTATTCTATATGTAGTTTTTATACACTTTCCTTTGCGTTTATACTGTACCAAAAAAAGGCCGTTCTACAGATTGTGTCACAGACTGACCACATTGTACAGTTCTTGTTCTCAAGATCTACACAGTGTCACCGTGGCCCCACAACATAACTATTGCCATGTAGGCACTTAAAATTCTGCAATAACGTCTGAAATAATGAAAAGGTTGTTGTATTGGGTTTGCGTGGGAAGGTTTTGGTAGCGGAGGGGCTACAGGGGAGGCTTCTATAGGAAGCTGCTAGAAGCTTCCCCCATGTTCGATAGAGCGAATGCCAGCCGGCTCCAAGATGGACCCGCCACTGGCCAAGGCCGAGCCCATTAGCAATGGTGGTAGTGCCTCTGGGGTACCATGTTCAAGAAGGGGGGGAAAAAACTCTGCGCAATTGCAGCCGAAGAGAGGAGTGAGAATATGTGAGAGAAACAGCCCTGCAGACACCAAGGTCATTGAAGAAAGAGGGGAGGAGGTGCTCCAGGCACCGGAGCAGAGATTCCCCTGCAGCCCATGGTGAAGACCATGGTGGAGCAGATATCTACCTGCAGCCCGTGGAGGACCCCACACTGGAGCAGGGGGATGCCCAAAGGAGGCTGTGACCCCTTGGAGAGCCCGTGCTGGAGCAGGTTTTCTGGCAGGACTTGTGACCTCGTGGGGGACCCACACTGGAGCAGTCTGTTCCTGATCCGTGGAAGGGATTCACGCTGGAGCAGTTAGTGAAGAACTGCAGCCCATGGGAAGGACTTACGTTGGAGTTTGTGGAGGACTGTCTCCTGTGGGAGGGACCCCATGCTGGAGCAGGGGAAGAGTGTGAGGAGTCCTCCCCGAGGAGGAAGGAGCGGCAGAAACAACGTGTGATGAACTCACCGCAACCCCCATTCCTCGTTCCCCTGCGCTGCTCAGGGGGAGGAGGGAGAGAATTCGGGGGTGAAGTTAAGCCCGGGAAGAAGGGAGGTGTTTGAAGATGTAGTGTTTATTTCTCATTATCCTACTCTGATTTTGATTGGTAATAAATTAAGTTAATTTTCGCCAAGTCGAGTCTGTTTTGTCCGTGACGGTAATTGCTGAGTGATCTCCCTGTCCTTATCTCAACCCACGAACCTTTTGTTATATTTTCTCTCCCCTGTCCAGCTGAGGAGGTGAGTGATAGAGAGGTTTTGGTGGGCACCTGGCATCCAGCCAGGGTCAATGCACAACTGTTGTTTGCAGCCCACCAAGTGAAGTATTTTCATAGTTTAAAATGTTATGTGTATTATGTTTTAAATGTTCTGAGATGTGGCATAAAGGTAGAAAAAGAAGCTTGCTAGGGCAGTATTGGAGGAACAGAAAATAAATTGATCTTTGAGTGATCTTGTTCTACTGGGAATAACCCATGGCCTTTGCCATTTCCAGTCTTTGTTGGCTAGAGTCAAAACCATGCAAACACACTGTCAACACAATGATACAGATGTCCAGTGCTCCAGTGCTTAAACTCACGCATTAGCCATGTTTCATTTGGCAGCATGGCAAAGTATTTATGTTTAAAGGGTTCAAGGATGGCCTGTATCAGAAATAGTGTGGCCAGCAGGAGCAGTGAGGTGATCGTGCCCCTGTACTCGGCACTGGTGAGGCCGCACCTCGAATCCTGTGTTCAGTTTTGGGCCCCTCACTACAAGAAGGACATGGAGGTGCTGGAGCGTGTCCAGAGGAGGGCAACGAAGCTGGTGAAGGGCCTGGAGCACAAGTCTTATGAGGAGCGGCTGAGGGAACTGGGGTTGTTTAGCCTGGAGAAGAGGAGGCTGAGGGGAGACCTCATCGCGCTCTACAACTACCTGAAAGGAGGTTGTAGCGAGGTGGGTGTTGGTCTCTTCTGCCAAGTAACTAGCGATAGGACAAGAGGAAATGGCCTCAAGTTGCGCCAAGGGAGGTTTAGATTGAACATTAGGAAAAATTTCTTTACTGAAAGAGTGGTCAGGCCTTGGAACAGGCTGCCCAGGGAAGTGGTGGAGTCACCATCCCTGGAGGTATTTAAAAGACGTGTAGATGAGGCCCTTAGGGACATGGTGTAGTGGGCATGGTGTGTTGGGTTGACGGTTGGACACGATGATCTTAGAGGTCTTTTCCAACCTGTATGATTCTATGATTCTAAGAGCTTTCTGCTTCTGACCAGAATAAAGCACGTTCATGTAGTAAATTCTAACCTCAATAACTCCATCTGTATTCACCCTTCTTTTATATATCTTCTATTTCATCACATTTTTCACCTGCTCTCTGAGACTCCTTTGCAAGGGAAGGGGGAGAATAGTGACTGCTGTAACTGGAGCAGATGGGAACAAAAACAAAGGGGAAGGTGCAATGATCATAAATAGGTGGAGATAGGAGTGCTAAGTTCCCATTTAACAGAGAGAGGGAATGAAACAATAATCTATTATGTGTGTATGTATGTTACAGACATGGAGTTAGTTGCTATGTATTTGTGAGTGCACTGTGTGATTCCCACTTTTGTGGAATAGAGATCTGATCTGCATAAGACAACAAAAAGGTATTTGGAGGCAGCTTGGACAAGTGTTTTCCTCCCTTTTGTGCAGAAAGTGAGGAAAGCCCTGGCAGGAATTTTCTTCTCAAATTTTTCATCAGCATGTGTAAAAGGCTGTGCTTAAAAAGGAGCATATCCAAGGAGTTCCACTCTGTAAGTAAGAAAAAATGAGTTTTGCAACTCTGCTGCATTTTTGTCCCTAGCTCACATCAGATTGCATGTCTGATTTAGTCATTCTGGGAGAACACCCTTAAATGTATTTTCAATGCTTAAACTCAAAGCTGTTATCTATGCTAAAACATACAAAAACTCTAGTGTATGACAATAGTGCTGCTAGTTGTCGTACATTCAGGTGACCATCACACATTGACAGCTTGAAGCCTAGGGAGTGTATTTGTAATTCCTACAGTATTTATCCCGCTATGGAGTGTCTGTCACTTAATAGTAACCATAGTCCTGACCTTGCCCCATAGCTTGTCAATGGCTTTTTCAGTTTTTTACTTTCCAAAACCCATTAAAAAACCTTCTCAATGATGACTGACACTCACCAGGTCAAGGTGAGATATATTATCTGAAAAAGTTGTTAGGATTTTATCACTGACACTGGGCACCACCCTCTCCTTAGTCCTAATTCACTAGAGATATTTTTAAATAAGAACACAATTACTAAAGCAGAAGCAGTTGAGCATTGTTTTTGATTGCAGAATAGAAGGGGTGTAGCCCAGGGGTCAGAACTGGGTCCAATACTGTTTAACATCTTCATTGACTATCTGGACAATAGGGCACAGTGTACCTTCAGCAAGTTTGCATATGACATAAAACTGGAAGAAGTGGCTGATATGCCAGGGGGTCATGCTGCCATCCAAAGAGACGTCAACAGGCTGGAGAAATGGGCTGACAGGAACCTCATGAAGTTCAGAAAGGGAAAGTGCAAAGTCCTGCACCTGGGGAAGAACAACGCCATGCACCAGTTCATGCTGGTGGCCACCCAGCTGGAAAGGCCACCCAGCTCTCCAGAAAAAGGCTAGGGGTCTTGGTGGACACAAAGTTGAACAGGAGCCAACAAAGTGCCCTTGCAAAAGAGGCTAATGGTATCCTGGGCTGCATTAAGAAGAGTGTTGCCAGCAAGTTGTGGGAGGTGATCCTTGCTCTCTACTCAGCACTGGTGAGACCACACCTGGCGTGTTGTGTCCACTTCTGGGATCTTCCTAAGTATTTCATTCTTGTCTCCGATCCACTGGAATTCAAGTTCAAGAGATACTGGAGAGTGTCCAACGAAGGGCCACAGAATGATTAAGGTATTGGAGCATATGAGGAAAGGCTGAGAGAGCTGGGACTGTTTAACCTGCAGAAAAGAAGGTGCATGGGGGATCTCATCAATGTCTATAAATACCTGAAGAAGTAAAGAAGACAGAGCCAGGCTCTTTTCCACAGTATCCAGTGACAGGACCAGAGGCAATGGACACAAACTGAATCACAGGAGATTCTATCATCAGGAAACCGTTTTTTACAGTGAGATTGACTGAGCACTGGAACAGGTTGCCTAGAGAGGTGGTGGAGTCTCCCACCTTGAAGATGTTCAAAAGCTGTCTGGACATAGTCCTGGGCAACCAGCTGTAGGTGGCTCTGCTTGAGCAGGATGGTTGGACCAGATCGCCTCCAGAGGTCCCTTCCAAGCTCAATCATTCTATGATTTGGTTAAGCATCAGAAAGTAAAAAAAAAAAAGCCTCTTGTGGAAGAGTTGGGGGGTTTTTTGGAAGCAGGGGTGGAAATGTCACCATTTAGCGCTAATGAAACTGAAGTTCTGAGGTCTTATGTGGGAAACTTGCTGGCTCCAACTGAGAAGGAGATATTAGCAGCATATGAAGGGATTCGAGCTGCTTCGGAAGTGGTTGGTACTGAAGCACAGCTCCTCCTGGCACCCCGACTGCCGGTGCTGGGCTGGATGTTCAAAGGGAGGGTCCTCTCTACACATCATGCAACCGATGCTATGTGGAGTAAGTGGGTCGCACTGATCACACAACGGGCCCAAATAGGAAACCCCAGGCCCTGGAATCTTGGAGGTGATCATGAACTGGCCAGAAGGCAAAGATTTTGGAATATCCCCAGAGGAGGAGGTGACACGTGCTGAAGAGACCCCACTGTATAATAAACTACCAGAAAATGAGAAGCAATTTGCCCTGTTCACTGATGGGTCCTGTCGCCTTGTGGGAAAGCATCGGAGGTGGAAAGCTGCTGTATGGAGTCCTATACGCCAAGTTGCAGAAACTGCTGAAGGAGAAGGTGAATCGAGCCAGTTTGCAGAGGTGAAAGCCATCCAGCTGGCCCTGGATATTGCTGAACGAGAAAAATGGCCAGTACTTTATACTGACTCATGGATGGTGGCAAATGCCCTGTGGGGGTGGTTGCAGCAGTGGAAGCAGAACAACTGGCAGCACAGAGATAAACCCATCTGGGCTGCTGCATTGTGGCGAGATATCGCTGCCTGGGTAGAGAAACTGGTTGTAAAAGTACGTCACGTAGATGCTCACGTATCCAAGAGTCGGCCCACTGAAGAACACCAAAACAACCAGCAGGTGGACCAGGCTGCTAAGATTGAAGTGGCTCAGGTGGATCTGGACTGGCAACATAAGGGTGAATTATTTATAGCTCGCTGGGCCCTCAGGCCCTCATGACACCTCAGGCCATCAAGGAAGAGATGCAACATATAGATGGGCTCATGATTGAGGGATGGATTTAACCATGGACGCTATTGCACAGGTGATCCATGAATGTGAAACGTGCGCTGCAATCAAGCAAGCGAAGCAAGTAAAACCTCTCTGGTATGGAGGAAAATGGTTGAAATATAAACAGCCTGTCAGGTTGATTATATCACACTCCCACAAACCCGACACGGCAAGCGTTATGTGCTCACCATGGTGGAAGCTTCCCAACCACCGGGTGCTTCCCGTGCCCCATGCCACCGCCTGGAACACCACCCTAGGCCTTGAAAAGCAAGTCTTATGGCAACATGGCACCCCAGAAAGAATCGAGTCGGACAACGGGACTCATTTCTGAAACACCCTCATAGACACCTGCGCCAAAGAGCATGGCATTGAGTGGGTCTATCACATCCCCTACCATGCACCAGCCTCTGGGAAAATCGAACGATACAATGGACTGCTAAAGACTACACTGAAAGCAATGGGTGGTGGGACATTGAAGCACTGGGATACACATTTAGCAAAAGCCACCTGGTTAGTCAACACCAGGGGATCTTTCAATCGAGCTGGCCCTGCCCAATCAAAACTTCTGCGTACTGTAGATGGAGATAAAGTCCCTGTTGTGCACATAAGAAATATGCTGGGGAAGAGAGTCTGAGTTACTCCTGCCTCTGGCAAGGGAAAAGCCATCCGTGGGATTGCTTTTGCTCAAGGACCTGGGAGCACTTGGTGGTTAATGCGAAAGGATGGGGAAGTCCAATGCATACTTCAAGGGGATTTGTTTTTGGGTGAAAATAGCCAATGGACTGAATTGTATATGTTAATTGTTATATGATATTGTGTATCATCATTTCAATGGTTGCTATCAACAGTATTACAGTAAAAATCACCCAGATTAATGAAGAGTGAACTCTGATGAAACCAAGCAAAGTGCAACGATGATAAAACGGGACAAGCGCAGCAACAATGGAATCAGAACTGCCTTCAGGATGCAACAGTCCAACACCACACACCATCTCTCCTGCCCTGAAAGACTGTTATGACAGATGGAGCCCAAAGTCATGGACTAAATGAACTCAATGGACATTTAGAGGGATGGCCCATAGACTAAGGGAATGATATCTCTGTGTATATATATTAAAAGACTAGAAAGGTAGTGGTGGTTAATTGGAATGTATTGGAAAATGTGAAACCTTAGCATGACATAGATGGTATAGAATAAGGGGTGGATACTGTCCTGGTTTCAGCTGGGATAGAGTTAAATTTCATCTTAGTGCTGTGTTTTGGATTTAGTATGAGAAGAATGTTAATAACACACTGATGTTTTTAGTTGTTGCTAAGTACCCTGCTAGCCAAGGACTTTTCAGCTTCTGCCAGCACAAGAGGCTGGGAGGGAGCATAGTCAGGACAGCTGGCCCAGCTAGCCAACGGGGTATTCCATACTATGTGACATCATGCTCAGTATATGAATGGTAGGCATAATCCAGGAAATAGCGATCGCTACTTGGTTATGTGGGTGGTGAGCAATTGCATTGTGCATCACTAATTTTGTATATTCTATTTTTTTTCCCCCTTCCTTTTCTGTTCCATTAAACTGTCTTTATCTCAACCCACAAGTTTTTCTCACTCTTACCCTTCTGATTCTCTCCTCGTCCCACTGGAGGTGGGGGGGAGTGAGCAAGCAGCTGCATGGTGTTTGGCTGCCTGCCAAACCACGACACTCTGCAGCTCAGTATTTGGAACAATGCCCTTTTTTGTTGCTTCTTGAAAAAAATAATATGAAAAGGCAGCAAGCAGTAAATATTTAACATTGTTCTTTTGGAATCAGCATTTCCAATTCTGTGTCTTGAACTGTGCTAGGTAGCAATATTTACCCAGTAAAACTATCCTGGAGAAGAGAATATTCATTTCCAAACTGGTACACAATCAGACACAATCTACTTTAGAACAGCAATGTGTTCCCACTTCTCTTTGATAGCATAGCATGTCTATTTTCTCTTAAAGAAAAATCAAGAAGAAAGGAAGAGACAAATTTTCTACAGTGGAAAAGAAATAGGTTGGTGGAAGAAATAGGCCAGGTGACTTAGCCCATACACATACCAAATACAAGTGCTATTCCTAATAGTGCTTGTTTCTGGTAGTGTGCTGGTTTTGGCTGGGATAGAGTTCATTTTCTTCGTAGTAGCTAGTATGGGGCTATGTTTTGGATTTGTGCTGAAAACAGTGTTAATAATGCAGGGATGTTTTTGGTATTGCTGAGCAGTGCTTACAAAGAATCAAGGCATTTTCTGCTTCTCACCCCACCCCACCAGTAAGTAGGCTGGGGGTGCACAAGGAGTTGGGAGGGGACACAGCTGGGACAGCTGACCCCAACTGACCAAAGGGATATTCCATACCATATGACATCATGCTCAGCATATAAAGCTGGGTGGAAGGAGAAGGAAGGGGGGGACTTTCAGAGTGATGGCATTTGTCTTCCCAAGTAACCATCAGGCGTGATGGATCCCTGCTTTCCTGGAGATGGTTGAACACCTGCCTGCTGATGGGAAGCAGGGAATGAACTTGTTTTGCTTTAATTGTGTGGGCGGCTTTTGCTTTACCTATTAAACTGCCTTTATCTCAACGCATGAGTTTTCTCCCTTTTACCCTGCCCATTTTCTCCCCCATCCCACTGGAGGCAGTGAGCAAGAGGCTGTGTGGGGCTTAGTTGTCGGCTGGGGTTAAACTATGACAGGTAGCAAAGTAGGGTGCATATTTAAGGTATTACCTTTTCAATGCACCTCAGAGAAGACCCTGTCTCTGTTTTCTCTAAAACCTCTCACCGGGTAACTGAAGACAGCAATAAGATCCTCCTCTCCTAGTCGTCTTTTTTTAAGACTAGTTGAACTTAGTCTCTCAGCCACACATTATGGGCTCCAGGCCCCCATTCACGTTGGTAACATTCCACTGATCCCACCCCAGTTTGTCAATCTCTGTCTTTATTGGCAAGCCTGAACCTAAGTACAGCGCTCCAGATGTGGTCCTACAAGTACCAAACAGAGAGGAAGTATCATTTCTCTTGCAGCCCTCCTCACTACACTCTTGCTGAGTCTGAGGTTGGCCTTCTTCATCCTAAAGGGACATTGCTGAATCCTTTTCACCTTGTCCACCTGGACAAAGCTGCAAAACTGCTTTGTATTCAGTTTGTGTCTGGCCCATGCAGATGCTTGGGATTATGCCATGCCTGGAGATGAATTTTGCATTTGCCTTTGCTGAAATGTAAACCATTCTCAAACTATTTCTACAGACTGTCAAGGTCCAGTTGAATATGACCATTTCTTCCACCATATCCACAGGTCTCAAGTTTTTTACTGTCCACAAATTTCCTATGGGTACATTCCATCCCCTTGTTCATGTCATTAATAAAAGCATTAAAGAGTATTACCTGCTTATCAGCTCCTGAGGAATTCTGTTCATTACTGGTCACTAGGTGGATTTTGTTCTGCAACAACCAGTGGTCCATCTGTTGTATAGCTCACCTATCCAAAACATACTGCACCATTAAGTCGAAGTAAACAGCATCCTCTGTTTTCTCTTCATTCACAAAGCCAGTCAGAAAACTATTAGTTTGGTCAGACATGGTTTGCCTACGATAAATCCATGCAAGATATTCCCAGTCACCTTCTCGTCTTTCATCATTAGTACTCACTATATTCTCTCATCCTCATTATTTAGGCCAACTATCATATATATGTTCAGCCAATAAACAGACATTTCTAAACTGTTCCCCAAAATTTCACTGTTGTATTTGTTTCGCAGCTTTACGGGATAAGGACAATTCATCAGTTTAGGTTAAATCCCTTGTACTTGTTTTCAAAATCTCTTTATGCATATGATTAAAAAAAAAAAAATCCACAAGACCCTACCTAATTGAGTGGATAATTTGAATAACAAGCCAATATGTGAGAAAGAGACTCACTTTATGTGAGTCCAAAATAATCCTTTGGATCCATAATTAATTTTTCTCCAAATTGTATTTGCATTTCCCATAATAACAATCTGAAGCAAATCTGATTAATAAGGAAGACACTTCAGAAACCCAAAGATATTACTGAGAACAACTTTAAGTACTCTGCATTTGGATTTGCTGATAAACTATGCACAAGGCAGAGAACAACCCATTAAATAGTTAGGATTAAATTAAATTTAGCTCAGGTACTTTATTCACAATTTTCTGTGCACAGTGAATGAGGCAGTAGTCTTGTGAAAATAAATACATGATAATGCAATTAAATACATCATAGTAAATATATACTAGGGATAAAAGTATGGTCAGGCATGTGTAATTGATGTTCCCTGATATTGTCACCTTGTTTACTTACGCATGGTAAATTGCAGCATTCAGGGACCATAGCTATCTTTCTATTCACTATTCTTTCTCTCTCTCATTTCTGCATTTTCTATAGTTCCTGTTCCTGCAACTGGATTCATAAACAGATGTCTGCACCTTGCAGGGCCCTACTCACCAAGACTGTAAAACAGATTCATAAAGTGAAAGGGCAAGAGGGAACATTCAGTAGTTCTGTCTGACATCCTCTATATATCACAAGTCATAGAATTTGCCCGTTTATTTGTCTAGAGCATATCTTTTGGAAATACATCCAGTTCTCAGGGCATCAAAGTATGTGAGGATCTAACACTTTTCTTGGTATTTTATTACAATTATTTATTATTCTTGTTTTTAAAAAATCATCCTTTACCTCAAAATTTAAACGTACTCAGTTTAAACTTCCAGTACTTATTTCCTCTTTCTTGATAGATTTTATAGCCCTTGGTATCTACTGTTCCATACTGTTATGAAGTCAGCGCTCAGTCTTTTGATAAGCTTTGTAGGTAGAGGTCATCATGATGCTCACTGTAGCAGGTTTATCCCTCAAAGCTCTTTTTGCACCTTTTACAGTTTTTAACATCCCTGTATTTCTCTTAGAAAGTGAAATGCAGAATTTCCAAATCTTTGTACCATGTGGCACAACAAATTTCAGAATTTTTGGTGCACAATAACATTCAATATGTTCTTGCTGTGTTTATTCCCATGTTGTTATTTCATTTCTTTAAAACAACTTTTGTAATTTGTTTCTCTGAAGACCATTTGATTTATAAACTAATTAACAAAGAGAAAAGGGTATTATTTCCATATCTGCACTTGTTACTGAAAATGAGTTTGCTAGTTGAGTCACACTGCGTCTCACCAATTATTTCTAGAATTGTGTTACTTTAAAACACAGAGGTACAATGAGGAGATATTGATACTGATGCTAATTTTATTCCTTAAGAAGGTTTTAATATAATTTACTCCTAACTTGGGAATAAATATGCCTTGGCCACTCCTCAGAATGCTTATTTAACTTCTATTAAAGGAAACAGAATAGTAATATTTGCTGATGTGTTACTTCTACCAGATCCAGTGGGAATACTTGTTTCAAAGCAAATGAAGAGTTACTAGAAGCAGCAAAAGAGAGTTCAACAGATGGAGAAAATATTTTCTCTTATTCTTCTAGTTTAGGCTCTGTGGGTTAGAATTTGTTAACTCATTGGAGTGTAGAATACATTTCTGTAGATAACTATTATTAGAGTGCTTTTTCAGTGGGGCATAAGAGCTGACATTGCAGGGCATTATCCGTGTGATGTCTTCATATATATAGTCTGTCGGTAACATTTCCATTTGTACTACTGACAGGCTTAATTGCACTTCTACAAAGACAGCATCATACAATATGGTATTTATGTTTTTCCTAAATAGTAGTGAAATGGAGGAGTGAAAGCCTTCGGGGAACATATATGGACAAGTTAAAACCGAAGAAACTTTGAAAATGAAAATAAAATTGCAACTTTACAGTCAGGAAAAAGTGGCATTTTTTATGCGCCATTTATTAGGCAGACATACAGTGTACATTGCTAGCTGACGTTAACATTGGGCAATACTAGAAAACATCAGTGAAAAGAGGAGGTAACAACAGCAGTGAGAGGTCATTAGATCCCTAACAGAAGTGAGGCTGAGGGAGATTAAATTCACCAAACGCAAACCACAGGCTTGAGACTTCCCCAGTGAAAGGTGTGGGGCCCTGACTGAGACCCCAGCCCCATGGAGGTTTGGCTGCCCATGCCCCAGGCTGGAGCTGCAGGGCACCACCACATAACTGGGGCCAGGATGAAGTGGGATGAGCTGCGTGATCCAGGGTGGTAAGATGCCCACCAGGGCCATCCTCCAACTGGGGGCTGCATTTCAGCGCTGGCCCTCGCCCCTGCACCTGACCGTGCCCCTCATTCACCCACTGCCATGAGCTTCCAGAGGGGTCTGATGATAACTCCAGTTCTAGGGTTGCTCTTCAATTCTGGTTTCAGAGAGATTCAATTCTGGTTTCAGAGAGATTCGCTGGGTGTCTACAGATTGGCAGCAGGCAGGGGTCTGGCTGGGGAAGGGAGCTCATCAGGGGAAACAGGGAGTTAGGGAGTGGGTTTCATCCAACAATGTCAGTCTCTAGTGTTAAGCTTCACATTTGAGTTACTCACCCAACAACTCCTCAAAATGTAGGGAGAAAAATATAGGCACACTAGAGAAATTCATCCTCTCTAGAACACAATTCAAATGAATGACTGTCTGAAAGGACTTATTTGTCTCTGAGGACAACCAGAACAGACATCAGCAGAAAGCTGAGTAAAATGAACACAGTCCACATGTGAGCTACCACAGGTACAGGACCTTGTGAAAAGCCTAGAATGGAAAACTTAACTTTTAGACCAAGGTATTGACAGAGCAAGACAGGAAGCTATGCATAGAAAATTAATTTTCACTTTATTAATCCTATGATCAAGAAAAATAACAACTTCTGTTCTTCTAAGCAGCAGAATTACATGAGACTGTCTCTTCATTGTACTACATCATCAATAACTGGCATAACGTAACAGACAAAGAATTTTGGGCAAGCAAGTTAAAATCATAGAATCATAGAATCATTAAGGTTGGAAAAGACCTCTAAGATCATCGGGTCCAACCGTCAACCCAACACACCATGCCCACTACACCATGTCCCTAAGCGCCTCATCTACACATCTTTTAAATACCTCCAGGGATGGTGACTCCACCACTTCCCTGGGCAGCCTGTTCAAAGGCCTGATCACTCTTTCAGTAAAGAAATTTCTCCTAATGTCCAATCTAAACCTCCCTTGGCGCAACTTGAGGCCATTTCCTCTCGTCCTATCGCTAGTTACTTGGCAGAAGAGACCAACACCCACCTCGCTACAACCTCCTTTCAGGTAGTTGTAGAGCGCGATGAGGTCTCCCCTCAGCCTCCTCTTCTCCAGGCTAAACAACCCCAGTTCCCTCAGCCGCTCCTCATAAGGCTTGTGCTCCAGGCCCTTCACCAGCTTCATTGCCCTTCTCTGGACACGCTCCAGCACCTCCATGTCCTTCTTGTAGTGAGGGGCCCAAAACTGAACACAGGATTCAAGGTGCGGCCTCATCAGTGCCGAGTACAGGGGCACGATCACCTCCCTACTCCTGCTGGCCACACTATTCCTGATACAGGCCAGGATGCCATTGGCCTTCTTGGCTACCTGGGCACACTGCCGGCTCATGTTCAGCTGGCTGTCAACCAGCACCCCCAGGTCCTTTTCCTCTGGGCAGCTTTCCAGCCACTCTTCCCCAAGCCTGTAGCGTTGCATGGGGTTGTTGTGGCCCAAGTGCAGGACCCGGCACTTGGCCTTGTTGAACCTCATACAGTTGGCCTCGGCCCATCGATCCAACCTGTCCAGGTCCCTCTGCAGAGCCTTCCTACCCTCGAGCAGATCAACACTCCCACCCAACTTGGTGTCGTCTGCAAACTTACTGAGGGAGCACTCGATCCCCTCGTCCAGATCATTGATAAAGATATTGAACAGGACCGGCCCCAGTACTGAGCCCTGGGGAACACCGCTCGTGACCGGCTGCCAACTGGATTTAACTCCATTCACCACAACTCTCTGGGCTCGGCCGTCCAGCCAGTTTTTTACCCAGCGAAGACTGTACCTGTCTAGGCCGTGAGCCACCAGCTTCTCTAGGAGAATGCTGTGGGAGACAGTGTCAAAGGCTTTACTGAAGTCCAGGTAGACCACATCCACAGCCTTTCCCTCATCCACTAGGCGGGTCACCTGGTCATAGAAGATCAGGTTGGTCAAGCAGGACCTGCCTTCCATGAACCCGTGCTGGCTGGGCCTGATCCCCTGGTTGTCCCGGACATGGCTCGTGAGCACCCTCAAAACCAACCGCTCCATGATCTTCCCCGGCACCAAGGTCAGGCTGACCGGCCTGTAGTTCCCCGGATCCTCCTTCCGGCCCTTCTTATAGATGGGCATCACATTGGCGAGCCTCCAGTCGTCCGGGACTTCCCCAGTTAACCAGGACTGCTGGGAAATGATGGAGAGTGGCTTGGCAAGCTCCTCCGCCAGCTCCCTCAGTACCCTCGGGTGGATCCCATCCAGCCCCATAGACTTGTGAACGTCCAGGTGGCGTAGCAGGTCATTAACTTCATCCTCTTGAATTATGGGGGGTTTATCCTGCTCGTCGTTCTTGTCTTCCAGCTCAGAGGACTGAGTACCCTGAGAGTAACCACTCTGACTACTAAAGACTGAGGCAAAGAAGGCGTTGAGTACCTCAGCCTTATCCTCATCCTTGGTGGCAACGTTCCCCCCCGCAACCAATAGAGGATGGAGATTCTCCTTGGCTCTCCTTTTGTCATTAATATACTTGTAAAAGCATTTTTTGTTGTCTCGCACGACAGTGGCCAGGTTGAGTTCTAGCTGGGCTTTTGCCTTTCTAATTTCCTCTCTGCACGACCTAACGAGATCCCCGTAGTCTTCTCGAGTTGCCTGCCCCTTCTTCCACAAGTGATAAACTCTCCTTTTTTTCCTGAGTCCCAGCCAGAGCTCCCCGTTCAGCCAGGCCGGTCGTCTTCCCCGCCCGTTTTTCTTGCGGCACATGGGGACAGCCTGCTCCTACGCCTTTAAGACTTCCTTCTTGAAGAACGTCCAGCCTTCCTGGACCCCTTTGCCCTTCAGGACTGCCTCCCAAGGGACCCTCTCGACCAGTGTCCTGAGCAGGCCAAAGTCCACCCTCCAGAAGTCCATGGTAGCGGTTTTGCTGGCCCCCCTCTTTACTTCACCAAGTATCGAGAATTCTACCATTTCATGGTCGCTAAGCCCAAGCCGGCCTCCGACCACCACATCTCCCACCAGTCCTTCTCTGTTCGTGAACAGCAGGTCAAGCGAGGCACCTCCCCTAGTGGGCTCGCTTACCAGCTGCGTCAGGAAGTTATCCTCCACACACTCCAGGAACCTCCTCGACTGTTTCCTCTCTGCCGTGTGGTATTTCCAGCAGACGTCCGGAAAATTGAAGTCCCCCACGAGAATAAGTGCTAGCGACTGGGAGACTTCTGCCAGCCTCTGGTAGAATATTTCGTCTGCCTCCTCATCCTGGCTAGGTGGTCTATGACAGACTCCCAGCAGGATACCTGCCTTGTTGGCCTTCCCCCTCATCCTTACCCACAAGCACTCGACCTCGTCATCACTACCATTGAGCTCTAGACAGTCGAAGCACTTCCTAACATACAGGGCTACCTCACCGCCTCTCCTGCCTCACCTGTCCCTTTTGAAGAGCTTATAGCCATCCATTGCAGCACTCCAATCGTGAGACTCATCCCACCATGTTTCCATGATGGCGACTAAGTCATAGCTACCCCGCTGCACAATGGCTTCCAGCTCCTCCTGTTTGCCGCCCATGCTGTGTGCGTTGGTATAGATGCACTTGAGCTGGGCTGCCGATTTCTCCCCAGACATTGGCGTGCGGTCCCTAGGCTCTTCTCTAGTGAGCCTGGTTTTATCTCCTTCCCCCTTCGAACCTCGTTTAAAGCCCTCTCGATGAGCCCCGCCAACTCATACACGAGAATCCTTTTCCCCCTGTGAGACAGCTGAACTCCGTCCGTCGCCAGCAGGCCCGGTGCCGTGTAAACCTCCCCGTGGTCAAAGAAGCCAAAATTCTGCCGATGGCACCAGCCCCTAAGCCACGTGTTGATCCGATGAGTTTTCCTGTTCCCTTCAGTATTCCTCCCCGCCACTGAAGGGATCGAGGAAAACACTACCTGTGCTCCCGATCCTCCCACCAGTCGCCCCAGTGCCCTGAAGTCCCTTTTGATCGCTTCGGGACTTCTCTCTGCAACCTCCTCACTGCCAGCCTGTATAACCAGTAGCAGGTAGTAATCCGAGGGCTGCATGAGACTAGGGAGCTTCCTAGTAATGTCCTTCACCCGGGTCCCAGGGAGGCAGCAGACTTCCCTGTGGGATGGGTCTGGCCGACAAATTGGGCCCTCCGTCCCCCTCAGAAGGAAATCACCTATGACAATTACCCTCCTTTTTTTCTTAGCAGAGGCAGTCGAAATTTGTGGGGCTGGCTGCCTCGCCTCGCGCAACCCCCTGGATGGGCCTTCATCTGCGTCCTCGTTCGTCTGGCCCTCAAGTTCCAGAGCCCCGAATCTGTTGTGTAGGGGCAACTGGGAAGGTTGAGGTGAGAGAGGCCGGGCGGGGGTTCTCCTGGCACCCCGAGCAGGGACCTGTGTCCATTCTCCTCCGTCGCCTGGGTCTCCTCCTTCTGCCTGGTGGCAAGAAGGCAGGGGATCCTCTGCTTCTTGTGGAGCCTCCGTGTGCTGCCCTTGCCTCAGGGATGGTAGGGTGCGGCTCCACCAATCTATCTCCCTCTCGCACTCCCTGATACTCCTTAGCCTCTCCACTTCCTCTTTCAGCTCTGCCACCAGGCTGAGCAGATCATACACCTGGTCACAGCGCACACAGGCATCATCTCTGCTGCCCTCCTGTACAAGGGACAGCCACAGGCACTCCCTGCAGCCGGAGGCCTGGACAGGTGTAAGTTTGCGTGGGGGCTCCGTCTGGGTCGCCACATTCCTTCTGGCGATGGCTTTCGGCCGAGTGGAAACCATGGCCAGGTCCTCTTCTGGGAGGGCGACGACCACGAGTTGAGCGAGCCTCTGGAGCCTGGAGGGGGGCTGCGCCCTGCCCTGTGCCAACTGCCGCGCGAACTGCCGCGCCACGCCCTGTTTGCCCGCCCTGGTCGCCGCGCTCCGGGTCGCTCGCGCTCCCGGGGGCTGCTCTTGTGTCTGGGGGCTTCGGCCGCCGTCCCGCCTGTCCCCGCCCGCGCTGAGCCAGAGCTGCCGCTCGTCAGGAGCTCGCTCCTCCGGCTCGGGGGAGGGGGGCTGGGGCACCCTCTCGCTCCCTGCGCTTTTGTCTTCCCGGTTTTTGCCGCGGTTTTGCCGCTTCAGGAAGGGTCCCCCGGCGCGATCCTCCGCTCCGGAGCCCTTCGCCTCAGTGGCTTCGAATGAAATGGATGATAGAATGTACTAAAGCCAGTAAAAATCAATATTTTCTAGAATTTAGATAATACAGAACAGAAACACTTTCTTTTAAAAATAATTAAATGAAATACTTCACAGGAAGCTTTATTTAGTATGGGATATTGCAGAAATGTTAATTGCTGTTTGAATGCAGTGTTGTAATTTAGCAGCCAATTAAGGATGTGATAAGCAAATCTTAAATAGGTATCTATCTGAACCTCAGAAAAGAATTTTTTTTAAAAAATAAAGATGTTAAAAATCAGTTAAAAATGTTATGGCCATCTCTTTTGAGTTTATAAGTTCTTTCGTTTCAGCTGGCCTACAAATATACCCAAATTGACTTAAGCATGGTACATTCACCTTCAGTTCAGAAGCCTAAAGAGCAGGGCAAATGAAAGTCATTACCTTGATTTTATTCATGTCTTAGATAAAAATTCCTTTGAGATCAGTAAGAGAATTTTATAAAAGACATAAAAATGAGATGAAAAAATTGTATTTTTTGCTTGGCAGCTTGTGTAATAAAAAGGAAGCAATAAGAGGGAAGAAAAGATGATTAAAATAAAATTACTATAAAGTAGCTTTTGGTATATGTAGTATGTATGGGTGCCTATAGTTCAAATAATGACGAAGAGAATATCTTCTCTTGTAAAGTGCAGTGATAAAGTACTGTTTAGTAGGTGAGAAAATCATTTTATTGAACATGAGAGCCCCTCTCCTTTCCATTTGCTTGTTGTTGATTACATCCATGAAGTGATTTAGAGTATTACAAATTCAGGCATTACTCAGAGCTAAACTTGAAGAGTTTGGGTGTTGTTTTTTTTTATTTATTTCAGTAGAGTCCCTTTCATAATCTGAAATATCTGAAGTAATCTATGCAGCTTGAAGCCTTATTCCTTTCTGATGGAAATGATCATAAAAATGTTATACAGTAGAAAACTTTGATGAGGTTGTATAGCGTGCAAGTCTGTCTGGAGTTTCCATGTTAAATTGTTCTATATTATAAAATTGAACATTTGCAGAGCCTTGTTGGATCACAGGAACTTTGTATAAGTGTCCTTCTGGAATGTGATTATGAGGTTTAAAAAGAGAGTGGCTGCACAGTGGTTTGAAAATAAATTTTGTAAAACCTGATCTCCACTCATATTTCTCACTTGGAACTTTGAATTCATTAGAAAAGTTTCAGGACTGGAAAAAAAAAAATTGTTCTCCTTCTGGACACTTTGGGATAAAATTTGAAGTTTTTTTTTTTTCACACACTCCTTGTACTCAACAAAAATTCGCAAGGAAGTAAGGATTTTGGATTTATAGAATCGTATCTAGAAAAGCAGTTCATGAAATCTACCTAGAAATCAGCTAGGAAAAAAAAAATCTAGCTTTTAGCACTTTACAAATAATATGCATTAACACAATACAATTATAGCAATTTAAAAAAAAAATGTTTAATTTAAAAATATTTAAAAGGTCTTACTTTCCTTTCCCAAAAAAGGGAGGAATGATTATTGCTTAGCTATTTATAATTTACATCCATTTTATCACCAATGAAGTGCTTTTTACAATGAAATTATAATGTCCCTGTAATAAACTTCAGTATGCTGAAGTGTTGAAACCACCAATGTTATCAACATTGTTATTATATGTAAATTATATGATTTCACTGATTCAGATTATTCTTTTCTAATTTTGACCATCTAAAAGTTTAGAAATTCTGACTGATCTTCCTATGTAGCAAATGTAGATAAACAGGTACTTCCAGAATGGAATTAATCTCATTTACCTTATATCTTTCTTTTAGGTTTACATTAATTACGTTTGGGAGATAACTATCTAAGTCTTAGAGATCAAACTTTAATATGCCTTATCAATGGCAAATTAATCCTACTTGCTGATTCTTTGCATTCCCACAATATTTATCTTTATCCTCTGCCATCTCTTCTTTTTCTTGTACATGGTTCCAAGATGATAATATAAATAAAATAATCTTTTTTTTTTTTTTCAGAAGATTAACTGTATCTTCTGATGATATAATCTGTACAGTCATACATTGCACACACTAAACAATTTCAAATATCTTAATCATTGGAACAAACTGGCTTCTGGAACAGTGGGTTGAAATCTTCATAATCAGAAGTCTTTACAAAGCATCAAGTTTGGTCAAACAAATTTTTGGGCATAGTGCAGCTATAAATAGATGAAGGTCTGTTGTATGGGATATCAGACTACATGATTAATTTTCCCTTTCAGCTTTAAAATGAATCTTTCTTCATTCCTTTTCACTTCTTCCTTGATACTTAAACTACTAGACTGTGAAATGTTCTTCCATCATTTTAAATCCTTTTAAATCTTCTTTATGAGAGAGAGCAGAGAGATGGAAAAAGGTGCAAGACTTTCAAGATTTTTTTTTAACAAATTGCCGTTGAAAGAAACCAGTAAGTGAAGTCCCTCATACTGCTTCTGCAAAAGCCTCAAGTGAGATTTATTTCACCTAACATCACCGGTTTTAAAAGTCTGGTCTAAGCTAACTCTTCAGAATCCCGTTGTCAGTAAACTTGAGGTCTCTCCTGAAGGAGATGTCTCTCGATAGCTAGCTGAAATATATGTCATATCATTCTACGTTTGTCTTCTATTTTTTATTCTAAATGGAGCAAGACCAGGCAAATGGCTATTCTAAATGATGGCTATTATTTTTAAAACCCCTGCACATAACTCTCTGATCATGTAAAAATGATTGGTTTTCACTTGTTTTATAACAACCAACTCCTAGTTATTATGTATTATCATGATTTCAATAAAAATTTTGTAAAATTGTAAAATGTCTTATGTACCACAACAAATTTCTCTTAATGATGTAATATTTTGATTAGGTAACTTGAGGACTGTGTATTACTCCTTGTTTTCTAGTGAACTGAAAGAAGAACTCCTTTAAGGATTCATCTCTGTGGTCCAGAATTTCAGTGACTTTAAGGACTACTGCGGTGGCTGCAGGGCACCCACCGTGCCGCTCTGTCTCTCTCCCTCCTTAGCAGGGCAGGGGGAGAAAATAAGATGAAAAAAAAGCTCATGGGTTGAGATAAAGACAGGGAAATCTCTCATCAATTACCATCACCTTCTCCTGTGTGGGCTCCTCTCCATGGCTGCAGGTCCTCTCAGGAGCCTGCTCCAGTGCAGGCTTTCCACAGGGCATATCCACCTGCTCCTGCATAGCACCCTCCATGGGCTGCAGTATGGATATCTGCTCTGATGTGGTCCTTCATGATCTACAGGGGGACAATCTGTGTCACCATAGTCTTCTCCATGGGCTGCATGGGAATATCTGCTCCAGCACCTGGAGTACCTCCTCCCTTTCCTTCGCTGACCTTGTTTTCTGCAGGCTTATTTCTCTCACATTTTCTCTCATAGTGTTTTTTTACCTTTTCTTAAATATGTTATCACAGAGGCACCACCAGCCTTGCTGATGGGCTCAGCTTTGGTCAGCGGTGTGTCTGTTTTGCAGCTGGCTGGAACAGGCTCTGTCCCACATGGGGGCAGCTCCTGGTCTCTTCTCACAGAGGGCACCACTGCAGTTCCCTCACTACAAAAACCTCGCCATGTAAACCCAATAAAGTCATCTTTAACTTTTTGCGTTAAAATTTGTTGCTTTACTTAAAAAAAAAAAACAAAAACAAAGCCAGCAAGTTATTTTCTAGTGCACTTTGTTGTAGTTTTCTTATTTGTCTATAGAATTCATTCATTTCATTTACAATGGTATATTTACCTTTTTTATGAAAATCATCTCAAGAAAACAAAATACTGAGTATTTAGAAAAATGTGGGAAATAGATTGTCTTTTATGTACTTGGTTTATTGTTAAAAACAAGCTCTGTTTCAGCGTATTAGGAGATTTGCACGTACAGATGAACATTTTTAACCTTTAAAGAAGATTCTCATAGTTTCTTAGGTGTTTTGAAGTTCAATTTCTTTATCAGTCAGGGAAAAAATTTTAGTGTCTTTCAGACCTATTTTATTTTAATTGATTGGTTCAGTCTGGTCTCAGATCCCTCAGTCGCATACCAACATGTGTGATACGTACCGAGATTTGGATTTCAAAGCCAGCCAAGTCTGACTGGTGATTTTTCCTACTTCCAGGACTGGCAGTCATCAGCCCAGGCTTAGACCTTGTCCCTGATTCCTTTCATTAAGGCAGTCACTCCAGATCTTTTCCCAATAGGATGGGAGAGGATGCTCGTCTGGGTGGTTCATGAATGCAGGGTCATCACTCCAGTGCAGAAAAACAGTGAGTAGAGCAATGGAGAAAACCAGTGAGCGCAGTGACTGCAGACTATATAATGCAGTAAGAGTAGAGAAACACGCTGGAAAACTATTTTTATTCAAATCAAACATGTGAAGTAGTTTCAAACTGAGATAGTACATGTGACAAAAACACTGGATTCCAAAGTTTATTCAGCTTTTCTACAAGTGAAATGAAGTGGCATATTCTTTAAAAACTCACTCCCTCTGGGAAAATGACAGGTTCATAACATTGTCAAAGTATATTCTACCAGATAACAACACACTTCCTCCATCTTAACAAAGACACAGGAGTACACAGTAAACAGAAGGGGACTGGTTAAAAATGTTAAATACAATAAACGTATGATGTTCACCCCAGACTACTTAATAAGGTAAGGACATAAATCATTAAAACATTAAGAATTATCTTCAAAAACTTGGTAGCAAATAGGGGACATCCCACGTAACACAGAAGGGGGACAGCTCAGGATGTGTCTCTCAAAATAGGATAAAAGAAGAAGTAGGGAATGAGGAACAAAACATTGTGACTCATTCTTAGCAAAATCATAGGGGAAATCTAGATGATAGTGAACCGATTAGGAAAAAGATGTAGCATGGATGTATTAAGAACATCATGTCAAACCAGCTTAATTTCTTGCCCTGACAGAACACCTGGCCTAGTGGAAAAGGGAAACAGTAAAGATAATTAATGTATCTTGACTATAAAAGGCTTTCTGACACAATTTCAGCAGGCATTATCGTAAGTAAACTAAAAATATAATGGAATTAATGAAATCATCCACTAGTTGAAAACCCCTTCTCTAAAATCTGTCACTCTCTCTCACTCTGAAATGATGTTTTGAATCCAGATAGGTCCAGGATTAAATAAAGAGTAGAACAAACAGACATATGTAAGAAGGGAAAAAAGATTGAAAATACAAAGCAACAACTGTCTAGGCAGGAGTATGGCAGACCTCCCTCCCCCAGCCCCTCCCCCCCCCCCCCCCAAAAAAAAAAAGGAATTAAACAAACCAAACTTTCTACTACATCACAACATGTCAATAAATTCACTTTAAAAAAATAAAATCTCATTCTGGGATGTGAATGTTATCCATTAGATAGAGAGTTATTCTCTGGTTTAATGAGTTTTCAGCTGAAGTATATCATGAGTTCTCACACTCTATACAAAATAGTATAGAGTAATTGGTGAGAGAAGAGCAGAACGATAATGATAAGAAGTTGAGAAAACATGGTCTACAGTGGGAGGTAAGGAATTGGTTTTGTTCAGTCTAGAAAGGAAAAGACTATGGCGATATATTAGTGTTTCAGTTTTAAAATTATTTTTTTAAAGATTTGAAGTCAACAATTTCATTTTCAACAAATATTTACACTGATTATTAGAAAAATCCTACTTACTACAAGGGCAACTAAACCCTGAAATGATACACAATGGGCTCAGGTGGAATATCCTTCCATCCTTATTTCTGAAGGAAAGACTAAATATGCACCTATCAGGATGTTTTATCGACAAAATTAGTCTCCATGAACTTTGGATATTTTCTCCTTCTGATATTTCCTCCTTCTGATATTTCTGTGATTTTATAATTCTATAATTGCATAGCTCCTCATTGACATCTTTTTCTAGAAAGGTATGGTTTGGTCTTCAGTCGCTGCAGCATGTGGCCATGGGGCCTTACTTCACTAAAGGTGAATCAAAATATGTTAGAAGAACGTATTACAAACCTGAAAACTGTTATGATATGTAAAGGAGCAATAGCTTTTGAGAAAATAAGTTAAGTAAATTAAAACCAATTCAGATCTATAATAACACTTCATTAGAAGACCAGAGAGAACTACCAAGAGATTATTCATAATAAAAAGCTAAATTACGTGCACCACTGGATTCAAAACAATTTATCACAAAAAACAAATTCTTGTATTTTCCATTATCAGATAAAAAAAATGCTACAGATAATAGATAAAAAATAGCAAGGAAAACTTCTTTTTAAAGAAGCAATAGTTTTTAAAAAAATCTTCAGCTCATTTTCACTAAGTTCTAGTAAGTTCACAAGTCTAAGTTTTGACAAATGCTCTCTATCACACTAATGTTTTATCAATTAAGCTGTGTCTTCTGGGAGCCTAGAAATTGTTTCTAATGATGTGAGGCAGCAGTGTCTCTTCCCTCACAATAAAAATAGCTTTTATTGGCCTTTGCTAATACCAGTGAGATCTCTCTTTTAGTTAAAGAAGAGAGGGGAAAAACATTTAATGAAAGTTATTGCAATAAAAGCCTGAAAAGCAGACTATTATGGTTCCTAAACTTTTTAATAGCACCTACACAATCTGGTGCCATTTTTCTAAGTCTTATTTCATATACTATGATTTTAAAATTATTTATATTTATATATTTTCTTCATTTATGTACTTTTATTCACAAATTTTTAATGCAAATACATACATGCAGGAACACCAATTAGATTTAACTAGACAATAATTAGTCTTTTTTTTTCTTTCCCCCAACAAGGTAGACATGCAAAATCTTAAAATGTTATATCTTAACATAGTATGAATTACAAACAATAATAATTTTTGTTAAATCAATAGTGGCAAGCTAGAAAAATTGTCAGAAAGCTCCTGCTCAATCCAATGCAATCGGTTCAAGCCCAGTCAAAGCCAATAGTCTTGGAGGAGTTTCTATATTATAATTAGCTTCCACTGACCTCTCTGAACTAAAGTATTCTAGTTGTGGTCTAGTATAATACGCAAGTTTCTTTTGATATTATAAAGGCAAAAATGAGAGTTAGTTCTTGTTTAAAAGCAGCAAAAATCTCTTTTCCAATAAATGAAATTAAAAGTAGTAATAGTGTTAGTACCATATAAGATGGCGTTCCCACTTAGTGTTCTGGTTTGCGATCTCATTATGTATTCCTTTTTTACAGGTGACTGCAATGCAGTTGAGGTTTAGTTTAAATAAGGTGGGGGGGAGGGAGGGATAAAGTATTTTGGAATAATTGCAAGAAAATGATTGCTTAAACTTGCAAAGTAAGACAAGTGAAGTATTATCAAGATGAGTTTTCCTAAAATAAACTTCCAAAGGAGTTACCGGGAAAATTTAGGTGTCTTTTACATTTTATTTAAAGTTTCTACTATATAACACATATAACACAACACAAAAATCTTAAAACATAGGCAAAGATTTGGTTCAGAAACACAAATTGATTCCTTTTCACTCCTTCCCAAAATCATTAGTCCAAGATTTTGACAGAGTGTCCACATTTCCTGCTACTCTTCTGAACTGATAGATTGTTTGATGCTTTAAAGAGATGGAAAAAATGAAGCTAAATGACTACATGAAGTCTATGCCTGCAAGGCAAAGCCATTAGGAAACAAAAACAGCCTTTAAATTTATTCCTGGTCAATCATACCTTTGTATTAGCCAGAAAGTGCACTATCCCCTTAATAAGTGCATGTACTGTAATTACAGGGCTCGATTTGGATGTCACTGTGAGTTTTAGGTTCCACTTTCCCTAAATATAAGCCATGAAACCTAGACTGATAGAGTCAAGTAGGTTTTTCATGTAGGTAAGCTGAGAAAACCAAGTTCGGTCTCCTAACTTGGGAAGTGCAAAATACCTCTGCTAAAATAGTTAAGGAAAGATAATTACTTTGCACTATAATATCATGTTTAAACATACTATTTAATAGGAAGATATTCTGTTCCAGATTTAATGATAGATAATAAGCTGCAGTTAGAGTGTTCAAAAGTACAATAAACATTTTATGGAATGTAAATAGCACTACATACCTGCTCAAAATAACTAGTTCATCCCAAACTGGATTTTTAGTTTAATTTCCTAAGTGAATAGGGCTTACATAATAGCTCTGGCTTTTTGTCCACCTGTTTCTCTCCACATCTGTCAGTTTTCTTTAATAACATTCAGTCTCACTGGGCATTTTCAATCAGATTTGACAGGTGGGTTAAGGTCTCAAAGATATTAAATTTCTATGAAATATTAAGTTTCATGAAGTGTGGTCGATGGCTAGGAGAGAGGATGCAAATTAACACCTTCACCAAGAAAATAAGATGGGTGCAACAGTTATCTGTTTTTTTGGCCTGCCATTCAGTCTATTACCATATTAATTTCTCCTAGCCAACTGCAAGACTTCCTACTTTTTGCTTCAGGTAAGCAGGAGTGAAAGAGAATTGAAGGGGACAAAGGGAAGGTAGGAAACTGTGGAGGGAGATGGAGATACTTGTAAATTATTTTTAAAATAATTTTTTTAAAGAAAGAAGATAGAAGAACAGCAGGAACAGGAAAATTGTAGAAGATATGTTGAGGAACTGGGGTTCTTCTCAGAGCGGAAATAGACAGCAGATCCCTGGAAAAAATAGTTTCTTTCTTTCCACTGTTACACATAATGGCTTGTTTTCTTATGTAGTGTAGAATACACATACTCTCATTTGACTTTGTATCAAATGTTTATATATAGCTACATTTGTGAAACCTCCACAGGATATGCAAAGGGGTACATATTTTTCCTCCTTGAAGAATGTACATTGCCCAATTTTGATTACTACACGAGCACTTTTTTCTCTTTTTAAATGGAAGATATCCCTCTTGAAGTGTAGACAGCAGAGAACACAAATAAAATCTCACCAAGCCTTTCTTATTCTTTGAGCATGTCAGGGCAAACAATTACAAAAATGCTGTGAAAAGAAAAAAGTGAGATAGAAGCATGAAGACATTATTTTAAGACTTTTTTTAGTATTATTTTTGTTTCAAATGATCATTACATTTTTGTGGTATTTTATTATCTTTGAAAGTATAGTCTTTATTCAGAATTACATACTTCTTTATTACAATATAAGACCATTATTACAATGTAAGACTTTTTCCACTATATATAGATAATTCCAGTTTAACATTTGAAAACTCATAAACTTTTAAATAATTTAATCTATGACAGAATGAGCACTGCTTCCTTCAGTAACTGGTTTCCTTACTGATGGTGGAACAACGAATTCCAGACTGGGCTTGACACTGCTAGCTTCTCTGATCGCTAGAGATCAAAGCCTGAACAATTGTGACAGCACTTTCTGAACCCAGTAGGATTCGTCTCACATTTAACAGCAATTCTACCTAAATACATCACTAACCAAGAAAATTACATATTTATTCGATGCTGAATATTTGTTTGGGTGGTTTTCAATTCCAGTGAAGTGTTGCTTGAGGATGACACACATATTTGAAGATGATATACACTGCACACACAACATATGCAAATGATACACAATGCACTACAGAACTGGTTTCACTGCAGTGCCAGAACTCTTCAGGTTTATACTTCTCGTTAACCTTACTATACTTTGTTTTTCCATCTGTCTTTAAAGTAAAATCAAGTGTTTAAAAATTAGACAAGATAAGTAACAAAAAAGAAAGAGGGTAAACTGTCATTTTCCTTTTTTTTTTTTTTTTTTACCTCCTCCACTCTACTGTCTTTTCTGACTGATTTTGTTCTGCATTCTGGTTTATAACCTACTGACAAGTTTAGGAGTTTCCAACAGTTCAGGGGCAATCAACAGAACAGAAACATTAGAAAAGTGCAATTAAAATGGTATAAGTATTTTTAATCCTTAATGTTCAAAAGTAAAAGCTCAGATCCACAAAATAATGGGACAATTAAATTTAAAAAAATTTAAAAGGAGGTTTTGGATTACATATTTATAGGATTACATTATGTCAAATTTAAGTTTTTCACAGAATTCCTGAGAGTATTACTTCCTTCTAAGGAAACGGATATTTATGCACCCAGATGACTCAAGATCTAGGACTTTAAAAGGAAGACACACCAGCTTCTGTGAGATTCAAGGTATATTTTAGGCAGGAAAGCCACATTGCACATTCCGAAGGAATTTTTTTCAGTACAAAATATTCTATGTTTGAACAGAGGCATTCACATTTTACACTAATACAACTCATGGATGCTGTTGACAGATTTAGCCACAGTGCAAACATAAAACAGTAAACTTCTGATTTGTGTGTCAGTACTATCACGTTCAGATGCAATGTATGTGACTCATCTAATTTTAATTAATTAAAGATTAAGCATATAGTCTAAGTTTATCTTTCAAATTTTCTGTCTAGTTAGATATCTCTAAGGAGCAATATAGATTTTAGGATGGTTGAACTTTAACCTCTAGTCAGCAACAGAAGTGATAAAAGAATTTTTTGTTCCCTCCCAAGCATATTTCTTAGGATATCTGAAGTTGAAAGGTCTTTCAGAGCTAAACCGAGAAAGAGATTTAAGTACACGCAAATTTAGCAACATAACATCTACCTTTTAAGCTCCTCATTTCTGAAATGTGTACCTAAACTACCTCTATTAGGCATGAAACAAAAATTAAAACTCACAACCTCCAACATGACCATGCAATCTGTAGGGGAAAGAAAGTAGTGACTATAATTATACACCCTTACTGCTCTAACAGCTCAGATGCCTAATCCTTGACTGAAGAGATGAATATCATGCACTCATACTTTTCTTTTCCTTCCCCCCTGCCCTGAACAACAAGGAACAATCTAAATATGTGCAATTAGTGGTCAAAGTATAAAATAAATTAACAGTCTTGAGAGCAAAAACTGAAATTCAGGTCTCCCTCTTTTAGGTGAGTTAACTGTTTGCTTAGAGGATAAAGTTGCTTCTCTCTGCCTCAGTGAACCTCAAACTCCTGTATTGAAGCATAGCTTCTGTTAGAAACTTCCATCTTGAAGCATTTTCCACTGGAAGATGGAGAGCTAATGAGGGAGCATTGAACTGAGGTTTTCCACATCTTTGGTGAGTATTCTCGCCAGTTTTTAATGGAAAGATAGAAGGTACGGGCTGACTTAGCTTTCTACAGAGTGCAGTGCTGCTCATGTTTTAAGTGTTGTCTACTTGCACATAAAACATTGGATCTTTAAATCAACAAAGACAAAGAAACATTTAACTTCAAGATCTTCATTGGATTCTTCATTGTAAGTTCCAAGATGTTTGGTCTAGGTGGTGTCAGTTCTGGGTCCTTGTACAAACAGAACTGTTGTGCTAACAAAGCTTTCTTTGTGAAAATGTGGACAGCTGTGGGATGATGCAGTGCTTCTGAAGTCTTTACACTTTAATTTTGGCATCTATATCTGCCCAAATCTCACTTTAGTCTCCTAAATCCTTTTGCGGATGTCAGTTCTTTACGACTGCTTTTTTTTAAGACACTGGTTTTTTTCTGGCCACTCTAAACTATGCTAGAGATGCTGAAGTACCTTCATCAACTGTCACATAAGGGCACATGTACAGTAGTTTTGCTTATATAGCAAAAAGGTTTTCAAACTTGTAATTGAAAAAATCTTGAGGTAGGCACTTAACATTTGATAGCAGTTTCCTCTGTTTAGGGGATGACACCTTTTGAACAGGCTGATATGCATCAGGAAAAAAAAACAACAACAAAGAATAAAACAGAAACTGTTGATGAATGCACAAAAGAGGAAATCTGGTGAAGAAGTTGTCCAAGGCTGTATATGGACCAAACATGATTCAGGGCTTTATAAAAAGATAACAATGCAGCCATTCCTTCCCTCCAGGAGCTGCAGTCAAGATTTTCTCAAGGAGCAAGGGTGATTCAGTGGGTATATTATACCAGAAAGGGACCAAGACAGAGAGAGATACATGCCATATGACAAGGAAGCCAGAGGGTAAGAAGGACCTGACTGATGGATTCTCCTACTCAAAAGCACCTTCTGTAAATTAATGAGCTTGTTGTCGATATTTACCATAGAATGGTTCTAGGTGAGTCTGCAGTTGATTGCCTCAGAAAAGCAGTCTTCACCTGCTTCTCTAAAACATATGTAGCCTTGGCCTATAACAGCCTAACATCGCTGGCCCAGGGGACGAGTGGCATGGAATGGCATGGTTTGCTTACACAGTGGCAAAGTCATCTTTTCTCCCCAGTATATAGAATTACCTTCTCTAAATTGTCTAGCAGGAATGGTCCCTAGCACATGCTGTTCCCTGAAGTAGCCTAGGGAGTGCCAACTGATCTGGCCAAAGCCATGCCAAGAAGCACACTAATATCTGCAGGGTATTTATATCAGACAGAGGCCAAACCCATGTCTTCGCCCTGTGCAGATGAAACCAGTAACATAGTTTCCCCATTGCTTCAGGTTCAAGGTTAGAGGTTGTTTTGTGTCTCTTTTTTTGGCATCTCCTGGCAAGCTTCCTAATCAAAGTCACCATGGAAGTTTTCCAATTTCTGTGAATCTGAAAAGCAAGGCAAAGAGTATTCGTAAATATAAGAGTTTGGTTTTTTATTATTATTATGCAGACACTTTTCATTGTACACTGCAATCCCAACATATTTATTGCTGGACAAGTCACACATTTTGCAAGCACAGCAAAACCTCTACAATACAAAAGTTTTTGAGTTAGAGTCTTAAACTTGCTCTAACATCCTAGCGATGTTTAAACGGTTCATGTCAGTTTGAATAGGTTAATTAGCAGTTACTGATTAGCAAAGGTAATTACTGTGCCAGATGTAACTAATTTACTGATATCTGTATTAGAATGTTTAGAAAGGTATTTTTCATAGAGTTTAAAAATGATTTGATCTAATTATATTAAAATATGGTTTTACTTTTCTGGTTATCATAATAATAATAAATTTTCCCCACAAGATAAAGACAGGGCAACTGGTCAAAAATACATTTCTGTGAACTGAACAGCCATTTAAAATACAGATATATATATATATAAACAGAGAATATCCAATGATTTAACTGTTAGTACTACAACAGTGTCTGCCAAAGAAAATGTCGCAGTACCAGAGATTGTTCTGGTTTCTGCTACTAACAACAGTTTACTTCTGCTTTCTTTACACCACCTGTACACAGGTGTAGCTTTAAAGATAACCTCTAGTCAGATGTACAGACATTTCCTGGAAATCCCAAAATATTGTTTTCATGGCATTTCTGACAGAACTAATTTGAAAATTAATCATAGAATGCATATTTATGGATGTAAATCTGATAGGATACAAATAGTTTTCAAACCTTTAATGGTATTTCTTTTTTCTTTATTATATGAAGACACTAAAAACCAGTACTATCTACAAACATTAGTATCTGTGGATCTAGAATGGAATATTATTTATGCCCTGTCAAAAATCCTGCTCCTGTTAGCTTCCCTTTATTCAATTCATACTTAAAACTGCCTTTAAAATTGCAAATGACACTCAAGGTTGTGCCAAAGTCAGATTTTATAGGTGACTTCAGCTAATGGTTGAAGTTCAGACAGTGCAAAGAACTAAATTCACAAGGGGTGTTCAGGGCCTTTCCTTTCATTTTCTCTCCAGAATGGACATCCTACAAGGAAAAAGCTAGTAAACACCACATAGTTTACCTTTGCCAAGCTCTCCTACTAAGTGTCAGTAGGTAGAAGAATGACTATTCAGTCATAGATAAGAGAATCATTGTACTAAAACAAAGCCACAAAGAACTAAACAAAAGGACAGAAAAGGGAAAGAACCTCTAGTTTTTAAATACTGTTTACAGTACAGCTCAGAGTCAGGTCAAATGTGCTGACACATCAGCTCAGGCTGCCTGGTTTAAAGAGTGCTTGCCTTGAGCAGTATGTGCATGATCATTCTGTATCACTTGAGCAGTTAGCTTTAAAGTATAATACAGCCAGTGTAATTGTATTTTTTTTCATAATGTATTTTTTTGTATATAATACATGACACTCTTGAGACCAAAAGAAATAATGACTGAGTTTTCTATGATTTTTAAGACCCAAGGCTTGAAATCATGTGTGAGCTGTCAGACTACCATAACGACATTTCTATACTACAGCAAAAATGGTACAAGTTAGATCTGGTAGGAAATATCACACGGGTATGTGAGTGGGAGCGCTGCAAAAGACCTACTGGAATAGTGTGATAAAATATATAGGTGAATGACATCAAATTGGGTGTCAGAAATTCCATATTACCCTTAGGAGCAGCGTCAGGAGTGAACTATCACCAAAATAGCATCTGTTCCATGGGAAATAGATAGTGCACTCAAAAATAATGCCCAGGGGTTAATGTGCTGCAACAGGGAAGATCAAGAGAGCAAGACCCAGGAGAAAACGGGGGACACAAGTTATTTGATGTTGCAGTTTATGTATTGACACCTCATGATAGCAAACTGCGAAATGCAGGAAAAAAATCTAGGTGTAGAAGGGCCAATCCAATAAATGTTTTTATGTATAATTTTTTTGTAAGTAAGTAGCTTAATTTTAAGAGTTGACATCACAGTCTAATTGAAAACCATTAAAAACACATTACTTCAAAACCATCAGGGTACCACATCCAAAATATGCCAAAGCTAACTCATATTTGAGCCTAAAAATGAAGAACATAGCAGCATAGGTGGAAGTAAGAAAAAACCTGAAGAAAATCAGGTATGAAAATATTCAGGCTTGTAATCCCTTACTAGCGGACAGAAAATTTTTACAGAAGGAAAAAGTCATTAGTCAATCCTTCTTAAAGGATTGAGGAAGGAAAAGAAGGACAAAGCAAATTCAACTGTTAAAGCTCTTTCTTTATACCATTTGGTTATTAATTGTAAATTATTCATTTGTGTGATAGTCTTTAATAATGTATCTGAGTGTTTTGAGTGGTTGCATTTTTTAACACATATTTTTAGATGGGGTAATTTTAACAAAGCTCTCCTGGGAATCTGTTCCACTGAGACTATTAAGGGTATTTCTAATTTACTTATTTTTTCCTTTTTAAACACTTGTACTATGCTTCAGTACACATCCATGCTCTATTCTGAAGATGTAGATATTGCTAGGCTATCTAATGAAAGATTACTGTAATGTTACAGCAGCAAAAATCCCACGAGGAAAACTAATGTTAGCTCTGCTGTCTGGGCCAAATTCAGATTAGCATAATTCTATTACGCCTACCTAAATTTGTCCTGTGGGGTACAAAGCAGGCAGTTTAGTCTTCATAGTCATTCAGGCTACAACCTCATTGAGAAAGGCAGCAAAGGTGCCAACAGATCTAGTTATGAGGGAATCTGAAATGATCATATATAAGTATTTAGCTGAGAGTGGCTGTGCATGCCATTGTAATTCCTTTACCAAAATACTGACTATAATGCTATTAAGAAATGAATTGTCTTTAAAAGTCTAACAGAAAGATGTCTGGAAATTGATAATGGTCATTCAGTAATTGTATTGAACTTGAATCGTAAGTCTGTGCTTCTGCAATTTTGCTGTTATTTACACAACTTTTCCATTCTATTCCTAGGAAATAGAAATTTTGATCACCTTTCCCAGTGTGCAGGAGAGCACATTTTCTCAGAGAAGCCTACGGCACTACTGAGGTGAGGATCTGGGTTATGATTCTCTCCAGAAGAGTGTGGGCGTTGCAACTAAATATCTGCTTGTAAACTAGCAAAAGGTTTTGTTCTCTGCTCTTGAGGTCACCTACATGGTCTGTTCAAATCTCTAGCCCAGAACGTCCCCTAATCCTCCAATACAAGGAAACTGCATCCACACTCCTATGGGGTACGGCACCTGGCCAGTGCTAACTCCAAAGCTGTGTGTGGGAATTTTGTGAATGAATTTTGAATGTCTCAAGCCAAAACTGAACCAGACACCATTTTAACAATTTCACAGTATAGGGAATATAATTCATAGCCTAAGTCATTTACCTAGAACCATGTTATTTACTACAACTAGAATAGCCTAAGAGATCAAGGCAAAGAAAAACCCTGAAATAACTACTCAAGCATTCACTTGCCTCTTTCACAAGAAATGAGAGAAATCTGAAATATTCCTATTCAGATATTATCTATTTCCAATTATAGGTTACATAATCTACAATAGCTCTATTCCAAAACAAACATAAATCTTACAATATCTGATTTGTACTTGGGAATCTTGCAAGATCAAGAAAGAATCAGTGGAGGAAGTAAGCGTATCTAAAGAGTCACTAGAATAATTCAGAAAGCAAGCACTGATATACTTCATACTAAACATCAAAAATATCACCCCTTTATTAACTACCTTTATTGAAGACTTTGATCTAATCCATACATCAAGATTATCACACTTTTTCAAAATTAAAGTTATGTCTTTGACATTGGTCAGTCTAATACTTATGAAAAAGAAATCACACTCACTCACATATAATATATCTAAACACTGTTAAAAGGAGCAACCAGTACCTGTAAATCCCAGCTGTTGGGACTGCTTATTTGAAGTGCTCCATCTCCTTTTTCTCTCTCTTATGTGCAATCAACTAGGAATAACTTTAAAACGTTACATAGAGATGTGGTGCAAGACACAGTTAATTGCCTACCTCGAATAGAAATGTCTCGCATTTCAATTATTTCTAAATTATATTTTTAAAATTAAAAATATAATCTGGTACCTAGAATTTGATTTTAAAATTTTTACAATAGAATTACATAGAATCCTTCAAAATAATGCATGCTCTAAGTAGCTCTTCTTTTATAGAATCATAGAATCATAGAATCATTTAGGTTGGTGTCCTGGTTTCAGCTGGGATAGGGTTAAATTTCTTCCTGGTGCTGTGTTTTGGATTTAGTATGAGGAGAATGTTGATAACACACTGATGTTTCCAATTGTTGCTAAGTACCCTCCTAGTCCAAGGACAGCTCCCATGCCTACTATTGAACTAGGTACACAAGATGGGAGGGAACATAATCTGGACAGCCAGCCCAGCTGGCTAATGGGGTATTCCATACCATGTGACGTCATGCTCAGTATATGAATGGTAGGCGTGATCCAGGAAGTGCCGATCGCTACTTGGTTATCGGTCAGTGCGGGTGGTGAGCAATTGCATTGTGCATCATCATTTTGTATATTCTATCATTATTATTATTATTATTATTATCCCTTTTTCTGTTCTATTAAACTGTCTTTATCTCAACCCATGAGTTTTTCTCACTCCTGCCCTTCCAATTCTCTCCCTGTCCCACTGCGGGGGCGGGGGAGTGAGTGAGTGGCTGCGTGGTATTTGGCTGCCTGCCAGATTAAACCACGACAGTTGGAAAAGACCTTTAAGATCATTGAGTCCAACCATTAACTTAACACTGCCAAGTCCACCACTAAACCATGTCCCTGCGTGCCACATCTACACATCTTTTAAATACCTCCAGGGATGGTGACTCAACCACTTCCCTGAGCAGCCTGTTCCAATGCTTGACAACCGTTTCAGTGAAGCAATTTTTCCTAATATCTGATCTAAACCTCCCTTGGTGCAACTTGAGACCATTTCCTCTTGTCCTATCGCTTGTTACTTGGGAGAAGAGACCAACATCCACCTCACTACAACCTCCTTTCAGGTAGTTGTAGAGCTCGATGAGGTCTCCCCTTTTCTCCAGGCTAAACAAGCCCAGTTCCCTCAGCTGCTCCTCATAAGACTTGTTCTCTAGACCCTTCACTATCTTCATTGTTCTTTTTTCGATATTCTCCAGCACCTCAATGTCTTTCTTGTAGTGAGGGGCCCAAAACTGAACACAGTAAAACATTTTCGATAAATGTTAAACTATTTGAAAAAAATTTAAGTGCAGAAGCAGTATAACAACGTTGTTCTCTAGTGTGAAAATCCCTTAGGGTGGAGAAATTATCAGAAAAAAATTTATTTGAAATACCTTATTGACAAAAAATATTTTGCCTAACTGCAAAAAGAATAGTTATTATTGTTTGTCAGTCTTGCTTGCTCTCGTTTGTACTGCTGTAAACTTGGAGAAGCTCCAGTAAAGTCAATGGCCTTGAACTTGTATAAAACCTTAATATAAAACTGGTATGAGTAACAGCAGTGTCTCCTGTGAAATATATAAACTTTATAATCCATGCAAAACTTATGCCTCAGTGATTATGGTTAATACACGTTCTTGTGACAATGTGACAATTTGCAAAGATCTTGAACTGGATATTTTATGTTCATATTTATTTCAAGCTTCATTTGTGGCAAAAGATCATTAAGATCAGAGATGATTAAAAAAGAAATAAAATAAGAGAAAAAGAGAACGATACAGCTTTTACTCATAAAATTCTCAGTTAACTTTTACCAACATATTTTGTGAAAGTGGATTGGATTCAGCGAAATTTCATCAGGAAGGTTCCTTACATCCAAAGTAGAATTTCTCTTCAAGGGAAAAAAACCAAATAACAGGATATGTAGGATTCATATTTAAGCCCCTTACTCTGTGTATGCTTTTAGCGTCAGATTTGTCATTTGGGTGAATGGAGAGTTTCTTCTTTTCCGACCTTTGTTCCACAAAGGCCTCTCTCAAACATTTGGAAATGTCTCACTGTTATCTTATTAGCAGGTATGAGAAGAGAAGACAACCATCAAAGTTGTCAGAAAATGGTGTTCCTATTTTCCATCTTGCTTCATTGAGGACGATTACCTATCCGTTCTGATTCAGAAATACGTATTTATTGCCATTTTATTAACGCTTGCCATGCCCAAGTAGTAAGGTTTTGCTGATAGCAAAGAACTGACTCCAGATTAATAAGCTGCTCATTACAATGATATAGTTGATGTGCTCTGGGGCTTCTTCATTCATATGTCTGTTTGTTTAGCTTCATCTCACTAATTCTTTTCTCTCATGTTCAGATTTACTTTTTAAAAGGAACAAATTTGTTCACAATAGCATATGTTTATATTGCCAAGAAACACTTATTCAAAGGTTGCCAGTTAATGCTCCTCACAAAACAAAGTAAAAGTGGAACACTGTCTAAGGAATGAATGTCTTAAATGTGTGGAGAATGTGAAAAGATCGTATTAGTGCTTCATGTAATTTGACCTATATTTTTTTTTTTTTTTAATTTTTTAAATTGCTCAATAACAGATTTTCGGTAGCAGATATCACGATCCCAGTTATTGAATATATACATATAAAATCTTTGCCTCTTTAGAATCAGTGGGAGTATTTCTCTGTCTGAAGAGCAACTGGAGTTCTAGCCAAAGAGTCTTGAATCAGCTCATTTCTGTCATGAAGCATGAGAGTTGTACCATCTTTTAATTCTATTATAGGTAGTAAAAGTTTTCATTACACCTGTAATCATCTAGTCTTTTTTTGAACATGGTTAAAGTCTTGGCCTGAACAGTAATTGTGGCATCGCTTTCTACAGAATTGCTGTGCATTTTATGTAATCTATTGCCTTTTAGCATTGTTGTGTTTGTTGTGTATCAGTTTTACTGGACATGTCTTTGTTCTTGCAGTATGAAAAGGAATATAAGAGCACGGGTTTATAGACTCTAGACCATTTGTTAGTTCATAAACCCCTGTCATACCCCTTTTTACTCCAGTCACTATATCTTGAACAACACCACACTTTTTAAAGATGCATCTTTGGTAGATTTTCATTAACCATTTTTGAGTGCACCAATGTAAAACTTCCTGCTATCAATTTGTCTAGCAATGAATCACATCTAACTTGTTTTAAACCATGCATTTTCTACAAGTAATGCAATAACTCCAATAACAACTCCAACCACCTTATAATCAGGTCTAGATATCTGCTTTAGAACAACTATATGAAAGAAGTATATTTTCTTGTTTACAGTTCAAAAGTCCATTCGGTCAGCTTTCATATATTTCTGAAAAACTTCCAAGATAATTCATATTGCTATATGTCTTGCTATATGGCAAGACAATGGTGTATTGATTTCCTGAAATTTATTTAATCACTTGATAAAGCTACTGATCTAGGGTTGTCTGTAGTCACTACTAACCCTTTTAATGGAAATTATAAACTTGTTTCTTCTGGTTGTCCAGTGAAAATTAGGATCTGTAAGACCAGTCTCATTCAGGTGTATTTACAGCTCTATAGATTCCATACTATAACATTATCATAATTTTAGAGATATTCTACCACCTTAGATCTAAAATCTTGCTTCTCTTAAATCAGTTGAATTAACTGAATTACTGAATGGCTTGCATTTATGTATTTGGCATAGCAAACAGCTAACTGAGAAGGTTTGACTTACCTTAGTAGGTAAATAACAAATCAATTTGTCTTCGCTCTGTTAATCGAGGTATATTGATATATGCCATGCCAATGACACCAATAATCAGACATATTTATCATCACTTTTCTGATACTAGTTGCAGGACATACTGATTTCCTAACTGGACTTTTATATTTTCCTATTGAAGTTCCATTTCAATGCCATAATGTACCAAAATTTGGGTTATAATATCCCAGTATGTGCTTCAGAAACTTCACTTGAAGTTTTACTTACTAACCTCTGGAATAATTTGATTGTATTTCACCCTAAAATTGAGAGTTGTTTTCAAAACAATTTAATTAAAAAGCACAAGTTGCAAGATATATCTGCCTCGATAGATTCCTAGGGAGTGAGATATATCCAAAGTTAGTGATTTGTGTGAAACAACTCTGAGGTAGCTTCTTTTAATGGTCTCCTGACCTCCATCCTGTCCATTCAACAGTGATACTAGAGAAATTGCTTTTTAAATTAAATCTCCATTCATTAAAACACAGCAAAGTATTTGAATCAATTCAAGCTGGGCCAGTATTCAGGTAGGGACAAGAGAGTAGAACATGCTTAGATAGGCACCATATACATACTTAGGGCAGTTTCTAGTGAAAAAACTTATTGGTTAAGTACAAAAAATACAAGAAGGAATATTAGCCTGATAGTTAAGAAAAGAAGGAGAGCAAATTACTTACACAGCAAATGACTTACACATACAGGGCTTTTCTTGCTAATCTGGAAACTGGATCATTCTGACGTTCCCTTTTACAGGACTGGGAGTTTCATCAGAGCTCTAATTTACTGATTTTAGTTGAATAAAAATAACATGAGAATCTGTTATACTGAGGTAGAAATGTAAATTTTATTTAACACCTTTATGTCCATAAAAATAATTTGATTACAATTTCTTTTCAAACATTGTTCACTTGGTGAATGAAAAGCACATTCAGATATAATTTTTTAAAAATCATATAGATTTTAGCATTTTAACTACATATTTACAGAGCTGATATTTATATCTTAATACTAAATTTTCAATATACCCTAAAGACAGAAAAAACAAACCAACAAAAACTGGTTTAGTAGGATACACAATGTAGTTTCTGATTTAAGATTTATAGTTCAGTATTCTTTTTAAGGTATTAATGTTTAAATTGTTATTATTATTAGAGGAAAGGAAGGGATTGAGCTACGTGGTTTCATCATGCTGAAAATCTGTCTTTACTATATACCACATATTTTCCAATTGACTAGATAAAGGAAAAAATACTGTCTATATTTCCCAACAGGTAGACATAATCTACATGCATTTACAACTGTTGACAGACACAGAATCTTGTCTGGGAATTGAATCAGACTTAGTAAGTCTTGTATCAAGTCCTAATTTTGTTATACTTTGAACTTCTCTTACTTATGCCACTCTGATAACCATTTTACCCGGGTTTGAACTCAACGTTCAAAACCATATCCAACTGTATGCAAGCACTTCCTATACTGGAATTATAAATCCTGAAACTCATGTAATGACAAGTTCTTTCTACTGCAAACTTGTTTAAAGTAGATACAGACTTTCTGAGTGGGCTAGAAGAGTACTGTCTTTTTTTCCTTCCAAATTAGGGAATCCAGTTTTGAGGCAGAGAGAGATTAAGAGTAAAATAAAGTAAAAACATATCAAAGCAAATCAAATGAGAAGATGTATCAGCTTCTTTTTGAACACTTGGAATTGGTTTTGCTCCATGATGATGTCTGTTTGCGCCAGTGTGATACCAGTATAGGGATGCTAGACAAGACTGTATAGTAGAACAAGGTATTGGAGCAACCTTGTCATTTCCAATTTTTCAGGATTTCCATCCCCCTTGCCCTTTTCACTGTGTTCACTTGCTAATGAACTTTCACCTTCTTCAAGTGGCTTAGACTGTCAGCATGGAAGAGAACTTACCTTCAACCTCACATTTAGTGAGAAGTCAGAGAGGGGAAATGTAATAAAAAATGTCTGAAGGCTGACTGCTCCAATGAGAGATGTAGCAATGTAAGAAGATCTCTTTCAGTTTGTTCATTGGGAAACAGTAACATCAAGAGTTTGCTCCTCCTAAAACACTCTTCAGTTTATGTGTTCATCTAATATCTAGAAATATCTAGATATCTAGAATATTCAAATAGATTTCAGTGGCATCTGGGAATGGATTTTGAGTGAGCTGAGGCTACAGAGCACTGAGCTTCCCCTACATGTGAGAGGGAAACATTTACTGAGTACTGAGAGGGTATAAGAATGTATGTGCTGAGATACAGCAACAGATGAGATCAACATCCTGCCTTTACCAACGACTAATAGGAAGTATTTAGGTAAAAAAGCATATGGCAAGCCATAATTTCCCTACATATTCCAAATATACGTCTCCCCATTTTGTACAATCTGCATCTTAAAGGGACCTCCTGAACCAGAGCTTGCACTGAAATTTGAACAAACCCTTATGGGTTTCTCCTTTCCTAATTATTTTTTAAATACAAGTTGTTTGAACTTGTGGAATCCACAGCATCCTGTGGCAGTGATTTCTACAATATAATTATGTATTGGGTAATAAAACCTTTGGGATTTTTTGTAAAACTGCTTGATTTTTTTTTTCTGATGCCTATGGTAGTGTTTTAGGTGAAGTAGTGGACAAACATTAGTCACCCAATTTCTCCAAGTAACTTCATTTTGATCTCCCTTTTCCACATGCCCTCCTCATTCACCTCTTTTTCTTTCACAGTTGTTTTCTTCATTCAAGTAGTCTCCCCTGTATGTTTATGGTATGCTTTGTGAGAACAACCAATTTGGCTAGGTACAACAATCCATTTCCTTGGCAGCTGGGGACTTCTCAAATCTTTTTTTTTTTTTTTTTTCTGGTGGATATTATGATAAAGAGTATAACAGAATGAACAGCTCCCTGAAAGTAAAAGTAGCTCTTCAGAAGCATCCAGTGTAGAAGAAGGAAAGGAAACAGTAGATCAGTAAAGGAGAGTCATTATCACACACACTGTTTCATGGACATGATAACTGGTGACCCTGGCCAAGTGTGTGTCCTGAGAATCAGTTTCCTATCGATTAGGTCAGTGCCTGTCTGGTGGTTGCAAGATTTGCTGAGGTACCTTAATAAGACTGTGAGTGAGAGAGACATCACAAATTGCTTGTGTTTGTCCTTATCCCTACTACAAATAGGGACAAAACTTAGTGTACTGCCAATACTGTTCCCTCCTCCATCTTCTTTCTGATTTAAGTTTCTCCGTGAATACATTGAGGTCAGCCGCAAATAAATATTGTAGATAGGTGGTATGGGCTGCTGGGCCATGACATGATAGTACGTATGCATTTATAATGGTCAAATTCAAAATGAATGAAATCAGAGAGATCAGAGGGAGAAGTTGGCTCCTGAGTAATACTTGTTCATGAAGTGCCTCTATTTCTCCAGCATACAGAGGGTTGCTTATCAGCTCTTTGCTTTGCACAGCTATACCATATACCAGGCAGTACCTTTTGCATCATACAACTATAAACTTATAGCTATAACCTATCACTTGATCCACAGAACATTTATTTTCATGTGAGAAATGACATTCCATCATGGAAGTTAGACTGCATACCTGCTCCTGGGGATGAGCAACACGCAGTGAATTAGTAAAACTTTGGGATTCCAGCCAAGGACCCTGCAACAGCTCAGTCTCTCCAACAGAGTCATAGAATCATAGAATCATTTAGGTTGGAAAAGAGCTTTAAGATCATCAAGTTCAACCGTTAACCTAGCACTGCCAAGTCCACCACTAAACCATGTCCATAAGCACCACATCTACACATCTTTTAAATACCTCCAGGGATGGTGACTCAACTACTTCCCTGGACAGCCTGTTCCAATGCTCGACAACCCTTTCGGTGAAGAAATATTTCCTAATATCCAACCTAAACCTCCCCTGGCACAACTTGAGACCATTTCCTCTCGTCCTATCACTAGTTACTTGGGAGAAGAGACCAACACCCACCTCGCTACAAACTCCTTTCTGGTAGTTATACAGAGCGATAAGGTCTCCCCTCAGCCTCCTTTTCTCCAGGCTAAACAACGCCAGTTCACTCCTTATAGGACCTGTGCTCGACTCTTCACCAGCTTCATTGTTCATCTTTGGACATGCTCCAGCACCTCAATATTTTTCTTGTAGTGAGGGGCCCAAAACTGAACACAGTATTCGAGGTGCTGTCTCACCAGTACAAAGGGACAGTCACTTCCCTGGTCCTGCTAGTCACATTATTTCTGATAGAAGCCAGGATGTTATTGACCTTCTTGGCCACCTGGGTACATTGCCAGCTCATATTCAGCTGGCTCTTGACCAACATTCCCTATGAATTCAACCTTATATATCCTCTAATCAAGATTTTTTAAATATTGAAATTTAGCTTTTTTTATATCTCTGAGTAAATGAGAGAACAGAAATAAATTCTGCAGAGAGTTCACACAAAAGTATCTCACATAAATATCTGTATATATATATACACCATTTTTTTTTCATGTATGAATACCTAGTAAATGGTAATAACATACCACTCCTTAAATCGTTGGCTTTTCTTCCACCAGCTGGCTAGTTTCCACTAACACTCTTATAAGGCTAGCAAACCTCTTTTTCTAACACTTGACAATACTACTCCTTCAGACTGACTCTTGTAGGTAGAAAACATAGCCCAGCTTCTGTCATTTCCAAAATTTGCTGTCATCCAAAGAGTTTGTAGGTGCACACTACTTTATTTGAACTTGTTATCTCTGTGGAAATAAAAGAACTAGCTGTTTGTTACAAATCTTTGAATCCACTTTAAACTTGGGACAGTCTTACAATGAAAACAACAAGCTTTATCTGAGCAAAGCCAAGATACCAACTCAACAGTTTTTAATTTCCATAGTATTGTCTTTCAGAAAGTCCCCAAATAAACCTGGAGGTTAACAAGTCATTACTGAGTACAAATGAAATGTCTGAACATTTTCTAGGACTTTTCCCTCAATTCCATCTTTTTCCTTTGAATTTAAAGAGACTGGTTATATTCTAGTTTTGACTGACACTGGTTGTTTATGAGAATGCAAATGAAAAGCTATTTAAACATGTCAGGTTTAAAGAGCTGTCAGTCTACTGCTTTCTCAGTAAATCAACTTAAATAAAATTTCATCTAACTCCTCCCTTCCTGGACAACAGATCTGCTGTTATGAAGTGTTTTAAGCTTAGCTAAGCGTTTTAGGCATATCTTAATTTACAAATTAAATACCAGAAAATGAATTAACTGTGTGAAAGTTCTTATCGTCTTACAATTCTCAGTAAGCTACTGGTTTTTTATAGACATCATACATAGTATGTTCATATCTGTATTTTTTATCATCTTGAAGTCTGTGTCAGAAAGATTTGTCTAAGAAAGAACTTTCTTAAGAAAATCATAGCTCTCGGTGCCGTTTAAGAATTGAAAATGCATCCAGTAGTTTAGACTTTGTAAGCCTTAATCAAGAAGCTATGTGTTTGAGCTACACAACTAGCATTAAATAAACTAAAGAATGGAAAAGCCATTTCAAGGGAAAGAAGTGTATTGTTCTCTACCATAGTTTTTCTACGAATCTATGCAGTCCAGTGTTAAATGATTATGTGAGCTACTGAAGAGTACATTGTATGTCATGGTTTAACCCCAGCCAGCAACAAAGCCCCACCCAGCCACTCGCTCATTCCCCCCGGTGGGATGGGGGAGAGAATCCAAAGAGTAAAAGTGAGAAAACTCGTGGGTTGACATAAAGACAGTTTAATAGGTAAAGCAAAAGCCCCGCACGCAAACAAAGCAAAACAAGGAATTCATTCCCTACTTCCCATCAGCAGGCAGGTGTTCAGCCATCTCCAGGAAAGCAGGGCTCCATCACGCCTAACGGTGACTTGGGAAGACAAACGCCATCACTCTGAATGTCCCCCTTCCTTCTTCTTCCCCAGCTTTATATAGTGAGCATGACGTCATATGGTATGGAATACCCCGTTGGCAAGCTGGGCCAGCTGTCCTGGCTATGCTCCCTCCCAGCACCTGAAGAGTCCTTGACTAGCAGGGTACTTAGCAACAACTAAAAACATCAGTGTGTTATCAACATTCTTCTCATACTAAATCCAAAACACAGCACTAAGATGAAATTTAACTCTATCCCAGCCAAAACCAGGACACTGTACTACATAATTCAATATAGATGTGTGTCATCTCAAAGCCAAAGCAAACACTTTTTGAAGGTTTTTCCCAATGAATTCCACAGACAATCTTCAAAAAAAATATAATGGTGAGTGTGGAAACTACAGGAGAGAAAACATGGAATGGATCTCAAAATAAGTTTCAGGAAGCCAATGTAAACTTTTTTTACATTTTTATAAACTAAACATGTTTGAAAAAAACTTTAATGAATGACCTCTAATTTCACCAATTTTTTAAGGCGTAGTATGTTTTTTTATTGAAGAAACTTTTTTTTACTTGTTTAAATTCAATAAGAAAAAGTCCTTTTACTATAGAACTATAGAACCACAGTTAAGAAATGTTTTGTCTGTCCGTCACAACGATGAAACAAACACAGCATGATTATTACTCTGAGCCACCTCTAGCTGGATTTCTGTGATGGGTTTAATGGCCCATACTATAAACATCATGTTATTATCAGTCTCCAGGGTTTCAGATTGACATTTTCTCATTCTATGATACACCACATTTAAGAATCATTACTTACAAGTGATTTATTCTTTATTTTCCCCCTGAAGGTAGGAGTTACCATATGATGATGTTGCTAGGCTTAGATGCACAAGGAGGGATGACCAATCTTGCCCACATCTGTCTGAGCTGCACCACTGCAGGAAGAACCCCATTGCTCACTAGGCAGCACCCAAATTGCTGCAATTCCAAACCCAGGACAAGAACATAACTGGCACCAATTTCCCTCAAAGTATTGTGCCAGGCTTGTAATGTGTGCAACTTAACAGCTACCAATGGAGCAACAGAATGTCCCTGTAGAGGTACGGACAGCTGGGTCTGGGAGGAGGGGGTCTACACATATCCAAGGGTGAGAGTATGCATCAGAACTGTCTAGTACCCTTTATAAATCCCAAGGTTAGTAGGATTTGCAAATATATATATATGTAAAGAGTTTGTTTCAGATGTCCAGAAAGACACAGGATGTTTAGTTTCATAAAACAAACAAACAAAGGGAAAAAAAAAAAAACCAAAACCAGAACACAGCCCCCACCTCCAACCCCAAATGTCATGAGGTATGATTAAGCCCATCTAGTTGTTTTGGGGAGCAGACAAATATGGTTGGAGGAGCCATAATTGGGATGGAGTTAAACTGAATCGAGTAGTAAATGGTGGCATCTCTAAATCACATATTCTGAGATACATTTTTGAAATCCAGTCTAGATAATTTTTTCTGCCAACCTGCAAATTGTCGCTACAAGAGACTAGGTGGCTGGGTTTTGGAAAGGAATTTCTCTGACAGATACAATCATTGCTCCTCTTGTGGAAGCACAGAGAGGCGTTTTGGCTACTCATATATTAGGAAACTACACAGTGCCAGGGCAGGTCTCCAAGCACTGGAATTACATCACCTGGACAATTAAATTGTGAGACTGGTCCCTGGCAGGCACTTGGCCAGTCCAAGTAGCACCCCCCCATCCAAAGGCTTGACATTAGCAGTCAGTCTGGATGCAGCCACTCTCTTTAAAAAGGCAAGACTTGACACTTTTCAGGCTGTTGGTGTTTATTGGACTACACAAAGTCTTCCTGGTGTAGGGAAAACCCTTATTTCTCCTGTTTCTGTCGTGGTTTAACCCCAGCCAGCAACAAAGCCCCACCCAACCACTCGTTCATTCCTCCCTGGTGGGATGGGGGAGAGAATCAGAAGGGCAAAAGGGAGAAAACTCACAGGTTGAGATAAAGACAGTTTAATAGGCAAAGAAAAAGCCACACACGCAAGCGAAGCAAAACAAGGAATTCATTCACTGCTTCCCATCGGCAGGCAGGTGTTCAGCCATCTCCAGGAGAGCAGGGCTCCATCACGCATAACAGTTACTTGGGAAGACAAACGCCACCACTCCGAAAGTCCCCCCTTCCTCCTTCTTCCCCCAGCTTTTATTGGTGAGCATGACATCATATGGTGTGGGATGTCCCTTTGGTCAGCTGGGGTCAGCTGTCCCAGCTGTGTCCCCTCCCAACTTCTTGAGCACCCCCAGCCTATTCGCTGGTGGGGTGGGGTGAGGAACAGAAAAGGCCTTGGCTCTGTCTAAGCACTGCTCAGCAGTAACGAAAACATCCCTGTGTTATCAACACTGTTTTCAGCCCAAATCCAAAACGTAGCCCCATACTAGATACTATGAAGAAAATTAACTCTATCCCAGCCAAACCCAGCACATTTTCTTACTTGAAAATCAAGTTTAAGCTTTTTTTTTTTTTAATAACTCTTCATCAGTTCTTTTCCTATCTATAGCTTCTGCTGTGTTTCAAGATGGTACTAATATACATTTTAATGCTGAGGTCACCCAAATCAAGAAATAAATGAAGAAAGAATTCATAAAGCTCTAGTACTCTGCATAATTCAGAAGATACAGTCTGTCAAAACTATCATTCATACAGCCACAAATTTATCTTAAAACAATTCTAATATGAAGTTTCCAAAGGGAATTTCTTAGTTTTCTATAGCTCTTTTCTGAATGTATTAAGAGTGGGAAGAAGAGAAACAACACTCTTTTGTCCATTTAGACTTCCTGTGATTTCTTATTTATAGTAATAAAATATATATCAATGAATGAGAGAAGGAGGGAATGAATCAGCTCATGTTTAAAAGTAGGGGGTTCCTTTGTTCATCATGATGACAGGAGATAAATATTTTGCACTGCTTCATCAGCAAAGGATGATAAGGATTCTTAGACAACCCAGAGTAAAAATAAATGTTTTGATTTTAAATGGATAAAAGCTTGGATAATTTCAATTTCAGTATGTCTATGCATTACTCTTGGAGATAATTTACTAATAAAACTCTACAAAATGAACACTTATAAAAAGAAATGATAAATCAAATCAAATCAAATCTTCCATGTATTCCTTTGACAATCAGAATGTCCTGAAAAAGGTATCACAGAGAAGATAAAGTTTCAAAGCTCAAATGAAACCTCAGAGGCACAACTGAGAACAAACCCAGAGATTTTTAATAACGTTTCAAGAATGATTGGTGCCTGTGACACTTTTGTTTTAAAGACACAATCCATGCCAGATAAAATACAAGTTTCATAAAAAATATCTGCTACATCACTCTTATAACAAGCACTTTTTCCCTCCTTGGCTTTTCTCGTATAAAAAAAAAGCATGTATGACAGATTATAGTATTGCACAGAGACCAAAAAATCATTATGAGCCTTGTTTGAAGCTTTGTGTGCTAGACCTTGCAGCAGAGAATCATGGGCATCCACTTTTTCTTAATGGAACACTTATTAAATTACTTGAGGGATGAATGGCTCAGAGAAGCAGCAATGGGATGTGGAGGCTGCCTCGTTACTTGCTGCTTGTCTCTCTCTGCAGTAACTCCTGCTGCTAAATCCCCTAGGCTCTCAGGGGTGGCATACAAACCTGCATGTCTCATCGGTCTGGGTTGTCCCATCGTGGGCCCTTTCCCACAACTCCCTGGGCAGTGTTTCTCTGCAGTTTGGAATATTTGCATGTTCTTGTTTGTCCACCATGAGTCTCTTCCTCTTTCTGGAGTGACAGCTTAGACAGGGGAACTTGGCTTACATGTAAGTCTAGAACACCTACAACTACACTTAAGGCTTTGTCTTCCTTACTGTGAAGCAGGGACATCAATACACAGGTACCATCCTACCTTGTGCGTGTTACATCATTCCTCTTGAAGACAGATGTTAATCTACTACTAGCATTTCAAAAATACACAGAATGTGTAAGTGTGTAAAAGGAATACGGAATATATGGAATGTGTAAATGGAACATACTTTCTTCATCAACAACAAAAAAGGGGAAAACTGGAATATATGAGCTCTATAAGAAGGAGCATGCAGTACTGCAACAGGCAGCCTAAAGACCAATAGAAGAGTCGTGAAAGAGCTGCATAGTTCTTCCTACTTAGTAAAAGGAATGAATATACATTATTCATTTTAAAATTGGCTATTTTGGCATAAACTTATTAAAAGATTAAGAATATTTATTTACTGTACAAATGTCATTCCTTTTCACACACTGCAAAATTAAGTGCATATAGGTTAAATGATCTGTCTGATAAGACAGGTAGGGTCCTTTGTCATTTTTTAATATATTATTCCCCGTGCCTGTGGAATTCTTTTTGAAGGATTTTTTTATTTAATTGTAAGTCACAGTAAAGAAAGTGTGAACCATTGAATACTAAAGGGAAAAGGATGAATAAAAAAATAAATTGCACTAGACAGCTAGGCTGGGATTGGCATGACTGAAAGTAGACATATGCCTGCGAGCTAATCACACTAATTCTTTTTATGGTTAATTGAGAGAAATTGGCACTTCTAAAGGAAGATTTATATCTTCCTGAAATAAGGATTTGGACAAGGTCAAATGAACCACCTTTTGAGCTGCCTTTATTCCCCCATTGATTTTAAAAGAGACTAAGGTGGTTATGTGTAGACTGGGAGGACTAAAATTTAAACATCCAACAATAAAAGAGACAAAGCTCACATTTTCAGAATTATTTCAGAGAACGTAGCCATATTGTACTAAAGAGTTTAAAAAATACTCACAATGTGTTTAATATCTTTTGTGATTTCTTCTCTGGGGAAATGAAGTAAATTCAATTCTGAATAGATCACAAAAGCAACCTCAAATCTTAATAAGCAGTGAACAAAAATTGCCAGACCCACAGGACAAAGGAGAGATGTTTTACAAACAGTGCACAGGGGATTCAGGATCTGGTTTACATTTACAGATTATCCTTAGGGTGAACTTATGAAAAATAACTTATATTTATATATATATCAGAAAATGATAGGTGAAGATGGGGGCCAGATGTCCGCTATTTTCTAGGTAAATAAGTATGACATCACAGAAGTTTTGAATGTAAATTTTTAAGTAAATATAACATGAACTCTAACAACAATAAATGCAGGCATCATATTTTAGGCACCATATTTCGTCATACACAATTTAGATCTTTTAGATTTACACACATAGAATTTTACATTCCCTTTTTTTATTTAAAAAAGGCTAAGGTTTACAACAGGATTGCGGATTATGCTGTGGCACCTTTCCACAGCTCTTCCAGCATAAAACTGATTCAACACTGGCTTAGCTAGCCAGAGGACGGTACTACTGAATGCAGCAGTGTGCATCAGATGTCTTCCTACAACAGTACAGGGAGCATGAGCAGTGCGAGAATGCAGTTCACCCACGCTCTGCATGTTCTCACACCCTGAATTCTTGGTTACGATTCAGAACTCATATAATTCAATAATTGTGGCTTCAGATCTGCACCAATCACTTACTTCTTCGAATTTGCACCTGCAATTTAGTCTAAGACCTTAAGTCTGAAATAATTCATATCAAACCAATAAAATTATTCATCTGCATACTTTTTTTTTTCAATGAAAATGCTCACACAAGAGAATATAAACTTGGAAGAGGAAAGACATTAGGAGATTATTTTCGTGTGTTCAGTAGAAATTACACTTTGAAATTACATCCAGAAGCACAGAAGTATGCATAAATGCTATTAAAAATAATGAGATTTAAAAGCATGATTCAAATTAGACATATATTTACAGATTTTCATGAGCTGAAATTGAATTAATTGCCTTCAGTTGGACCCTAAATTTGCATTAAAATCAAATGAAGGTCTAAAAACGTACCCCTAAATATTTAAGATCTATCTTTAAAATGTGTTACAGGACATAACTAATTAAAAAAAAAGTGAGCATAGGTCAGTTTTATAACCTATAAGGCATAGTGAGTCTTGAAAATTTTTATAAGAAAAAATAAATAAGCAGGTTTATCCTGACAAACCCATTCAAAGGAGGAGTTAGGGGAAAGGCAAATGATAGATTACTGAAATTAAGTCTATTTAAACAAAATTGAAAAACTGCCTTTTATTCAGTCTCCTTACGTACTCTCGTCTGAAAGCAAGACATTGATCTCTGTAGACTTTAGAGTTAATTACATTCAGATAGCTCAGATGTTTCATCTAGATTTGTTCAGACAATTTGATACTTCAAACTGAGGGGAACAATGAAAGAAGGACAGATACAGGACAGTGTAGGTCATCTCACCAAACTTTAGATGTCTATGGTTTCAGTTCAAGATAAAGGCACCCAGAGATGTTTATATGTAAGCATCTATACCTGTATGAAGTGCATGTGAGTCTACACAGGACTGGCAGATACAGCTTAAGACCTATGGGATGTGTGTGCCTTGTTGGAGAGGGAGACAGAAACCAGGAGCTGTAGGACATTTCAAATGTCATTTTATGCCTTTGGATTGGCAACTGAATTGAACCTTGAATCAAAAGTCAGTCATGTCTTAGAATGGATATTCAGCTGTTCTCCATTAGAGATATGATTCAGTTTCCTAAACATAAGTATTTAGCGTAATTTTAATTGGTCCTGGACATCCAATGTTATCTCTAACTGACGTTCCTAGAGGCTTTTGGTCTCCTATGGTTTCTTTGCTAAAAAGTTTGTCCCCATCTTTCTTATAAGCCCCCTTTAAGTATAAAGTCCCCTTATAAGCCCCCTTTAAGGCCACAATAAGATCTCCTCAAAGCCTTCTCTTCCCCAGGCTGAACAACCCCAACTCTCTCAACTTTTCTTTATAGGAGAGGCGTTCCATCCCCCTGATCATTTTCGTGGCCCTCCTCTGGACCCACTCCAACAGGTCCATGTCTTTCCTGTGCTGAGGACTCCAGAGCTGGACGCAGGACTCCAGGTGGGGTCTCACCAGAGCAGAGTAGAGGGGCAGAATCACCTCCCTCGACCTGCTGCACACACTTCTTTTGATGCAGCCCAGGACACGGTTGGCCTTCTGGGCTGCAAGCGCACATTGCTGGCTCATGTCCAGCTTTTCATCCACCAGTACCCCCAAGTCCTTCTTGGCAGGGCTGCTCTCAATCCTTTCATCCCCCAGCCTGTATTGGTGCTGGGGGTTGCCCCAACCCAGGTGCAGGACCTTGCACTTGGCCTTGTTGAACCTCATGAGGTTCACAGGGGCCCACTTCTCGAGCTTGTCCAGGTCTCTCTGGATGGCATCCTGTCCTTCAGGCACATCGACTGCACCACTTAGCTTGGTGTCATCTGCAAACTTGCTGAGGGTGCACTTGATCCCACTGTCTATGTCATTGATGAATATATTAAACAGTACCTGTCCCAAAACAGACCCCTGAGGGACACCACTTATCACCAATCTCCATCTGGACATTGAGTTGTTGACTACTACCCTCTGGGTGTGTCCATCTAACCAGTTCCTCACCCACTGGACAGTCCATCCATCAAATCCATACCTCTCCAGTGTAGAGAGAAGGATGTTGTGGGGGACCGTGTCAAAGGCCTTACAGAGATCCAGATAGACGACATCTGTAGTCCTTCCCAAGTCCACTGATCTAGTCACTCCATCATAGAAGGCTCCATCATAATCTGCTTTATAATAAAATGAATTATTTTCCAAGCTCCACTCACTAATGAGATCTTCATCGCTGAGAGTGGGAGACACATAGCATACCTCTGTGCAGATACACAAAGCTGAGCTTCTTAACCTGCAGCTGAGTCCCACTTTCCAGTGCACATCATAGCTAAGTTAGGCACTCTTTATAGAAACATACATTAAATGGAGCATCTGAACAATATTTTACGTGATATATTTTTCACAATTATTTTAGGATGAGATGTACTTTCCCTAAAAGTGCCGCCTTTTTTTTTTCCTTCATTGGCCATAAAGTGTATCTGTGCAAGCCGCCTAGATGCAGACATTTAAATATCCTCATTTGTTCATACTTTTCACTGTTCTTTGCATTTTCTTTGCATCAAAGTTACCACATTTTTTCACCCATTTATTTTCCAGTGTGGTCACTGTTTCGCTATTGTATGTGAAGCCTATCTTTGTAAACTTTGGGAACAAAGGTTTAAGTGTTTAGAAAAGTACACACATGTCATTCCTGAACCTGCTTTTCATCCATCTTCTTTTTAGTGAACTGGATCTGTGGTATACAAAGGCCTGCGCTCTCTGTTTTCTTGTAGCAGTTACATGTTTGGGTCACTAAGAACTCTTGTAAGTTCTCTGAAGATGATGACTACTTTTAAAATTTTACTTTTACTCACGGTCCGCATTACTTCTTGAGTTTTCAGAGCATAATTTATAACCAGAACAACGTGGCAGAGAGCTCCAATAAAATATAAATGCTTAATCTTTAAGGATTGTGTTCTTAATAGCATGTATGTAGGAACAATCTGAAAAGAAGTGAAAATCTTACAAAAAAAACCCCTGAAACTAAAGTTTTAAACACATTATGACACCATGGTTATGACACTGGCAAAAAGTTTGTATTTAAATAATTTTCTATCAAAAACTTCCCATAGAGCTTGAGAAAGTAACTTTTTCTTTACATCTTAGTAAAACAAGTACATTTGTATTTCATTACTTTATTAAGGCTTTCTGAGGATAACTGTGTCAAAAATTGTGGGAACACAAAAACTTCAGTATAAATATGTGGGAAATGATATGGGAAGACACAGACATAACAACACCTGAAAAAAATGGCTACTTTTATTATTGTGTTACTTTTATCTTTTAATGAAGAAAGGTATTCAAGGAAAATAAGCACATTTTAACTGTGCAAAATATAAAAATTTTTTAGAGAGCAGTTTGGGGACAATGCCTGCCCATACCAAGCCATCCTCAAAATTGACAAAAATATTTTCATAGATATCTACTGAGAAAGTTAAATAAGCCACAAAACAGCATCTTTTTTGCCATGGAAAGGTTGTTTGCGGCACCATATGGTTTAGAAGTTTCTTTGAAATCACCTGATCAATACAAAATATGCACCCAATAATTACTGTCTGAAGAGATAAAAGCATCGAGTCTGCAGTTTATTTTCTTTCTATAAATCACATAAATTTCATCTTTTATGGGATTGCTTGACCTTCTTGACATTAAGCAAGATGATTTTAAGGTTAATATTATACTACCTATGAATAAATTTGGTTTAAGAAGTTTGCATAACCATATACTATGCTTATATACTATATACCTTTCCCTCCCTCCCAATTTGGCTTGATGGCAACTGGTTATACTCAGGGAAAGAGAACATACCTTGGACTTAAAGTTATTGTTTTATTATTGTTCTTTCTAAAACAAGATTAATTATCAATTAAGGTGTAAGAGGTACACAAAGATGCTGTAAACCCTCCTTCTAAACAAATATTCATTATTTATATGAGTAATGCCATACCCAATTTGTGTGCACAAGGCCAGTTAAGCAAATGCCAAAGACAGCATAAAATGTATTTTCCAATTAAATGGTACATACATATATGTGCAATATACCTTTTTAATACGTGTTATGGAAAATTTTTCTTTGCAGAGTTATTAATTGTGTAAACACCTTATAAGTATACTTTCCATTATTCTGGACTCTTTAATACCATTAAGAAGAAACAGACAGCACTGGAATCACTAATGCTGCAAAGGAAGCATCCAAAAGATAAATACTGACACTTTGAAAGGGAAATTAATTCCATCGTAACCAGGTGTTTAAGGTAAGTGGGATGAGTAGTTCTCCAGCTTTTTGTCTTTCTTTATTAGCTTTGAAGAGATCCAAGATCACTAGCATAGACCAGTTTTCTAACTTTTAGTTTGCTAAAGGTAGTGTAATGAATCGTAGCCTCCAATACAAGATTTTTTTCAGGAGTTCAAGAAATAAGTTTAAAAAGCATTCTAAAGTGTCACTCCTTGCAATCTGTAACAGCCATTCCTTTTGCTTTTTTTTTGACAAAAACACTCCCTCATTTTTCTGACTTAAAAATAACTTTGAATTCTGGACCTGAAGGATAACAACTTCTAAGAAAAATGAGTCTCTTTAGAAATGAGACTGAAGAGTATATTACTTGACTGTGGTAAGTTCCTCACATGAAGTCTCCTTTTCTTCACTTTTTACAGAGTCTTTCCAAGTTTTCCTAAAGCATTGTCATTCCTACAATTGAATATATTTCAACTGACAGCTCATGAAAAGATTGTTGCCTAACTAGTACTTAAATAATACATTAAAGACATCTTTTCTATGATATTGAAAATTGTTTGAACTTTGCCTGATTGCCCTTTTTCAAAAAGTGTTTTCTTCACAGTTTGAAAATGCTGAAACTAAATAGTCCTTTCTCTTTAATGTGTGCAACTGTCACAGCTGCAATAAAATTGACTCTGGCTTAGTGGTATAAAGACAATTTGCCCAGTGAGTTAAGCTATTTCTAGACTTGTATTACAATATCATTTCCTCTAAATGAAATCTATTTTTCTGAATTTATTTTGAATTCAGTCACTAACTTTCAAATTGTTTGAGTACAGACTGTAAGCTGTCTAGGGAGACAGAAGGACTTTTTTTCATGTTTTTACATTGTCAGCTTGAAAGCCCTGGTTACAAAGGCACAATAAGAAATAGGGTTGACTATTCTTCCCTTTTGATTAAATCAGTCTGAATGGTAAAATATGAAAATAAAAAAAATACTGGGTGTCAGAGGGACTGACTAAACACTGCCCCCTCATTATTTTTTTAAAGAATTGAATAAATTTACAATATCAAGTAAAATATTTCAGAATTGCAAGAGCTGTGTCTGATCCTTCCCTGTTTAGCCAGATTCAGGAATTAGATGGAAAACATTTCTACCATTCGTGTGGTACAGCGGTAATTCAGCCAGTGGAAATCTGCGGCATACCAAACTGAGCATCCTCTGTATGTGAGGCCCACTGGCAGCATTTCCATATTTGATCTTGGCAATGTGGATCCTAAATTCTCAGAATATCCATCTTTTTTAGGCCTCAGACTGCTCTGCCTTCCTCTACCCTTTCCTTTTCCTGGTCCTGAATTGCAGTGCTGGTACCCTGCATGAGGGCAAGATGATTGCCCATACATGGCTCTGTCTCTCTCCTGTGCCAGGAGCCTGTTAACCTTTCTTCAGCTTTTCAGAAAGACAATTACAAGAAGTCTGGGTTGTCCCAGGACAGCAAAACTGCTCCTGGGGTCAGAGAATATGGCACATTTATGTACTTTCCCAACCAAGATTTGTCCTCTTCTCTTCCAAACTAATCTGGTATCTGTCACAGGCTGACTTACCTCCACCTCAACCTGAGTTTCATATGTGGCTGTGCCTCAGTAAATTCAGGAAGGACCAGTGATCTTAAACAATCTTAGGACTAGGATACTGATATGTGCATCAGATGATTGAAGAGTAGAAACACAGAGCATACATTTTAGTAAGGGATTACTAGTTATCAGGTGGTTGGGACACTCCTTTTTATTACATCAAATTTTTCAGCCCCATTGTTTATCCTTATTTTAAAGAAATAGTCCAAGAGCCGCTTAGTAAGCAAAGCTCCCTGTTCCTTAAATATTTGTTATAGACAATAATTTTATCTTTACTTCTGTCCTCTTTTCCTGGATGCATCTTGTTCTTAAATAATTGTACATTGTAAATGTTAAATATTAAATGCACAAAATTTAGTAACCCCAATTTTCACTGTAAAGATCTGTGTTGAGCTGAGATTTCATGACTAGCTGAGATGTTTTAAGACTGCCAAAGAAGGCATATCACTCCTTCTTTCCTCCTCCCCATCTCCCTCCTCTCTTCCTCTTTTTCTGTTCTTCCTTCTCTCTGCTCCCAGGAGCATTTTGCTGGTTCTTCTTTGGATTGACTCAGATGATTAAACTCATTAATCCCTCAAACCACATCTTTCATAGAGGCTATATACATTAGTAAACTGAAGCAAGCCAGGGTCCACACAGCCCAACTGGCATGATTTGGCAACATCCACATTATTAAACACTCTTACTAGCCAAAACAAGGTGGTGCATCCAAACCACTTTTATGGAATAGTCCCTGCCTCATCATCCATACTAACTCTCAAATTGGGCCTGGGAACTGTTTGTATAGTTCTACTTCATCTCAGCCAAACCCATGCCAGGGGCCTCTCTGACAAAGTAACATTATAGGTAATCTAATTTCTCATTCTGTGTAATTCACTGTTGCAGGTATATCCCATTTATCCCTAGTTTGTCTGATTGTAGAGTTCAGTAGCTTAGCCAATATCTAGCAGAGAATCAAGTAAGTACAAATGTGCTGGATGAAGCTCAGTTTGAACAAACACCAAGATGCTAACTGATTTGAGAAGACATCTGGAGGATGCTTCCTTTCAGACGTGTATTTTGCCATTGTTTTCCATAAATCTGTTATCTTAAGTTTTAACTATTACAATGCACACTGTCTTAATGTTGTATGGAGATAGATGATGTGTTATGAAGGTATATGACATCACCTGTAATGGATGTCATATACATGCTAGGTCTCTATATTGTAGCTCTATCTTGCCTAAAAAGCTTTTCAAACTCCTTCTAATTCCTCAAACACAATTAGGTCCAATACATTACATGGATATTCCTCAAAAATGCATGGTTTAAAACACATCATTCAGAACTGTGAGACTGATTCTCCACTTGTGTTCAAAAGTAACCTAAAATTGTTGACTCACCAGTCATAATGAGGTTAATATTTGTTTGACCAGCTTTTGGAGAAGACTAAAAGCTTGCCTCCTAAAACTATGATGAAAGTGGAAGAGTAAATTTTTGTTGGAATACTTGCTTTAATGCTGCTGGAATATCTCTGTATCATATAGCAAATGTGTGTAAATACTGTGACTACAGACCTGGAGAGAGGTTTTTAATTTTAAATTATATCATTAAATATCTTCATTAAATTTCATCATAAAGATGACAATTTGCGTAAAGTGAAGAGATTTACTGAGCTTTGTAACATGACTAACATCATCTAAGGTAGTAGGCTAAATACATTTTTTCTCTTCTGAAGCAAAAGCTATTACAAAACCAGTAGCTATTCTAAACTTATAATGTTGAACTACAGATATATTTAAAAAAAACCCCAAACTATGCCCTAAGCCCAGCATAATTACATTTATAATTAGGAAAAATGGGTTTAACTCAGGTCTTATACTTTTATTCCTAGTAAGGTGCATTTTTTTCTTACAGTTTTCACCACTTAAAGACCAAATTAAGTTCTGCTGCATTTTGAATATTTTTTTTCTAATTGAACAAGTTTTTTGACATGATTCTTTGATGCTTTTTCAATGTGACAAATACTATAAATTCAGTTACATATGCAGAACTGGATATTTTATATTCTGTAACTGCCATTTAATTTATAGTTGAAAAACAAAATAAATTTTAGCTTTGGAAATACTAAAGATATTGGTGTTCATTATTCATCAAATGTAGGAAAGCAACAGAAGAAATCCTGAAGAACTTTATAGAAACAACACTTAAAAACAGTATGTTTAGATACAAACTAGTAAGAGTGCAGAAAAGTCAGAAACAACCTTCATATAATAAGTCTGTTTATGATAGTTTGCATAAAGTCTTGAAGCACTATTAAAGAATCATGGAAATGGATTTCAAATAGGCAGTGATTAAGAAAAATGGAAAAGTAAACATTAAAGTTTGAACGAACAAGATTCCTCTCCCTTAACAACCACCTGAAATTGAAATGCTGTGTTCAGCTGTTTGTCTAGATTCCCTCAAGATAATGGCAATAAATGGTGGCTTTCAGATGCCAGTTTAACAATTTATCCTGCCCTAAAAGAAGTGTCAATGATCTCTGAGATGAAGTGCCGTAAGGAGGTGCTGACTTCCCTCTACTGACTGTAGAGGAAACCGCGACTGCTAGATGACATTATAACTGACATATTTTTATCAAAAGGACAGGTTTCTTCTACTGAACTTTATAATATAAATGCCTATATCTCAACTAGTCATCCTAGGCTTTTATTACACATGAAGATAAATAAGCAATTCTGAGGTTCTTTCATTTAATCTATCTTAGTTGTCTACCTTAGGTTGTAAATAAATAATCAGGTGCTTATGTATTAAATAGTAGGCACTTTTAGAAATGCTTATTTCTCTTCATTGTCTATAAAGGAAGTGAAATGACAAGCTTAAATATAGACATCCACACTGTGGAAAGCTAAATTTTGCCTGATGTGTTCTTCTAAGGGTTCTCCATCAGAGGCAATTTCATTTTGGTGGGGTACGTTAGAAATTTGATATGCATTAAACAGAAACATCATTGCTATTCATCTAAAAAAAAAATCTAGTCACCCACAAAGGACATATCCATATTTGTCTAATCCAATTTCTTTCTGATACAAAAGGAAAATTTCCTGGGATTTGGATCTGGCATCAGATGAAGAAAAGACAGATGTCAGCTCACAACAAGGTAAGGCCTTTAGGAAGCCATTGCTTTTTATAACTGAAATTATACCACTGTCTGTGTAGATTCTCGCTACATTTTCATAGGATCTTAGGTAGGAAATTAGTGAATACCTTTCTGAAATATTAGTAGTTAGATTAGGTAGTCAGAAGTGGCAATACAAGATTCCTCAACCAGAAGATGTCTAAAGCCAGAATTTATACAACAAAAAAGATTCTTTTCTGAGTGGGTCTCTACAAGAAGAATGCTTCACCAGCACTGTGTTTCATTCAGAGGTCTAAAAGCATATGGCAGCAGACAGAAATCAGATAGCTAAATTTGTTAACACCTAGCCATCTCTGCCATTCATTCACTCACTTATTACCCAAAGATACAGATATCTGAGTTATTTGTGTAGCAGGTCTTGCATTGCTAAAGTTTTCACTTTCATAAGCAGAGAGTAGGATTAGTTCAATTTAGTATGTTAGGTTAGTGTCCTGGTTTCGGCTGGGATAGGGTTAAATTTCTTCCTAGTGCTGTGTTTTGGATTTAGTATGAGGAGAATGTTGATAACACACTGATGTTTCCAGTTGTTGCTAAGTGCCCTGCTAGTCCAAGGACAGCTCCCGTGCCTACTGACTGAGCTAGGTACACAAGATGGGAGGGAACATAATCAGTACAGCCAGCCCAGCTGGCTAATGGGGTATTCCATACCATGTGACGTCATGCTATATGAATGGTAGGCGTGATCCAGGAAGTTCCGATCGTTTCTTGGTTATCGGTCAGCGCGGGTGGTGAGCAATTGCATTGTGCATCAATCATTTTGTATATTTTATCATTATCATTATTACTTTCCCTTTTTCTGTTCTATTAAACTGTCTTTATCTCAACCCACGAGTTTTTCTCACTCTTACCCTTCCAATTCTCTCCCCGTCCCGCTGGGGGGGGGGGGGGGGGGGGGAGTGAGTGAGCGGCTGCATGGTATTTGGCTGCCTGCCAGGTTAAACCACGACAGTTAGAAACCTAACTTTTTTCTTTAACATGCTGGGTTAGAAACTTTCTTCCCAAGACATCAGGCATTCTGCTCAGAGTGGCAGCATCTATCAGAAGGGCAAGGTGGGAGGCTGACTGGTGGCTGTAGCTGCTTCAGCTGTCTGATTTTAATCCTCTGTCATATGTCTGCTGGAGTCTTTACTGAGATAAAGCACTGCCAAGGATTAGACAGACTATTAGTGAAATAGATTTTAATTAAGAATATTGACTTATTGTGAATTTAGGTCTATAGCTTTGTCTCCTGTTCCACCTCAAAAATCCAAGGACAAAATATTTCTGAGAGGGGGTGTTAGCTGACTGAGGTAGACAAAAGCCAAGTACGATTGTTATTTAACTTCCACATAAAGTTACTACTAGTTTCTACTCGGTACTTCATCTTAAATTACACTAAATTACTTGATGAATTAAAAGATCTTAAATAACTTCCCTGAATATTTTCTCTAAGTTAATTACTCATTCCTATAAGCTAAACATATTTAATATTTGCATTAAGACTAGGGCCATTGAAGCTCCATAGAATGTGGGGTTCATTGTTTTACACACTGCCCTGCTACAAGAAGCTTCTAGTCTATTATTGTGGTTTAACCTGGCAGGTAGCTAAACACCACACAGCCACTTGCTCATTCCCCCACTGCAATGGAATGGGGGAGAGAATCAGGAAAAAAAAAGTAAAATTTGTGGGTTGAGATAAAGACAGTTTAATAGGACAGCAAAGGAAGAGAAAATAATAATAATAATAATAATGATAAAAGAATATACAAAATAAGTGATGCACAATGCAATTGCTCACCACCTGCTGAGCGATGCCCAGCCAGTTCCCGAGCAGCGATCGCCGCCCCCCAGACAACTCCCCCCAGTTTATGTACTGAGCATGACATCACATGGTATGGAATATCCCTTTGGCCAGTTTGGGTCAGTGGTCCTGGCTGTGCCCCCTCCCAGCTTCTCGCCGGCAGGGCATGAGAAGCTGAAAAGTCCTTGACTTTGTGTAAGCACTACTTAACAACAACTAAAACATCAGTGTGAATCAACCTTATTCTCATACTAAATCCAAAACACAGCACTATACCAGCTACTAGGAAGAAAATTAACCTTATCCCAGCCAAAAGCAGGACATCTATATATCAAAGTCAGGCTGAGAAAAAACTAGAGCTGACGTGAGCTGGCAAGAAAAATGTGGCAGACTCACTTCTTCCCCAGTTCGTAGTTGAAAGCCTGTCTTCTGGATCACCCAATTCAATAAATTCAATTTTATATAATTAAATATCCATTGACCATCCGATAGCTTTATGATAGCTGGAGAAAACAACGTAAATGGTATATACCATTTCTTTTCTATCCAACCCAGATATGCTTGATCCCTAAAAAACCTATCCTTACTTCCACAGAGGCATCATTTCTGTAAAAAATCCTCTGCAGAAACTGTATACAAAATGAATTTATGTGAGAAACATTTGGCCTAGAAAAACTGTCTGCTTTGGTGTTAGGAGATAAGAATATACTTAATACAACATAAACTGATACAGGGAAACAGCTCTTTGATACCCCTGATATATAATAAACACTGTCACATGGAGGAAAAGGAGGAAACCAAATCTTTGTATAGAGTACAATATTATATGCAGTTATTCAGTTTTTCACAGAGACTGGAAATGTTATTAAGAAAAATATAGACAATGACTATAAAGTTATTTCTTTGGAAAAGGTATTAAAAAATGGGGAAGAACTGTATAAAATAAATTGGTAGAAGGCTGTTGTGTTCACTGTATTAGAAACATGGTTTCCAATAATCATACTTGAATGTGCTATTTAATCCATTCTGATGAATTGGCGGTTCACTGAGGAAATGCAAGAAAAGGCAGATAAGCAGTTTTCTCTCATTTTATTCCCACAATATTTCTCCAAGACTGTGTTAAATTTATTTTGCTAGATAGTTGAGACATGGCAGTATGGTTTCTTTATATGACTTCTGAATATTGAAAGATAACATTATGATATTTCTCCATGATACAGTTGACTTTGCCTGTTGGGTAGATCTACTTTGGCAAAAAGTCATATTTGCTATTGCACAGTTTTGGTAAGTATATTTTTACAGCTGTGTTACAGTCAGAGATGAATACAGTTTACTTGCTTCTAATTTGGGCAATATAGAATTTATACTTCCTGGCCTGGAGAGTTATCTGCTCTTTTATGTATACCACACAGTTCTGCTTTATTAACTTGCTCTTTATCAGTTTTTATCCTCTTGATAAGGTCGCTAATCAGCCATGTGAACCCACACATGAAGGTATTCATATGGATGGCTAAGGACACAAAGAATACCCATCGCATAACTAGAGCCAAAGGGAAGAATTTCTGAGAGCATTTCACAAATGGAAAATTGTAAAGGATTCTGCATCTTCCACTGCACTATGGGGTTAGACTGCCTTTGTACCAGAGAGGGGGGAACAGCTCACCTATCAGTCTTTGCACAACCTCACTAATGGCATGATGTAGCTCCAAAAAGCTCAATTTTGACCCTTGTTCAGTGACCAACATGTGGCTCAAGATCCAGAGACTGGTGTCTTCTGCCATACATATGAAGCATTATAGTCCAGTTTGTCTATTTGTTCATACAAAAGATGAAATACAGCTGGAATAAAACCTAGTAAAAGAGGAAACTGACTCAGAACAAGGGACAGATGGTTTGCCTAGGCCCAAAGTATTTGTCATATATTTAACGTGTATATGGAGCCGAATTCCTTCTGATGGACTCAGCTTGTACAGATGAAATATTATAAATGGGAGATGAGTGGTTGTCTCCTTAAAGCATACCTTCAAGTCATGTTCAATTACTTTTGCATGCATAACCAGAAGATGCAGGAAACACGTCATTACATCACCATATAGGCATCTGTAGTTTATCATGTTGGTCTTCAGAGATCCAGACTCTCACTTGAAGTTCTGTGGGGGAAGCCATAAGCATCCAAACTCGTTTTTTGGAAGGAGCCTTAACAGTATGAAAATTAACTCTCTCAATGAGCCAGAACAAACCCAACTCATCAAACATAATTTTGATAATGAACATCACCATTTTACATTCAAATACCTCCCAAAATGGTGGCAATTTATTAATGTCAGATTAAAGGGCTCAATTCATTATTCCCTTTCAGTAAAGAGGCAGTTAATGAGTGATGCATGCACATGGACAAGCTTCTAATTAGAGCTTCTGTATGTGTTGAAAGCTTGGTGCTGGGATACTGAGTGGCTGCCAGCAAACTATTGACTTTTTTCCCTCTTTGCTGAACATGCCTATTTATACAGCTTATTGCTAATGAGATGCTAATTGAGTCTGCCATATCTAAATAAAAAAACCCTTGTGTTTATTGCTGAGTCCTCTAAATGGAGCTCCATTTCAGAATATTCTCCCCTGACTCATTTTCCTCTGCACTCTCTGTGCTCTGATTGAAAAATAATTTTGAACAATAGGAACAGGATGTCAATTTTAAAAAAAAAGCGTTATTTCTAATATTAGCTTAGAGAAGAACTTAGTAAATTTATGCCTGGGTATTTACATTTAGTTTTACTTAAAACAATGCCAAAATGTACTCAAATATGTAGTGAATGCCCTGTAGAAAACGTATAAATGCAAGTTTCTATGCTCTGGAGAGGTTCCAATATAATAATTTTGCATGGAATGCAAGCAACGTAAATGATCACCACAAAAACAACAACAAAGCACATTAAGAAAAGTAGAATGAAGGGAAGAGTAAGGATTAGAGCAATTAAATCATTTGTTTAGCTAGTTTAGGTTTGCATAGGAGTGAAAGCTATCTAAGTGTGAAGATAAAGCACTGTTTTTATGATCTGCAGCTTATTATTCAGCTGGCAGTAAATTCAGCTAAGTGCATCCTTACACTCCTTTTTCTGTATATTGTTGTATATTTTAGGACAAATTTTGGAAAAATATTTAGCACTAATTTTGGAAATATTTCTCTAAAATGTTTGATGCTTCCTCAGGTATCACACAGTGGCTGAAATGCCCATTGGACTTGGGTTTTGTTCAATTTACTTATGCTCTTTTTTTCACCATGATGTTTTTTCACTTCTGTTTTCCAATTCATGAACAATACCTCTAGGATAAAATCTTTTCTAGGCATGCCATCTCAAACAAGCCTGTGAAACTCTTCAGTGCATCATTCATCATCATTTTTTGTACTGACAGCAGTTCACTGTGATGTGCCTCATGATGTTGTTTGCATGCTTCTCCATGGTTTGTGAATTTTATTAGGTTATGTGAGTAAAGGTTAATCGCAGTGAACACAAAGACCTGGCAAGGATCAAAGGACAATGACAGGTGGAGAAACTATAGTAACCTAATCAGGAGCACACTGGATAAGCTACTCCAAAAAACATTGGAAGAGAATAATTAGATCACTGCTCCTTCTGTGAAACCCACCAAGATGCACCAAGAAAAAAATCCCTCTGGAAGGCCATTAAAACTAAAGGAGTTACTACCTAAAGAGGTGTAGGACTTATCTTGGAATGCAGTGGGAAAAGAATATGCAGATTGTGTAAAACTTATTATAAGGTGGTTTAAGGGAATTGTGGGAACATGTCAAATATGTTTAGGAGAAGGACCAAAAAGGGGAAAGTGAGGTCTCAGGGTGGATAAGTGAGGAAAAATAGAGGAAAAAAGTTATAAAAGGGGGTAATTGCCTGTAAACAGGTGCCTGGTCAGTATGCTCATCTGTGAAGCCCTGCACCTGATCACTGCAGTCTATTCTATATTCTTATTAAATCCTTTTTCTAACTATCTTTGGGGTGGATGCATTTCCTATCTGAGGCTCTGTGTATACTTAAGAGAGAACTTAAAGCTAAACAAGCTGAGTACTGGGAGAAGTAGTTTATGTGACAACCTCCTGGAGTGAGAAGCTGATGCCTGAGGGCATCAGCTGTGACCCAACTCTGGGTCACAGCAGCTAGAGGAGACCAGGGTCTGGGAGCCAGCAACTAGGTAAACTGAATGTCTAAGACCAGCTACAGGAAAGAGCCCATGTGTATATATACGTGTATATATATGTGTGTGCGCGCGCGCGTGTATTCTACTAGCAAGCTTTAACCCTGATCTGCAGGAGGGGAGGAACAGGAGCGAGCCATTGGTGTTGTTCACTGTTTGTGTTTATGTGGGTGGCAGCACAGGCACGGCTCTGTGTGCTGTACTTGTGGACTGCTATGTGTGCCATTTGTAGTGTGCTGCCTATGGAGACGATGTGCTTATCCTCGCTGCTGGCTGGAGCTGAGGGCATGAAAATGCAGCAGCGCTGCCACTATGGGGCTATGACAGGAGAAAATCCCCTGGGCCAGAAACCTACCAAACTTGGCTCTCTCTAACAAATTCTACCAGAAATCTCAGTTTGTCTCCAAGCCAGAGAAGCTCCAAGCCAGATAGAACCTCCATCATTGGAAATGTTTAGATTAGAGAAATAGTCTGTCAAGAATGGTATAGATGCAATTGATCTTACTTGGGGCAGAATGGACAAGCTAAATGAGGTCACTTCCAGCCTTATGATCTCATTAATCTCCATCATTTGGACCATTATTCACACTCTTGGAAATAAAAACAGCCATTGACAGAGCTGGGCTTGTTCTGTCTGACAACAAGGTGACTAAAGGGTGAGCTTGCAGCCTGGGGGAGGCTCAAAAGGTGAGCTGCAGTGACCTGAAAGGCAGTTACAGGCAAGAGAGTCAATCTCTGGTCAGTAAATAAATGATGGTAAAAACAAGGTGAATGAGAACAAATTGTGGATTGGATGGTTCAGATTAGATATTTAGGAAAATATTCATCATTAGGAGGGTAATGCAGCACTGCAGCAGGTTTGCTAGAAGAACTGAAGAAAAACCTCCATCTTTAGTGGTATTTAAGGCTCAGAAGGATAAAGCTACAGGTGACCTGATCTATTATTGGCAACAGTTCTGCTTCAAGTGGGAGCTGAACTGCATGACCTGCAGCAATCCCTTACAATCGGCAATTCTATGATTCTGTGACCTCTGCAGCAGCTGCTTTGAAAGACACTGTTTAGGGCAGGTTACCTTCCAGGAGTTTGTCAGCAGGACTGACACAGGCTGTCATGATGTAGCTAGGTAGCTAATATGAGCGTGACTAGATTTTTAGTACTCATGTGTGATCAGTGCTACGTTTTTCTGTTTCATCTTGAAGATGACACCTTTCACAGCACTAAAAAATGGTATGATACTACTTCACAGATGTTATAGCTGAATCAGCAATGCCAAGTTTTCCTTAGGATACTATTATCAAAGGGAACAGCTTATATAGTGGACTACCTATGCCTTGTAACAAACCATGAACTCAATTTTTTAGTACTGAAATGATGCTTGTAATAACACTTTTAACAAATGTGTTTGTGCAAAGGATATCCATGGCAGTTCAAAGCAGTTAGTGCAAGGACAAAATGTCAGTTTAGAGTCTTCAGGTACTAAAATTAAAAAAAAATATTTTTTATAAATTGGCTTCCTACACTGGTTATGGGATTCATCAGATAACGTGCAGATGTGTATAATGAAACAAGCTCCCTTTACAGACAATAGAGAGACATAGGCGCTGTGAAGGTGTCATTTATCTCACCCTAAAGATTATATTTAAAATGAGAGAGAGGAATTGTATCCTTTCTTTTCAGTTCCCATAAAGGGACTCTAGAGTAGGTAGCTTAGATGCATTTGTCTGTATTGTAGGTGTCTTTGTATGCATAGATGTAACATGAAGCAGTAGTCTTTGAAGCAATACAAAGTAGACAAAATTATAGCGTAGTGTCTACAATAAGATGAATCTTATGATGGGCTTCAGAGTCGTTCCCTTTTAAGAACTGAGCAAGTGAAAAAAACCTTCCAGGCATTTTTTCCGCACTCTTTTATAGCCTTAGAGGTAATAGACAAGTTTCACAGAGGATCTTGTAACTCACTGGTGCTCCTGGGTTTCCTATCCATGATGCACGAAGCTTTCTTTAGCTGTTGGTGAGAGTTAACAAATGCTAGGAATTTCCCTTGGCATTTTTTCTGGTCTGGGGATGTTTTTGGACAGAAAAATGGTGCAATTCTATTATTCCACATCTATCTTACCAGGACATCTAACCCCTTGAAAAAGAAAGCAAGCTTAGCCTGATTTCCAAAGAGCTGCCTATTGAAATGATATGGCTATTTAGGGAGGATACCAAGTAAGTAAGTGTTTCAGAGTCTCAATAACAGTTATGTACAGCATCCCAAATGAGTCTTTCAGTGCCTTTCACATAGCACTTTCTCTCCAATTCTACCCTCAAGAGCCTGTCTGTCGAAATGAGAAAAATGTTGCCTAGTTTGCAGATTCTCATAATGTGTAAGCTAGGTGCAGTCAAGACTGAGTCCCTTCTCAACATGTCTAGAAGCAGAAGATTAGACGTATGGAGAATTTTGATACCAAAAGCTTAAGCTCTTCCTGAAATTGGTTTAATGTATCTTTGTTTATGTAACAGTCTGGTACATACTTTGAACTAGTCAGCTGCTCTGAATAGAGAGAGACAGATGGCAATTCATCGCACCTGTCTTAGACACCTACATTTGGGCAAGATGAAAAACCTTCTGGAGGTGCTTAACTCTTCACTGGATCTAACTTTTTTTTATGTTCTTAATTCTACCTCTGAAATTTGTCATTGAAATGATATAATGATGTGTCTATACCATAAAATGCAACATGGTTTAACACAGTATGCCTTCCTGAGGTGGATATACCATATTATGTAGTGTTCTTCCATGGAGACCAAAGGCTGCAGGACACAAAATACACAACCTGTGCAAACTGTTTGTTCAAACATAACAATACTACTTTTTGGTGTACGAAACCACATTTCTATAATACATCTGTGGTGTGAATACTTGTCAACTGGACCATATGTTAGGCAACTTTGCTTTACACCTCCCCATACTTCTGATTCTTACAGTAGTCCACAAAAAAAAGTTTTATTTAAACCTGCAGGGTGGGCTTGCCATAGGTGTCACTGAAAATAACTAAAATTTAGGTTCTCAAGTCTTTCAGGTTCTTTTGAAAAAGTTGTTTTATAGTGGAGTCATCTGACTGCATGTAATATCTGCTGTGCCTAATATCTTCACACATTACCTTGAGTTCCCTTGGGAAGCAGTGAGATACGCCTTTGGAAATAAGGAAAAAAGGATCAACAACAGGTGGGATAAATTGCTCCAAATGTCATACCCAGACATCTAAATTTAGCTGAAATAAAACCTATCCTCACAGCTTTATCAAAAGTAGCCAAATATTTTTTACATTTAAAATGGCAGAAATGCCATCGCAAAATAGTAACAACTAATTCCTATGTTGAATTATTTCTTGTACGTGCCTCCCTATCTTTCTTTGAACAGGAGAAAGACCTCTAATTATCAGGCATAGCATCATGTCATCTCCCGAATAATACCAAAGTAAAAAAGGCAAGCTTAATCATGTGTCACATGATATACATATTATAAAGGATCTCTCCAGGCACAGTATGTGAGTAGTAATGCAGCTGCGGCAGTTGCTGGTGAGAACTCATCTGAATTGCTATACATTTTTCTTCATTTATTATGAAAACCAATGAATCTGCACTGGAAGAGAAAGAGAAAAGAATTATCAAGATGATCAGCAGAACAGAAAGCCTGATTGTGAGAGGACAGAGAAAACACATGAAAGTGGAAGCGAATGTTAATGCCCACACCAGGAAAATTTGTCTCAGCAAGCTACTTACAGCACCTCTGCATAACAACACCTGCTGAAAGGGACAAAGTGCTACTAAATCCCTCAGCTTCCACGAGCACTTCTGTCTCAGGGACAGCCATAGCCACAGCACACGTGAAGAACAACATCTCACGTTCCCGTTGGCCTGGAGTGCACATATTGAACCAGAATGCACTGCAGGGAGTGTTACAGCCTTTGTTACCTCCTCCTCTGGGATACCTCTGAGTCTGGCTATGTAAATAGCTCTCATTAGTGATATTTAGAGCAGGTTGAATAAGCCAACCTTTTTCTTTGCTTGGATGTCTGGGGAGGGGCGGAACAGTGAATCACTGAAAAGATCCTGATGACTTAGTCTGAAGGTAGGTACCCTTCTAGGTGTCCTTAGCTGCAATGTGAGAGGAAATAAATTTCAGCTCATTGATCCCCGATTTGATGCTACAAATATAAAAAACTGTAAAGAAAGAGCAAAGCAAGCTTTTCTATTTACTATAACAAACCCAACAGATTTTAAGAGTAATATTGCAATCTTAAATATTACAAATATAATAAATATGATAGTAAATAAATGGCTTTGGGAAGGATCTGGATACATTAAGCAGTCAACCTTAAAATAGTCTTCTATTAGATAGCTTTATCAGCTTTTGCTGTTATCTAAGTCTCCCTCTTCTTTCTACTGGGAATACCTGCAAACATTGAGATAATGCACTAGGAATCTAGCTAATTTTTATCTCCTGAAAACACACCACTTCTTAGGGGCAACCACTTTATATAACAGGTTATGCATATATGCAATGTGTGTGTATATATATATATATAAAACCATGGTTTTATATATAAAACCATATATGGTTTTTCATATATGTTTGTGTACTTTTATACACAGCAAGAAAATATATAATAGCTAATTGATTGTATTTTTATATATATTTAATTGGTGCATTTATATTCCCAACTTTTTGTTCACCTTGTTTTTCATAGCTACTGACTCCACATCAGTTTGCCATTATGATGTCCTATATTACAATACATTTGGAGATTTTTCCGAATAGAAATTCTGCACAGAACTACTCTCCCAATAGTTTATGATTTAAATACAAACCATCTTGAAATACAGTATCATAATCAACAATACCCAACAATATTTAGAAGAACTAGAAATTAGCATTATTCCAATCAATGCTATTTTCCATTTACTTCATTCTTTATGGTATGTTTTCTTCTTACTTATTTGATGTGGTTTTCAAGGAATTAAACACTCCTTCCGTTTTCTTTTTTAAAATGATTCATGGTTTTAGAAGTTTAACTTTCTGGGTGTTCATCCTGTTAATCCTTTAGAGAAACTTTATTTTCAAAGGCTGGATATGTTGCACTTTCTGAAAATCAGGCCCATTCTAAGATCAGTCCTTTTCTTATATGGAGATATTCTGAAAACACATTTTATTGTCATAAAGCCTTTGAAAATTTAGTGTGATGTTTAACAAGCTTATTTAGAGTTAGTATCCATATTGGTATTGGACTACAAAACTAAAAGTCTTTTACAATCCACTGTAAGGGATACTCACATCATCCATTTTATGTAGCTGTAGGCTTCTAACTCATAGGTGGTTCAGAATAGCAAATTTTATGCCTCAAGTGCATGCAACAGAATATGCGAATTTTCCACCCTTATATGTTCACAGAACAATATAACTGTTGAGAATGTTTTAAGTTGGATATTTCTGCTAGGACCAATGCAATACTAGTTATGAAGAACAAATTAATCTTTTACTTAACAGCTGACTTACTTAGTAAAAACTTACATCAGTCAGACTTTCAGTAATTTCTGTTGTAGGGGCTCTGCACTAATTTATGGATTGATTCAGTATATCCTTTATCTTTATGCCAGACTAAACACATTTTTTAGTTTGCTTTTTATTGGTTACATAGTTGCATAAAATACTTCTATTTTCAGTTCGTGTCTGTACTTCATTAGGTGCTGGATGGCATTTTAGGAACTCTTAGAAAACATTAATAACTTTAAATATACTGCAGAAATCTACCTACAGGGAGCTTAGTTTATAGCAAAACCATAAAAGTATGGTCTTCAGATATTGATTGGTGACTACAGAAAGACAAAACTAATTAAACACCCAGGTTGTAAAATGAAGTTTAACACTCACTTAGTAAAGCATGTCAAAAAAGAATCAGCATACTATGAAATGTGATAAGTAAACTCCCTCCAAAATCACTAAAATGTGTAATTTGATCAGCAAATTCTAAATACACATAAATATACCAGTGATGCAGAGGATGATTTAGTATATTTATGTCCAATATTAATTTGCAGAAAATGAAAGTCATCAGCATTTAATACATCTTCCCTGACAGAAAATAAAAAAAAACCAAACCAACTACTATATTCAGTTGCATATAATGTAGTTGATATCCCCTTTGTCTTTAATTGCACATCGTAACACCCACTCTTTCACTGTTTTCAGGCTCTATAAACTGTTTTGAATTTATTTGGTCCATCAATCAGGCTGACCGATGTTTTGCTTGTTCAGACCACAGGTGTATGTAACCAACAAACGCACAACTATCTGTAGAGCTGGAGAGCTCAAACATTTTTAGTACAATGGACAATTTGACTGGAAAACAAGTAAAGGGGATTTAAAGTAATATTGAATATTCATCTGCAAATTGAATTTGCATACCTGTGGCCTTTAAGAGTGAATCCTTCTCATTTTAATAATTTTTTCTTTCAGGAGAGAGGTCTGGGTGCCTGAAAAATTGTCTTTTTTTTTTCTAACAGTATGAGCTAGTCTGTTAAAAGTTGTAAGCTCTCTCCTCAGTTCTTGTAAGTATATCCAGACTCAGTTATATGCTTGTTTTGCATAGACCATCACAGCTACAGCAAGTGCTGCCAAGTTAACATAACTTCAGGTCTTTTTTGGAGTGTGCGTAGATCTGAATCTTACATCTTCTGAAAAAAAGAACCAGATATTCTTCCCTGCCCCAAGCTTACTAACAAAGATGCATTAATAAAAGTATTTAAACTATCTCACTTTATACATGCAATATTCTACAATATAACCACATTTTAGTTATTCCATAGCCCTTTTTCATACAATTCCAGCTGATATAACTTGGACCACCCTGGACTAAAATCAAGGAAAAATTAACTTCTTTATAGCCTAGATATTCCAGCCTTGTGCATGACCTGCTTTACTGAAGAAAGTTATCTCGTTAGGTAAATAATTAAGATTCTGCATTTGAGATTAATTTGTCAGGAAAAAAATATCAAAATAAGCAATCTTAATATGGTTAATAACTCTGGGAGATGGTCATATTTTTGTGTATTTATTAAAGCAATAGTAAGAAATCAAAGAATGGAAATTACAATTTTTTTTTTTTTTGTATTATCATAGCACTGAGGCGTCAGAGTCATGGAGCAGGGCCCATTTTTACTAGCTTTGTGTAAACACAAAGTGTATATAAATTAAAGATTGCCTTTAATAAGCTCATAAAATGTGTTTGCTTCTGGAATTGATAAAGTATTTGAATAATGTTTTTCATACTGACACTTTCTAATTTTTGCCATTATTGGCATCATAACTTTAAAAAGCTTTTTTCTTTTTTTCAGAGAAATAAACATCTGGATGGATGATTCACTTACTTACTTTTTGTTTTATAACCACAGTAATAAAAGGTATAGTCTCTTCAGCCTTAAAAAACGACTGCCTAGGTCCAAATGAGACTGATCAGCACTGGAAATGCTAATCATTACATGCTCTTTATATGACGTATTAGGAAAGTTCAGCATCTCACAAACTAAGTGGGAAGCCACCAAAACTGGAAAGTGGAAGATGACAGTGAAAGAACAAATGTAAATCACACTTTCTGGGGGAGAATTAGATATTTTCTTTTGCTTGAGAATTCTAATCTTAAACCTGTTTTTGGTTTTAAAATACTTCAACCAGATTAGTCAAAACCTGGGAGGAGGGAGGGGGGCTTCCAAAGTTATAAGTAGTATCAGCTGGGTGACCTGCATTCTGTTCCCTGCTACCCCTCATATAAACAGCCATCCTTCACCATCTGCATCACCCTTGAGCTATAATTTATTAAGGGTTATAGCTTTCTTCATCCTTTTTGGTTTAATGTATCTTAACAGTATAAAGTAATCCAGTCTCTGCTGGAGTCAAAAAAATGCCCATTAGAAACTGGAATGAACAAGAATCCTAATAAATACAGCATGTATTTTTGAAGACTGAGATTGAAAACTTATTAATATTGAAAAAATATTAATAAACTTTTTTTTTTTATTACATAGGGTTGCATACTGCAAAAAGAGATGCTGATAGTTCCCAAACTTAAAGTAATCTGCAGATCAAGCCACATTGGTAGGAAATATCTACTCTAATCTCAGCCCAGATGAATTAAAATAGGTGTTGGAAGCTATATTTCCCCAAACCTGAGTTAAATCTCTCACCAATGAGCTATTTCTGTATTTTGATGAGGTTTAAATGATATCTGTGCTCTGAGAACTGCTGCTCCGCAGGTAGTATCAACTTTCTGACATTAAGCACATTGGTGCCCTTAGGATTCTACCTAGAGGCATAAATTTAGGCTACATCTATACTAGTAAATTACAAAGTGGCAGGGACCATTCCCAGCACCGTGATTCAATCATCTGTAGTGTTCAGCTGTTAGAATTGTCCCTTATACAGTTGTGGCTTGAGCCAATTCCTATTTCTAATAACCATTTTTTGAATAGTTACCCTCTTTCAAAGGCTGAGAGACTTTAATAGCATGGATTTAGGCCATTTAGCACCTAAGTCCAATTATGGGCACAAGTAATTGACTCGTATATACCATACACTGTAAATTAATGGTTAATGCTGCAGCTCAAGCGCCTGGGGAACTTTAAAAAAAAAAGAATTGAGATAACTGTGAAATTAGGCAGCTTCACAAATAGGTTGGAGTTTGAGGAACCAACACATCCAGACTCATGCCACCTAAGTATTACTTTCCTCAGGGAACTGGATAATTAGACTCCTGAATTTAGGATACAAATAATCTCGAGTATTTTTTTAACTCTAACACAATAAGAAACTAAATTTTTGACGTTGAACATAAAAGTCTCCCTTTAGTAGATGGAAGAAATTTGGATCTTCTATTTCACTTCAAGACCATTTCCAACAGTAAGTTCCCTGTTAACCTTCCTCTTATGTGGATTGCAAGTCTGAAAAGATTGATCTAATCTCAATTATCATTTCCATTCATGACTTCTCATTGAGCCTTATGGGCAGGTATTTTTGCATTTGCCTCCAGGGTATTACTTCCATCGATCAGTGGTCAACAGCTTCAAGACTATTTTCCCTTTTGTTTGCTTCTTTTTAGCCATGTATTTTGTATGTTTCTAGCACACTCTTTCTACCATCTCAGGAAGTCAGGTGGTTGTTATTTCACTACAATCTTTCAGTGCTATCAAGAAGCTAAATACACCGTTTTAAACCACAATAACCCATGTATATAAGAAAACTAGTGTATCACACTTGCATTCTGTTTAGGACACAAAGCTCATAATCCAACATTACCCACAGGGACAAAATTCACTTCTAAGTAGATATTAGCACAAGACACACAGCATCCCTGGGACCTGGAAGTTCTGCTATGCTTGTAGCTGTTATTTCAAAGTTTCTGAGCTCACCTGTAATTTATGTTTTCCAAAGAAATACACAGTTTCAGACTGCAACATTATCATCTTTATCATTTGTTGTTTTCCTTGTCATTGGGCACAGTATGTAAATTAAAAAATATCCCCAAAAAATTGTCAGTTTTGTTTATTTGTTCATTTTGTGGGGGGTTCTTAGTTCAGCAATTTTTTCATTTCTCTTTCTTTTTAAACAACAAAGTTGTCATGAAGTTGATCTTAAATTTTGTGCTAAGCATGGGTAGTTTTACCTTACAAAGAATAACTGTTGTGAACAAAGACTTAGAAACCATGATCTTTGCTTTAAGTATTTTCTAATTATTGAAAAAAGAAAAATGTTTGTGTGAGGGGTTGGGGCTTTTTTTAATACATATATTTAAAGTAACAAAATAGTACTTGGGGGAATTATGTTCATAAACTAATTCTTATGCAGACTTTGTTCATGACACTGAACAAGTTTATGTTTAATTTCTTTTAAACTTGTCCTCAAACTGTGGTGCTGAGACAGCTTGTGTGCTGGTCAGATCTGGCTATTAAAGGGGTGAAGGCTGAACAAAGAATTCAGCTTTTTCCTAGACATACTGTTAAATTACAGATTCCTGCTTGCCATGAAAAATGTAAGAAATCCTTAGAAAAATGAGAGGACATCAATACCTTCCCCCCCCCAAATTAAAAAAAAACCCAAAACTCATATATATTATAGTTTAGTTCTCTATTATTGAACTACCATTTAAAACTACAGCCCAAATCTCTTCCGTACATCACCTCCACTTATAAAAAGGTATGAGAAGGATGGGAAAACAAGGTATATCAGAGAAAAGGCAAATCAGTCATAGCTTATAAAACATACATCTGGAAACAAGCTTCTCCTCTGCATGAGGAAGCATGTTGTGTGATGTTATTAACTGTTATCAAGACTCTCATAACACTAGTTTTAGTTTTTGCCTTGGCTACTTTTTTTTCTGAGACGTCGTTCCACAACCCCTCTTCTCTTTCCAAATTCCAAGGTAAGTATATCAATGATCAGGTTTCCTGAATTAGTGTTGCCCACTTGTTGTTGAGCCAGTATTGGCTTTCAGTTTTAAAAAAAAAATTACTTTGCCCTTTCCATCATATGTCTCACTTCAGATACATACGTATGTACAAAGAATAGTCCTAAAATATTGAAAACACGAACAGCATGCTGTAGCTATCATAAGGCATTCTGGCAGCAATAAGGCATTCTCCCAGTCAATAATTTTGTATTTTTCTTTTGCAAAAAGGATAATAATTTCCATAAGAAAAAACAGCTTCCCAAAGCATATTTAATAATTACATATACAAAAAGAATAAAACCAATTCTGAAGTTTTGATGATCTCAAATTTTGCGTAGACCTTTTAAGTTTCCATAGAGGTTCCTGTCAAAAACATGACAAGTAATGGTTTTCTGATAAATATGTTTTTTAAAATAATTGAATTTTTTTCCCAGATATGTATAACAATTTCCCCTGTGTTTCAGATCCAATTGGATTTCTTTAAAAATCTTACTCTATTCTATGCTATCCTATGCTATGCTAATGTAAGTTATGCTATACTATGTTATTTTTTCTGTTTTTTTTCCTACTGAAAAAAAAAACTTTAAAAAATTGTTTTCATAAGTTTCACTATATTTTAACAGATGCACATCACAACTACTTTTCACTTGTATTAAATAAGAGAGACATGTAGAGATTAGGCAGCAACTCTGAGGCAGGTAAACAGACTGACAGAGCTTCTGAGGAAAGCTTGACCTGTGATTAATGATCCCCTTGCACATGAGTGCTTGTTTTATTCAGATACATGGTATATCTAAAGATTAATATTGAATTACAAAAAAAAGTGTTTACTTTTAGGAGAGCTTCGGGAACAAGAACAACTTTCAAAACCATCCCTGAATGATTTTATTGTCATATATAATAACTATTATTTTTGGTTTATTTGTCAAGGTAATGTAAATGTCATAAATATTATTTCAGTCTTATGTGCCCAAACACATTTCTTGTATAAATGCTTTTAATAGTTGCATTTTATACTTTGATTTTTATCGCATAGTGTAATGATAAGATAACAGTCAATTATTCAAAACACTGGAGATCATGTTCTGTCTTTAACCTAAACCTGAAAGAGAGAGACAAATACCTCTGTTTTGTTCCTTGGTAAACATAATTTTATATATAATATCTGCCTCAGGTAAGTGACAGTGTGCAAGGGTAAGGCACCTTCATAAACAGAATACATAATCCTCTTATCTACAGCTAGGAGGTGTTATACCTCCATACCATGAACAAAAACGGTATAGTGTAGACACAGAAAATAGGTACTTTGGTAGATTTTTTTTTTTCTTATAATCTCCAAATTTCTTATATAGAAATCGGTATTTCCTAGATCCTGTGCTTATGGTTCAGTTGGAACACAGCTGGTTGTATAACTGTGAGAATAAGTGTAAGTGTTCAGCTTTCATGCAGTTGGAGTTTTTGGCCTTTAGTAATGAATAAAACTACCTGTTTCCATCTAGAATTTTTATTATCAATTTATGTCTTTAAAAGTATAATTAATATTGGAAGAACCCTGACTACTTCTTTCTGCATGTGTAAAGCTAATGGAAACTGAACTTTGCACATTAGAAATGAAAGGGGAATGGCTTTCCTAGATTACAGGAAGAAAATGCTTATATGCTGTTAGTCTTGAATTTATTTTAAGAAATATGTTTCATTTTCTGTATGGAAAAAATTACTATCTGTGAGAATATTTTGACGTATAGCAAAGGAAAATAAACCCTTTTATAAGATACACTTGAAGGAAGGGTCTACTTATCACTTAGGGAGGCCAAAAGTGTTTTATGTCTTCTAGTAATTGTTTTCATCTTGATACCCAGGAAGACTTTGAGCAAAAAGAGCAGTCAGTGAATTCGTCTATAAGCTTTGTGCAGTTTTTAGCAAGATGTTTATGAATTACTTTTAGCTGATGTAGAGTCATACTTGGGGATTATGCAGTCTAAATGATACAGTTTTTGTAACAGGCTGAAATAGGTGAGAACTCCATTTTGAGATACATGTTCAAGTGCTGAAATTTATTTCTTTGTAGAATTAAAACTAGACCTTTAAAAATAATGAAAAATGCCCCAAATAAATTGACAGATGCCCAGAATGGCCCAGAACATTCACTTGAGCATTCCTCTGAGGTGCAGAAGAACCAGAATCAAATTTTGCACAGTGATTTCCTTCTGTCCCTGAAAAACACCATATCAGTGCTCTGTACACTCCAAGCTACTTTATTTCTGTTTGATCTCCTCTACTTCCTAGTAGTGACATTCTTTTGGTTATTCTGGAACTTCATTATTCATTATCCAGGGCTTTCACCTATGACACATGAAAACCTTGTTTTAATCCTTTACCTGAATCAGACATGACAAATTTTCTGGAAAATAAAGTTTTTAAGGGAGAGAGTTAAACACTGAATAAATAATCAAGTTAGGATAGATTTCTCTCTTTCTCTAGTCAGAACTTGCAAACTGAATAAAAAAAAAAGTCCAGAATCATTGAGACCACAAGGTGGATCTTAAAACTGGTGTTCTTCAAGGACAGAATTTTTTTTATTCCAAAACCTTCTCAGTCAGTTCTAATAATCAATACAAGAGTTAGGTTTTTTTTTCAAGGAAGAGATTAAGGGACCGAGTCATAAGATGATACTGCTCCTCGATTTAAAAAAAAAGAAAATCACCACAATAAAACATACTATTTTGGTTGACAAAAAAGAATTACCCAAGATTTTGTAAACTACCTTATGTTCCCATTTGTAATAATTAATCACTTTTTTATTTTTTATTACATCCTTACCTACCAAACAGATTTACATCTCACTTATTCTTCACTGAAATATTTTTAATCTCTTCAATCCTGCAAAGATGTTTCCAAGAGAGCCTCAAGGTCTAAAATGAATATGTTCTTTATTTATCATTTTTGTGATTTATATATATATTTATATTTGTATATATATATAAAATTTAATACCAAGAAATCCATCTGTTACTTTATTTCAAGTGTTTTTAAATTATCTCATTTCTTTAAAAAATATATCTCATTAATAATCACAAGTTGCCTTCAAGAGAACATTGCAATCTGGGCTATTTTTAAGGACATATGTCATCAGAAGGCTCTATGCTTTTTTTTTTTCCCCCTCGACACTGAAATGTGCATTTTAAAGCTGTTTTCTGTTGGTCTGTCTGAGTCTCATTTTATTTTTGCCTGGATTACTCATGGACAAATGATGTAAGAACAGGACCTGACTGTGGTCCAATGTTCATATTGACTTCTTGGGAGTTCATTCTCCCTACTTTACCACTGGTATCAACTCTATGCAGCATTTCAAGATTGGTTAGCTTTGATAGTATCTTAAAAGTCTGAGAATGTTTTATTGCTATATAACATTGTCAAGGCTATTCTGGGATAGCGAATGTCCATTTGTAAACAAAGTCATCATCCATTGTCAAAACTAGCAGAAATCTCATCATGCAGTAATGAAGTCCAAAGTAGTCTGTCTTTATTACTGTTCAGCAAGGACTACTTTTCTGGCAGCAGTTAGAGTGAAAACCCAGCCAAAAAGTCTTTGAGCTTTAATTAATAATTGCGTTGTGAATCTAAAAGACAGTGAAAGTCTAAAAGCCAGTCCCCTATTCTGTAAATTAGCAACTTGACTTTTTTCTTCTTTTTTAATACTTTCTGCAACTTAATGTACACCAGAAAAAATCTAGTCCAGATATTACAGAAAACAATCTCAATGCTAAAAAGTATTTAAAAAAAGAAATTGACATTACATCAAGGGACATGGATATGAAAAAAAAAAATACAGGTGACTAGTATAAAAGGATAGTCAGATCTGCAGAGTCAGAGTTAGAAAGCTGAAGCCTCAAAATGAGATACTATTAGCAGAATGAAAAAGAGACGAACAAGTTTTTTAAGTATATAAGAAGCAGGAGATGACAAAACCAGTGTAGGTCAGGACAGTTGATACTTTGCTTCTATTTTGACCAAAAAGAAAATAGTAAAGAATGTTTAATGAATTAAAAGAAAATAAGGAATTGGGGATGTGAAAAGGCAGGGTAAGGAACAAAGAGAATTAAAGGTAACCTGAAGGTGCTCACTGGGAGGTTGTGAAATGAATTTGCAGAAGTCTGGTGGAGTTCATGGAGTCCAGTGGCCATCTGATAATGTTTGGAGAACAGAGGAAGTCCTAGAGGATTGACACAGGGAAAGGATAAAGTAGAATCTGTGTCTCAGTAGAAACTGAAAAAAAAAAAAGAAGGGTTTTGCTCCTGAAACCAAAAGCTGCCTTTATCAACCATGTTAGATGAAAAGACCAGTCATATAACTCTTTGGATTTTCAGAAGCTTTTTTCATAAAAACAAATTGTAATACCTGCTTTTTGCAAACCAACACTGTCAAAAGTACCTGTGTAGTGGTTTAACTCCAATGGGCAACTAAGTACCACAGAGCCTCTCACTCACACTCTCTCCGCCCCGTGGGATGGGAGAGAGAATTGGAAAAAAAACCCCAAGGTAAAACCCATGGATTGAGATAAAGACAGCTTAATAGGACAGCAAAGGAAGAGAAAATAATAATAATGATGATGAAAAAATATACAAAACAAATGATGCACGATGCAATTTCTCACCACCTGCTGACCAATGACCAGCCCGTCCCTGAGCAGCGATCGCTGCTCCCCCGGCCAACTCCCTCCAGCTTATATACTGAGCATGGTGTCATATGGCATGGAATACCCCATTGGCCACTTGGGTTAGCTGTCCTGGCTATGCTGCCTCCCAGCTTCTTGTGCATCTGGCAGAGCATGGGAAGCTGAAAAGTCCTTGACTAGGGTAAACACTACTTAGCAACAACTAAAACATCAGCGTGTTACCAACATTCTTATACTAAATCCAAAACACAGCACTATACCAGCTACTAGGAAGAAAATTAACTCTATCCCAGCAAAAACCAGGACAATCTGGTAAATAATAACACAGAACAAAAATGTCAGTTTTGTAAGGAAAATCACCAGGAGCACATCATGCTTAGAGTCTCCATTGTGGACTAAAAAAAGTCTATGGAATACAGATGTCATGGTCATGGGACATGCTGTTCATGTTAAGTAATGAACAAATCACAACACTGTAAATCTAAGAGCTCCTCTGAGTTTGTTGGTGTTGGTTTGTTGTTGGTTAAATTATCAATATCACTACATCTTCATAAAAAATATTCTAAGAAGGATCTACAAATAATTTTAAATTCACAGTCCAATGATTAATTTTTTAATTGGTCACATGCGTTGTACAATGGGATGAAGGATACTGTATAGTTCAGACCAAATCTATTTGAGACTGAATACTATTCAACACTCATTTATGACCTACAAGTTGAAGTGAAAAGTCAACTAATCAAACCATAAATGTGAAAAATACAAATTTGAGAGGCATATCAGATATTTTTTGCAAAAGGATTAAGAAAAACCTTCTTAAACTACAAAAATAGGCCCAAAATCAAGGAAATGAGCATGCTACAGACAAAAGTAGTTTGTAAAATATAATCATATAAAGAAATAAACCATAGAGAAAATATTGGTAGAGAATACTACCTATAGGAATAACCTGGGAATTCTAATCATGATAAAAATAAATATGACTTAATATAAAGTTATTTCAAAAGGTTATAATACTTTATTAAGCACTATTAATGAAAGTAACAGTGCAAGAGAAATCATAAAATTATTCCATTGTGCTTTACATTAGTTTATCTTTAATGGCAGTTCTCCCTCAGGACGTTCAGAATAGACGTAAACTGCTGATAACAAAGGAAAAAGTTAAATGGTTCAGATAATGATTTCAAAGATATTGCAAAAGTACAAGTCACATTCTTCATGTAGGAAAAAAAAAGACTAGGGAAAATAGAAAAAAAAAAAAAATTCATGATGAAAAGGTAAAACTAAAATATTTTCAAAGACCAGCAAACGACAACTGGGAAGCACTCTAGCAAGAGAAAAAGTAATATTAATTATGACTGAAAAGCTTCTTAACTGTTGTAAGAACAGAGAGGGAAAAAATTTATTTATCCAAAATTGGAGTTCCCAAGGTCACTGAAAAGAGACCTGAAGCTTAGTATAAGTCAGCACTATCATCACAGAAAATACTATACTGTGCATATTTAAACAAGAATGCAGCCTACAAAGCTAAAGTCATAAACACTGACTTATTCAGTATTAATAAGGCACCACCTGCCTGTATCTGAATTTGGATAGCCACATTAAAATGGTACAGAGAGTTTGAAGAGAGTTAAGAAGAAAAGAATCAAAATTATCAAAAATTTGGAAAACATGCCTTTCAAGAAAACATTTCAAAGTGTTGAACTTTAGCCTAGTATTTTAGTTTAAACAAGTAAAGACTGCATTTTTAGAATAACTCCTTAAATTCAGAAAAGGCAGTTGCAAAGAGAAAGAAAAAAACCCCAATGTCAATATCTATGACTGACATGACAGAAAAAAAAGGATTAATTTTGGTCAAGAAAGTTTCAGTATGAAAAACTTTCTAATAGGAAGAATATTGATATGCTGAAAAATACCACTTAGACTATTTAATCACAAGCTGCTAATAATAGACTAAATGAACATCTGTCATAAAGCATATCATGTTTTGGGTCAGGGGGATGAGCATGATGTCTTCTGAAGGATTTCTAGGATGAATAATTTTGCATCTAGAGGTATTTTTATGCTGTATTGCATAATTTTGCCAAGCTTCTGACCAAGACTTCTCCAAAATCTAATGTAATTACAGAAACCAAAGTGATCTCATGGTTTTAGTTTGAAGAGCAAAACTATTCTTCACATACATATGCTCACTGTCTTGGGGCACTTTATACCTCATTAGGTATCCAAAGCCGAGTTGCAAGTTAGATGGCTAAGTTAGGCAGATCAGATCTATCTAGTGCACATTTTTTAAGATAAGTTTTCTGTATATGTAGACCAAACTCAAAGCTCTTTTCTGTATTTGTAAAATCCATGCTGATTTAATCTTACTTGAATATGAGTGACCCAAACTGTACATGATAAAGTTAACATGGATCTCACCAATAATGTCTCTACTGAAAGCACCCCATCTCACACTTCTTACATAGCTATAGTAATTATGCTGATAAAAACAACAGACAGAAATATCATTTGTTCACCTCAAAAGAAAGAGGGCATTTATAGAACCACCCAAAAAGGGTAGAAATGCTAGTAAAATAAAACAATAGGTAATCTGAAATACTCCTTTTAATTTAGATGTCTCAAGATGTCTCCTTTACTATCTTCACATATCTCGAAACATCCATGATCGGTAACAATGAAGGGGAATATCAGAAGCAGACCATATCTTGATCTTTAAAAGAGCATCATCCAGGCATAAAAGTAGATTGCCTGAAAAAAAATCAAAATGCAAAGGATCTTGGCAGAGGCTTGGGTGAGGTTTATGTATGTGCAAATATGTATGCATGTAATATGAAAATATGTATTTTGAAAATGTAAGAATGGCAGGTGTAGATAAGACTAAAGTTCATTGAGTCCACCATACTGTTCCTGGAAGCAGCAAGTAGCAGATGCTGAGGAAAGCTGTAAAAATAAAAATAAAAATAAAAATAAAAATAAAAATAAAAATAAATTTTATAGCTTCTATCTAAACTTTAACTTAGAGTCACCATTGCTAAATAGACTAAAAAAATACTCAGATACAAAATTGCCAGTCTTTTAGCAGTGGATTTCCTCAGCTTCAATACATCATTAAATCTTGCTTACTGTTCACTTCAAAGAGCTAAAATTGAAGCATCCACATTAAGAAGAATGCTAATTGCCTTTCAAGAAAAAAAAAGAAAAAAAAAAAGGAAAAAAAAAAAAGTAGTATAAACATTGCAAAGGAAAGATTCCAAAAAGTATTTTCACATTCAGGGTGAGGAAACAGAGGTAAAAAAAAATTTATTTTTGCAATATTAGAGATCAAAGTCTTATGAAATATTATTGTACTGAGAACAAAATAACCCTTGAAACTAATTCTTCAATAATTTGTCACCAGTATTTCAACTGCCAAATAATTTTAATCACGGGCGCTCAAGGGTAAGTTATATAAAAAAAAATAATCAGAATAATCACAATTCTTTTTTGGTAATATATCAAAAAAATAGAGGACTAGTGAAACGTAAGTGTAATCTAGATGATAGATCAATAAAAATACAGTGTTTTTCAAATGCAAATGGACTGTCTGTATAAAAGACGGATCATACTTTTTATAGAATACATGATGACTGAAGAGTCAGAGGTAGATTTATGGAAAAAGGCATATCTTCAGCATTATTAAACACACAGGACTCTACTACCTGCCAAGAAATGTTACTTTTAATCTCGATCTCTAAAACCTGTTGGGACAGTGCTTAACCAGCGAAGTCTACATTCTAGGTACACTCTAGATGAGTCTCAATGGGACATGATGGCTATTCATAATTGCACACTATGATTTTACAGTCATTCCCAGCACCATGTTTAACACCCCCTGCCTTTTGCAGGAGTATTCAGCTGCATGTTCATGAACCAGGTGAACATTAGTTCCTACTCTCTGAGTGGTAATCATAAATATAAACCTTACTTGTACCTGGGACAGTGTGCTCCTCCTGCCCCCAGCCTGATTTTTTCCCTTAACCCTGTTCAGGTGTTAACCACCTGTGGCGATCGTGATGGATGTGTCTGGTTGCAACGGATGCATCCAGCTCACAGTGGATTTGGGGGAGACAGGTAACCGCAATAGGCAATGCGTCCACCTAACCACAGTGCTGGTCAATGTCCGACTCAAGCCAAATTTGGAAGAAACTAACGTCTACAGTTGGTATGTAAATATGACTATGAGTCATTCACCTTACCCCCATAAACAGTGGGCAGCCCAAGAGCCCTTTGAGCTCTCCTGCACGGCAGCAAGCTGCACGCCAGGATCTCCCCTCGAGTAGGGACGCCTCTCAAGGTTACTTCTCGAGGTTGAGAGATTCCTTGCTGCAACAGATCCTCAGCAAGTGACTAATAGCGTGATAAACTTAGAAATCTTAGCTAAGTGGTATAAAGGATTGATTGCGCATATATAATCCTTCAGACATAAACCGTTGACCAAATCTGCACCTAGACTCCTCTCTGAGAAGGAGTTTAGAAAGCAAGGGGTCCTTTCTGCACCTCGTGACTCAACAGGAGGGTCTCCCTGACAGTTTTGTCTGACCCTGTCCTCCATGCAGTAAATAACCAAGTGTACCTTGCCATCAAATCTTGTTGAACCACTGTCGCATTTACCATGGACTTTGTCAACTCACTGTCTTACATCAATAAACACATTGCTGCTTCTCTCTTATGAGTGAAGTGCATCTCTCTCTCTCACTCCTTCCTCAACAGTCAGGTTTGAAAGATGAGCACATCAGTGGCCAAAAATATATCCAGATTCACACAAAAGTTCTCCTGAGGTCAACCACTGCTGAGATTTTGTTTTCTGACACCAATAAGAAGACACAGTCAGATGTTCTAAAGAATCATTTAATGAACCGATCAGATACCTCATGGCCAAAGATGTTGCTCTTTTGTTTTCACTGAAAATAAGATCAGTGAAATTAACTGTAGTATTTAACTTAATTTGGGAGTTTTTGGTTTTGTTTTTAAATTTTCCCTCTAATGATAGTTTTAAGGTGATACTAAGAGAAATAAAAGATACATATATACACATATATAGGTAGGTAGGTCTGTACATGTATATAGATAAATATGGCAGCCTACAATAAAAAAAAGTTTTCCACAGGTTCCTAGAAATAATTTTAATCTCTATTTGTTAGCTATTTTTACCATGCCAAAAATGTAATGGACTTTTTTTGGACAGGCAGAAAGATTTGAAGCCAACTGTAGCCTCAGTCATTTTAGTTTTGCTTTGGTGAAACTGAAAAAGGAGCTTTGTTTGATAGCGATAACAAGCATAAAAACAAAATGTTATGCTCAAAATCTTGTTTGTGGGGAAAGAGGAAACACATCTTACATGTTAAGACAATAATTTATTGCTAGCATAATTGAAATCTTAACAGTCAAATCCAAACATCTTTATTAGTCCAGATCTAATTATCACAGGAAAAGAAAGGATACTTCTACACAGAAGTTTCAATAGCAGTAATAATACAATTAGAATTCTTATACACACACTTATTTGCTACCTCTCTTCCTGATGTTGTGCTCACCCTTCCACTGCTCCTCTGGGTCTTAAAGTAATTTTCATCTGGCGATGATGATGGGAGGTATCACAGCAGGGTGTCAGCATCTGGAGTCCTTTGCTGGGAAGAATATGATGCTGGTGTTGATGATTTCTTCACTTTATGTTTAGATCCACTTGTGGTCATTTTTAAATGTTTGCTAGCATGCTTTTATACCTTTGTTTGCTCCTCATTGGTCTGCAGCTCCACGTTACATCAGAATTTATTATATTTGTTGCCATTTGTGTATGTTAGGTATTAGTTCTTTGTTTTCTTTCTTATCCCTAAAACTAGTTTTGTCTAGCTCCAGGTCTCCATTTCTTTAATTCACCACTAGTGAGCAGCTTACTGCCATGGGGTTGTCAGTGATAAGCCTGTGCCCCTTCTCTTACCATTCCATGCCTGTACTCTTCTAAGTTACCTTCCGGATCTCCACTTCTCAATGCCTCTGTTATCACACCAGGCCTGTATTTCTCTATGCTACAGCATTATGGTAACCAGTATGGGGACATTGTACAGAGATAAATAAAACTAAAACCAAGCAGCCATAGCTAGCTGGTCACTTTGAAAAACTGCTGCCACAGCTAAATCAAGTAAAACAGAGTTGCAAACACAGTTCAGACAAGACAAGCTTAACATACCTCTGTTTTGAGGCCCTGCAAACTTGGTGAAAAGCTTGCACCATGTTAATAGTAATGACAATACTGTCTCATAAGGCTAAATGGTTACCCAAGCAAAAAATGCAGCAGGAAGAGCAGAAAGCAGAAAAAAAAAAAAAAAAAAAGAAAAAAAAATCTATATATAAAAGACGGTGCATCTTTGGCTATTTAAAAATCATAATGTAGTTTTTCATAGCTTTCCATATAGAAACATAGAATAATAGAATCATAGAATGGTTTGGGTTGGAAGGGACCTTAAAGATCATCTAGTTCCAACCCCTCTGCCATGGGCAGGGATAGCTTTCATTAGATCAGGTTGCTCAAAGCCTCATCCAATTGGCCTTGAACACTTCCAGGGATGGGGCATCCACAACTTCTCTGGGCAACCTGTTCCAGTGTCTCACCACCCTCACAGTAAAGAATTTCTTCCTAATATCTAAATCTACCCTCTTTCAGTTTAAAACCATTACCCCTCATTCTATCACTACACTCCCTGATAAAGAGTCCCTTCCATCATTCTTATAGGCCCCCTTTAAGTACTGAAAGGCTGCAATAAGGTCTCCCCAGAGCCTTCACTTCTCCAGACTAAACAAGCCCAACTCTCTCAGCCTGTTCTCATAGGGGAGATGCTCCAGCCCCCTGATCATCTTCGTGGCCCCCCTCTGGACCTGCTCGAGCAGGTCCATGTCTGGACCAAAACATGAATATGATTGGTGATTATGTGATTTGAATGTAGGGAAGCAAAGGAACAAAGGGAAAGAGAAGCTTAAAGGGAGCAGGCAACAAAGATCAGGGCAATTCAAGAAGAGCCCCAAGGAAATGTAAATTTTTAGGACACAATTAAACGCATGGTAAAATAGATGTTGAAACACACAACGTGAAATTTACCCTAAAGTTCATAATATATTATGTTAAATATAGAAGGAATATAGATGAGCTTTTACCTGTTAGCATCTATACTGTAGATATCTAGAGGAAAGAACATACCAATATATATATTTTTAAATTTAATTAAATAGATGAATAAATGACATAAGTGATCATTGAAATATATATGATGTGTCTGTGGGAGAGGTTCAAACACAATATGAGGGAAAAGAATCTTATGGCAATGTTTTTCATGGCCTGAGGCAGGCAAACACACCATTAATGGTGATTCTTCCTACAGGAACAGAAAACATAAAATCGATCAAGGAACAATCTCTCTGCCTTTCTTCCATTTCTATTTCATAGGGACGTTATTTTTCACCCTGAACAATTTGAATTGCAGTTGCCTCCTAGCCGATATGTAGATCATAAAGAATTTCCATCTCCTTGTTTAGTTCTGTCATCAACAAATTAATTACATTCTGTGTTTTAGTAATGTTTAAAAATAAGATGTTGTTAGAAATGAGAACTTGCTGCCTACTGTGTGAGCCTTCATATAGTCATGGGATAATATGCTTAATTTGATTACAAGAGATTCCTGTAATAACTTTGAAATAACCAAGGCAGTCTGGTGACCTCTTACAGTTTTGCTTCAGTGAATGCCAACAGTCTTACCTGAATCTTTTTGGCTAGTCGTGTTTTCAACCTGCTGTTTTGTGTACAATTTAGTACCATTTAGATGACGTTTGAATAAGAACTACTGTCACCAACACTCAAAAATGTTAACACACTTATGAATCAATGGAAATTTCAAGTGGCAGTGACTGATTTTGAGTACCATAACCTAGAGACAGTTTTTAATAACATTATCTGCTGAATAAGTGGGGCTACTTGCAGATTAAAAAATTATTCTTCGGAAGCAATTACTCTTTGAAAGCGTAAAAATATGGCCATGAGTGAATAGCTGTACATCTCATAACAGCTCTGCTGGTGACAGTATGTGACATGATGCAAGACCCACTTCTTGCAAAAAGGTAAGGTTATGCCACAGAAACAGGAATCAGGCAGCTGTTCCACAGGTAGGGAGGAGATGGCACCTGAGCAGTAGTAGGTTCTGAAGGTCCATTTTAGGAAGTGTAACTTTGTTTTCTATTACCTCATGTTAAGTCCTATAACTGAGGTACAAAGTTCTTTCCAAAAGAAAGAAATGACAGACTGATCTTGTGAATTTAAGTTTGAATTTTCTTCCTTACTTCACACAGACTTACATCTCAACTTCTGAACATCTTATGTATACATAACAGCTTTTAAAATGGGGGAAAAAATGAAGATGTTTATTTTAAGCTAAGGAATTTTTATCATACATGCATACCTTGTGGAATATTCTATTTTCAGACAATTAACTGATTCATTCAAGAACACATTTTCCTTCTATCACTTTACTTCTGTGTGTTTTCTCCATATTATCATACTGTGAGATTTCACATCAAGTTCCAGAATCCTATACCACAACATATTTTTTACACATATGGAATATATCAATAAACATTTCAAATATGAGACCAGACTGGGCTCATTTAAGACAGAATATATATCAGAACAGAAGTTTTTTACAAAGATCCTAAATGTAAATACAGAGTAAGAAATAACCTAACTGGGTAAGATACTTAGAATCATAGAACCACAGAATAGTTTGGATTGGAAGGGACCTTTAAAGATCAACTAGTTCCAACCCCCCTGCGATGAGCAGGGACATCTTCCACTAGATCAGGTTGCTCAGAGTCCTGTCCAGCCTGACCTTGAATGTTTCCAGGGATGGGGCATCCACAACTTCTCTGGACAACCTGTTCCAGTGTCTCACCACTCTCAACGTAAAAAATTTCTTCCTTATATCCAATCTAAATCTACCCTCTTTAGTTTAAAACCATTGTCACTTGTCCTGTCACTACAGGCTCTGGTAAAAAAACTCCCTCCAGCTTTTTTATAAGCCCCCTTTATATATTGAAAGGCCGCAATAATGTCTCCCCAGAGCCTTCTCTTCTCCAGGCTGAACAATCCCCTCTATCAGCTTTTCTTCATAGCCCTCTGATCATTTCCATGGCCCTCCTCTGGATCCGCTCCAACAGGTCCATGTCTTTCTTGCACTGAGAACCCCAGAGCTGGACACAGGACTCCAGGTGGCGTCTCACGAGAGCAGAGTAAAAGGGGAGAACCACCTCCCTTGACCTGCTGGCCACACTTCTTTTGATGCAGCCCAGGATACAAGTGGTTTTCTGGGCTGCGAGCGCACATTGCTGTCTCATGTCCAATTTTTCATCTACCAATATCCCCAAGTCCGTTTCTGCAGTGCTGCTCTCAATCCATTAATCACCCAGTCTGTACTGTTACTGGTGATTGCCCTGACCCAGGTGCAGGACCTTGCACTAGGTGTTGTGGAACTTCATGAGGGTTGCATGGGCCTGTGGCGAATAAGGACACGGACTCCGTCTGAGAGGGCACAAAGACGAAGATGAAAATCCCCTTTACTATACAGCACAAGCGCCTTTTTATACCTCACATTATGCCACGTATGCACTTCAAAGAATTCCCTAGTACATCCCCTAAGCAAAGGTCATCTCGACACTCTTCCGCTAATTTCCTTATCTTTGTCACGCCCTCAGAACCGTTAACTGCCACCTCTTATCTCCCTTTTTCCCACGGCTTCTTTCACTTTCCATCTTCCCATGGCTTCTTGTTTACCAACGCTATGATACTGCTTGTACTCTCAGGCATTGATTCCTCCACATGGGCCCACTTCTCCAGCCTGCCAAGGTCCCTTTAGACGGTCCCTGCCGTTTAAAGTTTCCCTCAATCCCTCAATTGAGTCAAGTTTCCCTCAATCATAACAACTACACCACTCAGCTTGGTATCATCTGCAAACTTGCTGAGGGTGCACTCAATCCCACTGTCTACATCATTAATAAAGATAGTGATCTGTACCGGTCCCAAAACAGACCCCTGAGGGACACCACTTGTTACTGATCTCCATTTGGACATTGAGCCATTAACTGTCAGTTCCTTATCCATCGAATAGTCTATCCATTGAATCCATATCTCTCCAATTTAGAGACAAGGATGTTGTGTGGAACCATGTCAAAGGCCTTTTAGAAGTAAAGGTAGATGACATCACTTGCTCTTTCCTTATCCACCAATGCAGTCACTCCATTGTAAAGGGCCACCAGATTAGTCAGGCAGTCTTCTCATCTCATCTAGCCTAATTTAGATATAAATGTGTCTAAAGCTTAAGCCACAGGTTTAAATGCCTAAAATCCATCTAAACTTAATGTCTACAGAAAAGGGGATGGGGAATAACATTCCTGGAGGTGGTGGTTTTTTTTTCTCTGCCAAGAGATTTTCCAATCAGTTTCAGAACTAACTGTTTCACTTATGTATCAAGACAAGGCCAGATTTTTCAGTAGTTCAGGACACTAGTTACCGATCTTTTTTTCTGAAACACTGGGGCTAAACTGAAGGTTTTAGACTTTTGAAAAATATGGCTCTAAAAAAACTCTAAATCAAGGATGAAGGTACATTGTATCATGCAGATCATATCAATAATATATATGGAAGTGCAAATGTTGTGGTTTTTTTTCCTATTCGAAACTGTCCTGGTTTCAGCTGGGATAGAGTTAATTTTCTTCCTAGTAGTTGGTATAGTGCTGTGTTTTGGATTTAGTATGAGAAGAATGTTGGTAACACACTGATGTTTTAGTTGTTGTTAAATAGTGTTTACCCTAGTCAAGGACTTTTCCGCTTCCCATGCTCGGCCATGCACAAGAAGCTGGGAGGGAGCATAGACAGGACAGCTAATCCAACTGGCCAATGGGGTATTCCATACCATAAGACATCATGCTCAGCATATAAAGCTGGGGGAAGAAGAAGGAATGAGGGGACATTCGGAGTGACGGCGTTTGTCTTCCCAAGTAACCATTAGGCGTGATGGAGCCCTGCTTTCCTGGAGATGGCTGAACACCTGCCTGCCAATGGGAAGTAGTGAATGAATTCCTTGTTTTGCTTTGCTTGCGTGCACGGCTTTTTCTTTGCCTATTAAACTGTCTTTATCTCAACCCACGAGTTTTCTCACTTTTACTCTTCTGATTCTCTCCCCCATCCCACTGCGGGGGAGTGAGCGAGCAGCTGTGTGGTGTTTAGATGCCGGCTGAGGTTAAACCGCGACAGGAAAAAAAAAAATTAAAAAAATTAAAAAATAGGAGAATTAATAGAATTGATTCACAGTAATTATTTAAGTTATTTGGAGTTTGCTGAACAACTACTTTGCAAAAAATTCACAACATTTTTCAATGTTAGAGTTAATGGATTTCATTATCTGAGGTACTCCCTCCCTGTGATTTGTGTTCTGCCTTGTTGACTGTGATCATGTTACCAAAACACATTTTTATCTGCTTTTTCCTTGGAATGGAAAGTTGTTAAACATATAAATACATGATATTTTATCTATATGTAATATACATATAGATATATTTATTTTCTATTTTCTGTCTCCCTTTATCTGTAACAGCACACTAAAAGGTAACCAGCTGTGAAGTCATCAGTGGGGAGGAAATCAATGATTTGGTGCTCAGCAGTTCCCCACCAATTGCTGAACTATTGACTATCAATCAATTGCTACACTGCTCCTACTGAGTCACGTAATGCAGATAAAGCACATGGCTCAGGGGAAGGGGCAGCAGGATTCATAAAAATGGAATGGAACCTCAAAGAACATAAAAAAAAGGGAGGGTAGATAGTAATGAAAGAACAGAACAAAGTGAGCAGAGTGAAAAACAAGGCCAGAAAGGAGAATGGTTTTCTTCAAATGTGTAGGTGGAATTACATGAAAGTCAAACCTGATGCTTAATGATGGGGAACTGAAAAAAGGTAGAAGGATGTTGAACTAATTGGGGTAACAGCTATTCTCCCCTAACTCCTGCTCCTCAGTTAAACACTATAATTTTCAGGAAATCTTATACATTCTATTTCCTATGACACACAGTAACAGAGGGATCAGATAACACAGAAAAAGCAAAGCATGGAAAATATGAAACAGATCTAAATTAGTTATAAGGTTGTACCACATCCACTGTAGTTGCTGTCAGAAAAAAATGAGATCTATAGAATGAAGCTGTAAGTTTCAATTAGTTAGCATAAAAATTTTATCAAGACATAAAGCAAGCTTACTATGATAGAATTTAAGACTCAACCACTTCCCTGGGCAGCCTGTTCCAAGGCCTGACCACTCTTTCAGTAAAGAAATTTTTCCTAATGTCCAATTAAACCTCCCCTGGTGCAACTTCAGGCCATTTCCTCTCATCCTATTGCTAGTTACTTGGCAGAAGACACCGACCCCCACCTCGCTACAACCTCCTTTCAGGTAGTTGTAGAGTGCGATGAGGTCTCCCCTCAGCCTCCTCTTCTCCAGGCTAAACAGTCCCAGTTCTCTCAGCTGCTCCTCATAAGACTTGTGCTCCAGGCCCTTCACCAGCTTCGTTGCCCTTCTCTGGACACGCTCCAGCAACTCAATGTCCTTCTTGTAGTTAGTTAGTTGTGTTAGTCTCAAGTTTGTATAGCACAGGTTCAGTTCCTTGCTCCACCACTGAATTTTACTTTAATGTTGGAATTCGGTCTGTGTGTGCCTAAGTTCATTATCTTTAATGTAGGGATAACAGCACTTTCATATTTCTCAAGAGTGTTATGAAGATTAATAAATGCATTTAATGTCTGTGAAGTTCTTAGACAATATGATATTAGGATCATGTTAATCCCTTATAAAGATATTAAGAAGTAGATGAAGGTAAATTACTTAGAGGTTTTCCAATCTGTTAAATGTATACTGTCTGATTCTGAAAAGTGGAAAGTGCAGGTAGTTTTGATTGGCTTCAGACACAGTTGCTGAAGGCCTGTACCTGTGAAAATCAAACTGTTCCTATTAACTGCTGTCTGACTTCTAGTTAGATGTGCTTTGTAACACAAAACCCTGTCAAGCCCTCACTTATTTTGCCAAGCTTTCACTTTAAAATACTGTCTGTATTATTTACTTTCATTGTTAAAAGACAGCAGTATGTGATCAATAAAAGGAGGCTCTCCACATGAATCACCATCACTTTTACTATAAATATGAACATTTTCAGACTCATATCTCACTGATTATCATTTATTGACAATTTGAGAAATAGACTTACCCTACTTTTAAAATCAGTAAAACAGGCGGATGGGATACATTATAAAAACGACAACATGTTATGTCTTGGTGCTTGCTTCAAAGATAAACATTGTACTGTTGGCACAGTGTGTGTGAGATAAGGCCCTTCCCCTTATTCCTAATTGTTGCCAATAGTTTTCTAAAGTTATCTCATGATTAAGCATAACAGAAGTGACTTCTGTCTTTTTCATCTGCTTCTAATTTCACTAATGCATCAGCTCATCACTAAACTTCCTTGCAATGCTACATCTGCAGCTACACCCTGTATCCCCTTATCTATTTAGACATATATGAAGACTTACATGGGATGAGCAGACCAGTGATGGAGGCTTTCTGTGCTTGGGGCACAAAACGGCTGAGTGAACAGAAAGAATTTCTGAACTATATTGCAAAGCTAAGAAGTAAGGAAGAACCCACCTGGGAATTGAACATAATCTTGACACTGGGGTCAAAATTGATCTTTTTTGACAGACATTTGAAATGAAAGACAAAAAAAGAGTCCTATCTATTCCTCAGAGGCATGGATATTTACTACTGGGAGCAATAGCTGAGTCCAGTCTTCATTCATATTTACCCTTTTTTTGATGGTCTTTTTTTTATCTTATTGAACTGTTTAGAGAGCTATTCGTTAAGGAGAGATTATGAGAATTTCCTTCCTATGAAAAAGATAGTCATAGGATCGCAGGATCATCCAGGTAGGGAGGAATCTCAGCAGGTGTTAAATCCAACCTCCTGCTAATGTCTGTGGTGAAGCTATTATTACACAGAACATTCTGACCGGACAATGTTTTTTCAAGTGTCCCAGCTGTTTTAGAACCCAAAACCTCTCCATCTCTTACTTGGTGACATTAACAGTTTCACAGATCTTTGCCTTCATAGGAAGGCACTCAAGAGTGTATCTGTCTAAGCCATGAGCCGCTACACCTAATATAAGATTTCTGCAATGTGTATCCATGCAATCTAACTCTGTCATCCTAGATTCCCTTTTTAGTCAATGGAGAGAGTCACACACTTTTATGGAATGCTGCATGTGATCTATTTTCAGCTTCTTTGGTAAAATGAGATCCATTTCAAATCGTGTCAATATTTACTAAAGATTCATCATTTATAGACCAAACTGATTCAGATGTAAACATCTTTTCTGTGAATATCCACATTTTATGTGACAAATTCCACCAAAGAAATGAGCAATTTTGCCACTGTCTATCTCAGTCAGGGAAGATACTCCCTTTCCGTCTTGGGCTCAGCGACCATGAAATGATAGAATTCTCGATTCTTGGTAAAGTAAGGAGGGGGGCCAGCAATACTGCTAACATGGACTTCTGGAGGACAGACTTCAGGACACTGGTCGAGAGAGTCCCTTGGGAGACAGTCCTGAAGGGCAAAGGGGTCCAGGAAGGCTGGACGTTCTTCAAGAAGGAAGTCTTAAAGGCGCAGGAGCAGGCTGTCCCCATGTGCCATAAGAAGAACAGGCAGGGAAGACAACCGGCCTGGCTGAATGGGGAGCTCTGGCTGGGACTCAGGAAAAAAAGGAGAGTTTATCACCTTTGGAAGAAGGGGCAGGCAACTCAAGAAGAGTACAAGGATCTCGTTAGGTCGTGCAGAGAGGAAATTAGAAAGGCAAAAGCCCAGCTAGACCTCAACTTGGCCACTGTCGTAAGAGACAACAAAAAATGTTTTTACAAGTATATTAATGACAAAAGGAGAGCCAAGGAGAATCTCCATCCTCTATTGGATGTGGGGGGGAACGTTGCCATTGAGGATGAGGAAAAGGCTGAGGTACTTAATGCCTTCTTTGCCTCAGTCTTTAATAGTCAGACCAGTTATCCTCAGGCCACTCAGCCCCCTGAGCTGGAAGACAGGTATGGCGAGCAGGATAAACCCCCCATAACCCAAGAGGAAGCAGTTAATGACCTGCTACACCACCTGGATGCTCACAAGTCTATGAGGCCAGATGGGATCCACCCAAGAGTACTGAGGGAGCTGGTGGAAGAGCTTGACAAGCCACGGGGAGGTCCCGGATGACTGGAGGCTTGCCAATGTGACGCCCATCTACAAGAAGGGCCGAAGGAGGATCCGGGGAACTACAGGCTGCTCAGCCTGACCTCAGTGCCGGGGAAGATTATGGAATGGTTAGTCTTGAGGGCGCTCACAAACCATGTGCAGGACAACCAGGGCACCAGGCCCAGCCAGCACGGGTTCATGGAAGGCAGGTCCTGCTTGACCAACCTGATCTCCTTCTATGACCAGGTGACCCGCCTAGTGGATGAGGGAAAGGCTGTGGATGTGGTCTACCTGGACTTCAGTAAAGCTTTTGACACTGTCTCCCACAGCACTCTCCTAGAGAAGCTGGTGGCTCATGGCTTATCCAGGTATACTCTTCGCTGGTTAAAAAACTGGCTGGACGGCCGAGCCCAGAGATTTGTGGTGAATGGAGTTAAATCCAGTTGGCGGCCGGTCACAAGTGGTGTTCCCCAAGGCTCAGTTCCCTAGGCCAGTCCTGTTCAATATCTTTATCAATGATCTGGATGAGGCGATCGAGCGCACCCTCAGGAAGTTTGCAGACGACACCAAGTTGGGCGGGAGTGTTGATCTGCTCAAGAGTAGGAAGGCTCTGCAGAGGGACCTGGACAGGCTGGATTGATAGGCTGAGGCGAACGGTATGAGGTTCAACAAGGCCGAGCATCGGGTCCTGCACTTGAGTCACAACAACCCCATGCAACGCTACAGGCTTGGGGAAGAGTGGCTGGAAAGTTGCCCAGAGGAAAAGGACCTGGGGGTGCTGATTGACAGCCGGCTGAACATGAGCCGGCAGTGTGCCCAGGTGGCCAAGAAGGCCAATGGCATCCTGGCCTGTATCAGAAATAGTGTGGCCAGCAGGAGCAGGGAGGTGATCGTGCCCCTGTACTCGGCACTGGTGAGGCCGCACCTCGAATACTGTGTTCAGTTTTGGGCCCCTCACTATAAGAAGGACACTGAGGTGCTGGAGCATGTCCAGAAAAGGGCAGCATAGCTGGTGAAGGGTCTAGAGAGCAAGCCTTATGAGGAGCAGCTGAGGGAACTGGGACTGTTTAGCCTGGAGAGGAGGCTGAGGGGAGACCATCGCCCTCTACAATTACCTGAAAGGAGGTTGTAGCGAGGTGGGTGTTGGTCTCTTCTGCTAAGTAACTAGCGATAGGACGAGAGGAAATGGCCTCAAGTTGCGCCAAGGGAGGTTTAGATTGGACATTAGGAAAAATTTCTTTACTGAAAGAGTGGTCAGGCCTTGGAACAGGCTGCCCAGGGAAGTGGTTGAGTCACCATCACTGGAAGTATTTAAAAGACATGTAGATGAGGCCCTTAGGGACATGGTGTAGTGGGTATGGTGGTGTTGGGTTGATGGTTGGACTCGATGATCTTAGAGGTCTTTTCCAACCTGTATGATTCTATGATTCTATGATTCTATGAATCCAATCCTTGATGATGATTATTCATTCCACAGCACCAATTGGCATTACTAATCTGAAACCTTTGTGCAAATGAAGCTACTTATGTAGACAATCACTCTAAGACGAACATGGAAATTAACTGTTAGTAAATTGAGTGTCCATTACAAATGTTTCTTAATAAATAGCTTATTTTCATATTTTCTCAATAAACACAAAAGTCTGATAACATAGTTCTAATCAAACAAATTAAAATTAAATTATCTTTATTGTCATCGACGGAGTATCTTCTGTTACATGATATAACAGAAGAAAAACTCAGCAAACAGATTGCACTATTATGAAATATAGTGAAGTGTACTGTGATTTTAGACTGAGTAACAGATAGGAGCATCGGCTCACTCTTTTGAAGAATGAATACTTATTTGACAGATGAAAAACTGTATATTTGAAAATTTTATTTCCCCTTCAATCAGATTTCTATAATCTCCTCATTTGTTTTTAAAAGCTTTTGTTATCTCCTCAAGTATAATTGGTTTATTAATAATAAATTATTTGATTATCAATAGCAGTCCTTCTTATAATTTTTCTTACAGTGATGTTGCCCACACTGTATTTCGTGCAGTTCAAATGTATTGGTGAAGCAGGAAAAAATGTAAGTATTTATTTGGTCTGAATTATATTCACTTCTTTAAAAACCTTGCCAGCACCTGGTTCAAAAATCTGCAGCATACATCTGTAGCGTACTATCTTTTCCTATGATACAGCATATGATCTACTATTCTAACTCTCCTTAGTTTCTAGGTCACAGGATAACATATGGTTCCTTACAGTCTTCATCAGATGAAACTGAATTTCCTTTTTTAAGGTATTCTTGGTGTAATCATACACTTATTCAGTGGGAAACAAACAGCATCCATAATGTAGAAACATTGCTTCAGAATGAACTGTGAACTATGTCATTACAGAGACACTTCACCATTGAATAAACACCAAATCTTTGAATAATTGAATGAAAACAGGAGAAGAACCAAGCACAAACTGAACTCAGAACTGCTTTAAGGTAGAATACATTTTTTTTTTCAAACTCAGAATTTATTCTACCAAATCAAAACTATATAAGCCTAGAATGCAGAGGTAGTAGAAATTCTTTGCTTTTGGATTCCCCTGCATGTAAAACCAGAGAATACAGAGCAATGGAAGGCTATCTGCTAGAAGCAAACATTAAATTTGCACTAGTTTGGGAGTCCATTTCAGCTGAAAAGAACTGTCATTTAGTTAGCTCTCCTGCTGAATGCTCCAACAGATAGAGATGGAATTGAGCAAACAGCATTTTCTCCAATGCAGAAGCTGTGCAGTCTTACAGCTTTCAACTGGGGAATTGACATTTGATCAATTTGGTACCAAACATCACTACAAGCAGTGCAAAATGAGACTGTGATATATTATGACAAGAGCCACTCACTGGTATAAACATATGAGAATATTTGTCAGAGCTGTTCTACACTCTTACATCAGGTCTGAACTTGACCCAAAGGCACTACAAAACAATGTGGAAATAAGAACACTCTTGTGCTTACCCTTTATGCAATAAAAATACATATGACTTACAGAATATAATCATAAAAATTACTTTAAATTGCGTAAAATTCTATTAAGTACATCCATAAAGAAGGAAAGCATTTTGCTGTACTGCTAGGTCACAGATACTAATACTAGAGAGAAGCAAATATGTGGCTGCATAAAATCTTTAGTTGCCAATATCATTAATGATGCTTTCATAGTGTGAATTTATTCAGTAAATTAGAAGCTGGAAAAAAATAGGTTTCACTGAAAGCTATCTGCTCTTTGGCTGGAAACAGAGCACAGCTGGTTTGATCACAGAGGATGGTGCCATGGCTCTACTTGGCAGATAATCTTCTTTTGTCCCAGCCAAAGTAGACGAAAGCAAAAGTCTCAATGGATCAGTGTAAAAGTCAGATGTGGTTGCACACATGTGAGTATCACATTTCAAATACACAGGTATTTTACCAAAGGCTGAATGACAAGGCAGTATTTACACTTGTGTCTATATCTCCAAAACCAACCAACCAAAACTTAGCAAGCTCATTTTCTTAGATGAATAAAATAAAATTCAGAATTCCTTCAACATATTGATAAACTGCTGCCAATAAAAGTTCACAAGAACAATAAACTAATATTATTCTAATAATTAATCATCATTAATATTCATCCAGTAAATAGAATTCAACAAAAAAGAACAAGAATGAGAAAGATTATTCAGAACATAGTGGTACAAAAATCTATTTTCTATCAGATTCTCTAAAGAGAAATAGTCCAGATTAGAGTGCATATTTCCTCTGCACAATTTCAGGAAAATTCATCACAAAATATTTTTAAGGAATTCACTGTTTAAAAATTTAATTTATAGCCACAATACAAATTAATTTCCCCTCAGAATGAAAAAGCTATGACAGAAAAGAAAATTGAAAGGGGAGATGGAGGTAGTAGTGATTGAAATTTTTAACTGAATTAATTGCAAAAAGCTTAAATCAACCTTAATATAATACATATATGTCAAAAATAAAGACCAAAAAAATTTAAACAGACATATGTTTTTGTATATAATGTAGAAATGTGAAGCAGCAATTCCTTTGTTTTAATTTGTCCTCCAAAGTTGGTCACCTATCCTGTTTTGGGCAAGTCGCTTTATTTTTCTGCTTGTAAGAGAGAGATAACAGCACTATGCTTACTTCTTGTCTACCTCATAGCGCTATTTTGGAATCAAATGTCTAACATCGGCACTTCTGCTTAATCTTATAATTAAAATAACTTTAAAAAAAAACTTTTTCGTGTATTGCAGTAAAAGTTTAAAGGCTCAGTCTTACAGGCCTTACTGAATAATGCATAGGCCTCTGTAGCCCCTTTGAAGTCAGCATGACCACCTGAATGAGTAATAGCAGTGGAACAACTCCTAAAGGCCAATTCTGTTGGTTATTCTTACTTGAATCAAATAACAGTTTTACCTACAAGGTACTAAGAGTGACTCAGTCATTAGTAAAAGAATTTCAACTATTTTGTTCAAAGAACTGGACAGTCAGCCTGCAGAATTGTAATCCATTATTGACGATTATTGTTCTCTCAGAAAGTACTCCCATCCTATTGCTGAAAAGAAAAATGAGGCTGGTAGAAAAGCTAACGGGTATGTGATAATATCTCTGATATCTTTTTTGGCTTCAAGGAAAGTAATTTCATCTTTTCTGCTGGTGAACAGCATAACATCTCTTTTCAGTACAAAGATATAAACTGTGAAGAAAGGGCAACTATTAACTCCTATTGAATCATTCAGGTTAAATTTTTTCAGCCTTGTTAGATAGCAGTGACTTTGTCTTTCAATGATACTTTGTCACTAATATCAGTGAACCAATTCATTCCAAAAAAACTAAGCTTATTTAACCAACATTTCACTGACCTCCTCAGATCATGGAAATACCTAGTATCAAAAGCAAGATATTTATAAAAACATATATGTACTTCTGTCAGGGAAGAAAACTCACACATCACCCAAACTACCCAAAACAAAGACGTAAATGCAAATAAATGTTTGGGTACAATGGGAAAAACTTTAGGAAGGAGAACTTGTCAAATCTCAAAAATACACAGCAGAAGATGGATTTCTTTCCTCAGATACAGAAGCCAACAAGATTTTGCAAATCCAGTTGCAAGGGTAAGTATGGGGAGTTGCAAGGAGATCTAGTATTTTGTTAGTCTGTTAAGATTTCCAAAGGAATTAATTCAACAGCTATTGCCAGTTCCACAGAACAATTTTCTCTTCTCCGTGAGGAAAGGCAGCAGAGTAACTGTGGGGGTAGAAGACAGCACAGGTGTTTTGGGCCACTGCATAGTTGTGTCTGCTATCTGAGGATATTATGGAGCCAAAAAATTAGTTGTCCAAATTCAATCAATGATGCAAACTTAATTTTGAAATAAGTCAAAGAGAATTCTCTGAGGAACATCTAGTGGAGTTTTGTTACTCGTATGAATTTTCCAGCTGATGGACATTTAAGCCTGCAGCTGAGTCCTAAGTTTGCACTCCCAGACAAAAGCAATTCCATCCAGTCTGATAAAGTGATCATGACAATGCTAAGTAATTGCTAAAACCAAAGTTGTGAATAGGAGTGCAAAAAGGTTTAACTGAAATATAATGGGGAAATGAAAATCAATACAGACAAATGTTGAAGGATATATCATCCTATAGAAAGGATTGCTTAGGAGAAAAAGGAATGAGGTAATAGCTTTATAGTTCAAAGAAGGTAAATCGGTAAGACAAGAACCCCTAGAGAAACCACAAGTGAAAGGTCCCTGATGATTATTCATAAGTGACGGTACATATATCTAAGTTGTAGAATCTGTCATGCTAGGAATTAGCTGTAGGGCAAAATAACCCAAAGGAGAAGCATGGTTGTGTAATAAAATATAAATTACAGAAGAAAAAGAAAAGACAAAAACTGATTTAATTCACTATTCATAATTCAATATACAATGAAATACATAAGATGAGTGATATACTGTTATTTGTAGTCCTAGTAGCAAAATGAGTTACAATTTCTTCTACACATAGGAGAAAAAAGAGTACAAAGATTATTCCAAATTTGAGAGTATAGGTGTAGAAGTAAAAAATCACTAAAACATCCTGGATATGCTTGAAATGCAGATGAGAAATGTACTCTGGATGAATAAGAAAATTGTCTGCACTAAATATAGCAATAGACTTATAAGATATCAGGTAACAAACAGTTATATTAACACATAAACTAAAGGAAATTAAATATGACAAAAATAATAGTATTCTAATAAATATGTCACAATAGAAAAGATTACATTGTAGAAACCTACTTAAAACAAAAAGGTAAGAAGAGTTAAGTGAGGCAGAAAGTCTGACATTAACATAATTTTACTGTCAGACTAAGGAAAAAAAAAAAACTAAAATATTCTTTTTTTACCTGTTTCTTTAGGAAAAGGGGAGGGGCCACAGACCAGAAAGACATCTAGGTTATATTAATCTTTGTCATGGCAGAAATATGAAATGCAAGAACAGTGTCTGAGAGTTATCCAGTACTGGCTTACTTTAATAGAAGAGCTGGAAGTCAAAGGATGTCAGCAAAGAACCATTAACAGGATGCAAAATAACTTTAGTAAACAATACAGAAAATCATTGTAAATAAGAGCCTTAAACACTTTCACAGCCAGTCAGTTTAGAAGCCAGGACAAATATATGTTTCAGCAAATGAACACACTGTGAACCCAACTCTGTTTCCCAAGCTCCGTGCAAACACACTGCCCTAAAGTGCCATATGTTACAGAACAGAATATACTCAGCCACAGCCAGTAGAAACCATAAACCAGCTGATTTAATCAGTTTCCCGGTGTCAGTAGGGACACAACTGCACAGCTGTATAATGCAACAAATGAGAAATGCCAGTTAGGAAGGAGTAAAATAATACATCTCTGAGGTACCTGCCAGTTTTGCCAGCAGAATAAAATAACAAAAGAAATTTGCAGATCTCTGCACGCTACCTGGCATCTTTTGGTCTCTATTTCACATGTTTCACAGTACATATTGCAAAGGTTCAGTTTACCATAGACTAAACATCTACTGAAAAACAAATCCCTCTCAGCACAGTTACAATCTATTGTTAGTGTAATACATGGGGTTTTTTTCTCTTTCTTAAGGTGAAATGCAAAACATCCATTATATGTCCTTTAAATTTAGCAAAGTAGTGGGCATATGCATACAGTTGGCAATACTGCTATTCATATATGAAGTTGTGGTATTGCATCTTGAATTAGCCAAAGATTTATAAGAAAGACTCTTGTTCCTAAGGCTCAGTCATTCCACATTCTTTGTAGCCATCTTTCTCTATACATCCCTATGTTCACCTTAAATTGATCAAATGACAGGTGCTGGTTTATTACATTTATTCCTTTACCAAGGAAAAAATCAAAATTCCTTTTATATTTCCAATATACGTTAATCTATAGATTTTTAATTTCAAGATTTTTTAATTTTATTTTTAAATTGGTTCATAATCAGTTTTCAGCTCCAGAACTCTGTAAGTTTTTGTTTCCTGCAATAAGACAATTTAAAATGAGTGGCTGGAGTTCAACTGGGTAGACCAGTTAAGCCAAACCTCATCCCTAGACTTATAAAACATTACCGTAACATTTAGCCTTTCTGCAATGGGTAAATATTTGCAATGGGTAAATTTTTGCAATGGGTAAATTTTTGCTAAGGTATTTATAACAGCATTATTAAGCAAGTTTTTGAACACTTGTAGCCCAAAATATTGCATCAATCCCACTCAAGTCAAAGTTGGATGAATATATTATTTATAAATATATATTATTTATAAAACACGCAAAAATACATCAAATGAAAAAATCCTTAAGGATAATACGACATTCCTCATCAAAGTGAAAATTTGCTAAGGACAGTACAGTCCACTTTAGTATTCAACAAAACAAGTCAACTTTTACAACCTGGAAGATGAAGAAAATTTCAAAGAAATAGGAACTTAAAAATTGTGTTAAAATAGTCACTTAAAAAAGAAAAAAAAAAAAGAAAAAAGTCATTTCCAACATATTGAAATGAAGGAATTTCAGCTTTATTGCATTTGTCCAGAGAAATATACTAATTCAGTGCAATGATAGTACCACCACCTTTGAGGTATTTGAAGTTGGGAAGACTGCAGATATTTGCATATATTATCTTTAACTTCTTTGATGTGGTTTCACAGAGGAAACATCTGTAAGCATAAATAACAGCTCATCTAAGAGCCTGAAATAAGGTGGTTAATAATCAATACTCTTTAAGAATTTAAATGTCAAGTTATTTTTTTATGACTATCATTTGATTTAACTATAAGAACTCCCTTAAGAATTAACTGGTACATTCAGGTAGCACAAAATGCAGATAGATACCAGGGACACTTTCAGTGGATACAAACAGCAACAGACCTGAAAGCTTAGATTATCGGGAATTATTTGAATTATTTAACTTTTAGACTAGGAAGTTTTGGTAAATTTTTTATTTTAATAAAGTAAAATGCCCAAGTTTACACATGCAAATACAATACCTAAACCTAAAAGTGCACTCTGCATCTGAAGATCTAAAAAAGAAACAAGGGATTTTTTTTAAATGAGGGGTATGCTGTGAAGTGCTCTCTTCTACATTCAGAAACAGAAATCATGGAACCATGTCACACCATTATGTCCCAGGCAGAATAAGTCAGTGGAGACCAAAGTGTTCTTCTGGCAAAAGAAAATCAATTTTGAGTTACCTCTTACATGATTTAGAGCACAAGAGCCCACTAAGCAACTTAAGAATCTAATTGTGTTTGAAAATGTCCTCGTGATTTTTGGTGGCCTTCTTCATAGGCAAGTCTGACTTATAGGGATTGTTTGGGTGTTAAAAGCTCCTTGTCTCCTAAAACTTTAATAGCAAAATACTTAATTTTCATTAAGAAGTGTAATTTATCCTCTGTGGTATCATGCAGCTGTGGTTCTCTCAAACGATTTAATCAAACAACACAGTAGAGAATCACTGTGATGACATTCAATTCTCAGTAGCTTTTATATGGCCATATAAGTTTGAGAAGGTTCCCTCTTCCACCTATCTTAACAACAATCAGAGCTATTGAAAAATGTTAATATTTTGACTAGAAAAAAGACCATTTGAACCAACAAAGGAGGGCCACAAAAATGATCAGGGGGGTGGAACGCCTCTCCTATGAAGAAAGGCTGAGAGAGTTGGGGTTATTCAGCCTGGAGAAGAAGGCTTCAGGGAGACCTTATTGCAGCCTTTCAGTACTTAAAGGGGGCTTATAAGAAAAATGGGGACAAACTTTTTAGTGGGGCCTGTTGCGACAGGACAAGGGGGAATGGTTTTAAACTAAAAGAGGGTAGATTCAGACTGGATATAAGGAAGAAATTTTTTACAATGAGGGTGGTGAGACACTGGAACAGGTTGACCCAGAGAGGTGGTAGATGCCCCATCCCTGGAAACATTCAAGGTCAGGTTGGACGGGGCTCTGAGCAACCTGATCTAGTTGAAGATGTCCCTGCCCATGGCAGGGGGGTTGGACTAGATGACCTTTAAAGGTCCCTTCCAACCCAAACTATTCTATGATTCTATGATTCTATGATTCAAATCTGGTCATGAAGATCACTTTTACCTGAACACTACTATCATATTATTGTAAGCTACTGCCTAGTGAGTTTCCACACACCTGTAAGCCCAGGACACTGGACATTTGAAAACACTAGACAGCACTGGTCACGGTGCATGTGCAAAGCAACTCTCTTGTCAATGCAAAGCAGAGCTGATTTGCAGTGATAAATAAGTCTGTCAGGAATGGGAAATGTCTGGCTTGTTGTACCATTTTTGGATCTGCCAGTGTTGGCAGGATTGATGATGTAATTTGTAAAACCGTCAGCTTCAAATTTGGCAGCAATTAAAAAAATAAACAGAATACCAGAAAGGACTGAAGCAAAGATAGAGGAGGAAAACACATATCTGAAGAGATCATTTTAGATGTTGGCACTGCATACGCAAAACTAATGAGACCTTACCTGGAATATTGTACATAAATCTGAGCATCTTGTTGAAGCAAGCAGAGCAAATACCTGGAAATTGTACAAAATGGTGAGGAACGGCTGATGAAGTATCTTGCAGGTTATAACTACATTCGAAAGAGGCTAAAAAATTCAGATTTATTGTCATTACAAAGAATGAAGGTAAGATGATTAAACTGTATAACATTTTAAAAGGCATAGAGACAGCGTGTATCATCAGCTATTAGAAAGGCAAAAATTCCCTCAAAATAAAAATGGAAACTGAGAAGCTGAAAGGACCATGAGCACTGAGGGAGTTCAAGAGACAATTGCACTCTGAAAGCAAAAGCAATGCTCAGAATGGGCTAGAAACTGTATTAGTAAAAGAAAGAAGTGAGTATAAGCTTCTGTAAGCAACTGGGGTGTGGGGAAGAAAGAAGTAGAGAAATTTATACTGCTGTCCCCAAAGACAGAGGTTGGAATGGGTGTCGTGGTTTAACCCCAGCTGGCCACTGAGCACCACACAACTGCTCGCTCATTCCCCCCAGGTGGGATGGGGGAGAGAATCAGAAGGGTAAAAGTGAGAAAACTCGTGGGTTGAGATAAAGACAGTTTAATAAGGAAAGAAAAAGCTGCGCACGCAAGCAAAGCAAAACAAGGAATTCATTCAGTACTTCCCATCGGCAGGCAGGTGTTCAGCCATCTCCAGGAAAGCAGAGCTCCATCACACATAACGGTGACTTGGGAAGACAAATGACATCACTCCGAACATCCCACCCTTCCTCTTCTTCGCCCAGCCTTATATGCTGAGCATGACGTCATATGGTGTGGAATAGCCCATTGGCCAGCTGGGCCAGCCGTCCTGGCCATGCTACCTCCCAGGGTAGGGAGGCACGGGAAGCTGAAAAGTCTCCACACCTGGCAGGGCACGGGAAGCTGAAAAGTCCTTGACTAGCATAAACATTACCTAGCAACAACTAAAACATCAGTGTGTTATCAACATTATTCTCACACTACATCCAAAAGACAGCACTATACCAGTTAATAGGAAGAAAATCAACTCCATCCCAGCCAAAACCAGGACAATGGGCTTGGAAGCTCAATTACACTCTCAGTCCTTGAAATGCTCCCTCAGATCAGTATTGAAGAGATAAGCCATTCTGCTGGAAAGAAAGGGGCAAAAGTGTCTCTTCATGACCTAAGAGTCAACAGAAAAGTCACTGCCTTTGTGATTTACTTTAAAAAATTCTGTTTAAAAGAGGTATGAGACTCCACCATGAGATTTTAGTTCAAACACCCCTCCACTATCTCCTAAATTTTTATTTAGATTTTCACATTCTTGCTGAAAAGGATACAAGCACAGAGCAGCAGTGGTTAAGCCTGTCCACTAGGAACAGGGCTGAACACTAACTCATTTCACACAGGCCCTCGGAGGACTCATGAATGGTAATAACTTTTGGTTACTGCTTTTCTAGGTGAATCTCAAAGTGATTATCAAGAGGTGAAAAACTTCATAAACATTTCCTTTCCTTAAGATTTCCAATTCCTTAATTTGGCTCTTTTCAGAAACAGCAAATTATTCCTTAAATTGGATTTCAATAATATGAAGGGATGGGAAAAAGTCTGTGGTACAAATCCCCAATCCTCAAAATGTCAACACTCATAGACTTCACTGCTTCCATTCAGAACATCCTCAGCATTGAAGGGCTATGCCCAAGCACACAATTACCTCCCTGTATATGGAGCTGGATGGTGTGGATGGAGCTGTGGATGCGGTGTGGTACAGCGGTACTTTATGATGTGTCTGAGATCGTAACCCAAAGCTCAAAACCCAGGAGGGAAGCCTTACATATGAAATAGAATTACAGAAATCTGAGAAGCAAGAGATATGTGACTTCATTAGAGTACTCAGAACTACAGATGCATTTCTTCAAATATTAGAGATGGTTTAAGCAATGACCACTCCTCCTGTCCTGCCCCAGTCACCTGTTTCCCCATCCTCCCTATCCAATTCCTGTGTTATTCGTGCACAGGTATTTTTCTAGTTGTGTGAAAGAACTAAATAAGCAAACTAATCCCAAGAAATAACTAATTTAATTCTGCTGAGTTGTTTTTCAGCAACCTTTCACAGAACAACCACACAAATACTTGTGCTAGCATAATGCAGAGGGAGGAGAGCAGTGAAACAAATCATCTGGGGAGAAAACAAAAGCAAATAACTCTTAGTTGTTGGGCTGTGAATTTTTGTTTACCTTTTTAACAGTTTTTACAAAATTCTATTTCAAAGGGATGCGTGTCACTAGAGTCATTATACCTTAGTACAGAAAAGAAATCCTTTTTATTTTCAAATTATTTTAGTCACTGTGTGAGTTTGCAGCTCGGAATTCTAGAGGTTAAGGCTTCACATGGAATAGACTGGTGTGGAGACAGACATATTTTAGGAATTTATATATATTTATCCAAATCTCTATATAATCTATATCTATAGATTATCGGTATCTGTGTCTATATCTATATCTATGTCTATATCTATCTATCTCTATCTCTATCTCTATCATCTATATCTATATCTATATCCTTCTGTTGTGATGAGTAAGGGTTAAGTCTGAGCCACTCCAATAAATAACACAGTTTAACATAGTAAAAAGTCTGTGTTAGATTTTGTGCATTATGTAAACCCAAAGTACAAGAAAGTATTTTTTTGTGGTGCACAAATAATTTAAATAATGTAATTACTCTGTAATAGTCTGATTGTTATGAGGTAGAATGTGAGCCATAAAATCTAGGAATTACAAAGTTATTTATGTCCTATAAATACTATCGCAATTATACTACAAGTTAAAGTATTATGCAATACCTAGCTTAATTGCCTTTTGGTTTGTATGGCTAGCTCGAAAATGAGGACCCTCTTTATTGTGAGCATAGGTATAAGCACATTATAACAATGTATGTAACATTTAATAGTTTAGCACATATAACTAAATAACTAGAGCAAATCAAATTATTAATGACAAACAGATCATACACAAATTTAGCCTCTTTATGGTATCCAGCAGTTTGTTCATTGTTCCAAGTGACTAACAAACACTTTTTGTAAACAAATTTAGAATCATTGCTTCCTCATAAATTATTGCCAGCATTAGTTTAACTGTTCAACAGAGGTAACTCTAATCAAGAAATCTAATTGGTGAACCTATTTATACAGTGCAACATATGCAATATCTCTTTCTTGACTGGCTCTCTTGCAGAGAGGCAACAGAAATATTTTATGAATATAGAGAATAGGAATCTGAGGGTCCTCAGTGGCAGTATGCAAAGTTTCCACTCAGGCATGTAAGATATGATAGCCACATTTTTAGGCCTAAGTTCTGTAAAGAAGTGGTGAGGCAGACACCTACTTTTCTTTCTGCTCATCCTAATCCTTGACCAGCTGTTGCAAAGCATTTATATTGAACTCTCACTTTTCCAGGCTTGCTTCTGCCAAACTTCATCTGCAATTAAAGGACTGGTCTCTCTTCTGCTTTCGTCTCAAAGTTGCCCGCAAAGTAAGTCTTAACCTCTATCTGTGATGTGCTACTAAAGGCAACATTGGGGTTCACACTAAGACCCACAGCTGCTCTTTTATACCATCTGCACAACAGACATCTGTACTCCTTCTGTCCTGATCAGTGCTGTTGGGTTCTGTTCCAGTGCCACTTACCCTAGGGGTTGCAGGCTGGACATTCCCCTCCTGTAGTCCTAGATTCATGGTGGTTGCAGACTGGTGATAGGCAGTAGCACTTAACAGCAGTAGCAGCATGATTAAATGTGCTACTTTGCAGTAGCAAACTGTGGCAGCAACCCACAACATCAGCATCAAGTGCTGATGCTATCAGGATCTAAGATGGGATCATGGTAATTTTATAGTTGGCTTTATTGCACTGCAGAGCCCAGAGCTGACAGTCTCACCTCATTCTGAGACCACCCATCAGTACTGTGCCTTAGCAAATGCCCTTCTTCTCAGCCCTTTCACAGAATAGGGATAAAACTATCTTCAAAGTCTCCTCAGTGTTGTGACGGACAATGGAAGAGGCTGAGGTAGGCTGTTTTGTCTTCTTCTTGCCCTTGGTTAAGAATACTGTTACTGCCTCAGCAAGGTACCAAAGGGAGAGAGAAGCGGAGTATGGGTTTTCATAAGGTATTCAAGTTGCTTAAGAGGCTTTCCCAGGTGGTGGTGTCTGCTGAAAAGTAGGAGGAGGTCCTATCACTACATTTCATTTACACTTCCCGGTGGACTGATGTTACTTACGCAGAGTGAGAGATCCTAGTCCCTAGAAATGCCATTTATTCAAGGATAAGCAGACTAAGAAAAGAAATAGGGATAGCAGCCACAGATGGCCAATTGTCACCAAACCTGTGTTCAAAAGATTGAGCAGTATTACAAAACTCCAAGGTATTGTGCCCCACTTTTGCTATCACTCCTGGGAAAATCAAATGTTACCACTTTTCTCTGTTACATCTATCCAACCACAGGACAAATAACACGACTTAGCCATTCCTGAGTTGATTCCTAGGACTGGATCTTCCTCCACCCAAACGCACACATCACTGACTAACTAGAATATGTGCAAAGGCTTTCCAGAGAAAGGGCTGCTGCGTAACCTGAACTCTGTCTCAAACATCCCATCAAACCACTGTTTCTTAGTGCTGCTACTTACTGGGCTCAGTTGTTTCTGAAGATTTCTGTTCCTTGTGATTCATGCTTATGGTTTGGCAAGCAGTCATAACACACATGGGTACAAACTTAGCCAAATATCAGTATATGAACAAATAAAAAATTCCCCTTCACAGAGAAGTAATAACAAACCACATTCACAAATAACAGTTTAGATGTAGCCAAAGGGATTTAAGATTTATGTGAAAATGTAATTATAAAAAATTTTCTCTTCTGATTCTATTCCAAAATAGATTTATAGCTATTTCTGAATCAGGTGTTTCATAGGTATTTTTTAAATAAAGCTGTGTGAAACAATTCTGTTGAAATATTTTTCTTTGTAAGTTACTGTTGCTGAAAGTCAATCCTGAAAATTGTAACCCAATGTGATTGTTTGTGAGGATGACTGATATGGGAATAGATTTTTGGGATTTGCCCCTTGAAACCTGATTGTCAAACACCAGCTAGAACTACATAGAATAACAGAAGAGGGGGGAATTTTGGAACAGTCGTTTGGCATTCAGATGGCTTGCTTAACCTAAAAAGAGGATGTGGAATCATGTTAATTTTGTATATATGTGTTAGTCATTGCATCTCGCTTTTAATTACAATATTTAGAACTGCTACATGAACGCTGTCCAGGAGGGCTGCAAATCTGGCTGCCTAGCAGCTATATTACAGATTTAATTAACACACGTTGAGAACTGCTGCAAATCAGCTGTGCAACCATTCCCTTGCTATTGATGATGACAACCTTATGGAGGCCAAGCTGCAAATCTGCCTCACAGACTGCAGTGCAGTAACTATTATTCTATTGATCAGCTTTGTCTCAGATGTTATGTGGCAAAAACATGGTAATCAGGATGACAGGCTTAAAAGATGTAAGCTATTCACAGAGCTATTGAGGAAAAAGAGGCTACAGGCATTTAGTGTCACTCAGTGCATCTTTTGAAAAAAAATACAGTCTTTTGAATATAGCAGAATGCCAGAAACAAAAATGTGGCCACTCATAAAAGCATGGTAAAAGATCTGAGCTCAAAGCAAAGTGCAGCAGAAAATAAATACTGAAAACAACCATCCAGGAAAATTCAGCACTTGTAGAGATGGCAAGAACAGATGTTTATTCCTTCTGATCTCTGTATGGGAATTGTGGCCTTTTACAGGTTTCTTGCACTGTAGTTAATGACATCACAAGAATGATCAGACAGAAAAAAGTGCAAAACAAAAAGGAATTGTTACTAAACAGTGTTGAGGCAATGAAAATCGTGGTTAGAAATAATACCAGGGAAAAAGTGCCCCAGTGCATTATCACCGAAGGAAGATGTGAAAATATTTTGACCTTAGAAAGTCTTAGTTCTGCTCTCTTCAGATTCATAAATATTCCCATGGATAAACAGCTGAGAACCAGAACTGCTGCCCTAGGCTAATATGCCATCCTTGAGGTAGAGTTACATCAGCATGGAAGAATTGAGTTAATAATAATGCCATGCTTGGGAAAACACACACTTTGACTCGTATTTTGAATTATTGTTAAGAAGTATTTGAGAAGGACATAGCAATTGCTGAAACTAAACATGCAGCCATTGACATAGAGACAATTAGCAAGTGTGCTGCAATTAAATTAGAAATTGTATGAAAGGGTAACACTAATTAACAGCTCTGGAGGAGGTGAGACAAATTATTTGTGGAATATTTGCAGAAATCATCAATTAAATGCAAACAAATGAGTCTAAAAAATCATGTACTGTACCAAACAATGAAGAAAGAGGAGCTTTAAATAGGGAGTAACTGGTTTGCTGAATACTGACTAAGAGCGAGCTTTGGGAGTTACTATAGATAATTCCCCAAGGCCCTTAGCAAATTGTGCAGCTGAGAAAAAGGTTGAATATAGACGGTATTAATGCTCATCTGGTTTACAAGAATAGAGTTTAAATGAGAGTGTTGTAATTTACTAACTCTTATGCTGTAAAATATTGTGATATGCCCAGCCTTCAAAGCAATCCCCATTCCAACGAATCCAGTAGGCCTTGTTAAAATAGCACGCGGTGATAAAATCACACCAGCCACAGAAATTACAGTTTAAGGTTGAAAAGTCTTACAACAACTCTCCTAACCATAGATACTGTAACCTATATGTAAAGTCATATTAACAGTCTGAGGGTGTGAACTGTTTACTTATTTATGAGAGTGTTACTCTTGTTCATTCACATCACTATTATTTTCCCACTGCTTAGACGTGAACAGGCTTTCTTTTGATCCCACCCCCCTGTGAGCAATTCCCTGCATAGTAAAACATGCAGTATGTAAAGGAGTATCCTCATCAGTTATTACCAAGATTTCCATTGCATTTTTCATAGGGAAAACGGATTTACTCTTGAAATCCTCAGAGCTAAAGGAGAGGAGAGTCCTGAGAGCTAAAGAAGCCAGACAAACAGATAAAGCTCTAATTCTCATACCCCTTTTTGTCTCCTCAAACAAGATCGATGTGTAGCTCCAAAATAAGACCTTTGGTAGACACAAAAACACATTCACTGACCTCAAGCGCAGGATGCAGTGCCAGTCCCATTTCGATGAACCCCTGAGTCATAGCTATGGCAGGTCAGTTTCTCTGAAAGTGATTTTGGTTTCAGTTGGACAGATGTTATGCATACGCCAGTTTTACATAATGTCATCAAAGAAACTCTTGATACTGGCTTTTTGTTAGTCAGTTGGTCCAAGTTAATTTTATCTGAGAAGTTGGGTGTAACCGTCAAAAAAATCATGACATCAAAGATTTTCTGAGAAAGACCTTTTAGAGGATAAAAAGAGGAAATAGCTTTGTATTAGCATAACCTAGGACACTGATACACTAAATATCTCTAGTAAAAGTACACTAGCATTGTATACTAGCATTGGACATGTGAAAAAGTTAAGGACGTGTGAGTCAAAGTTGTTTGAAGAACTGTAAACCAAACATTCAACTAGCAGCAATAAAATAGTTGTACATTGTCATATGCACTTCTTCCACTACCCTTCAAGAAACTCACATGGCAAGAACCCAAGAACGTTGGACTAGCTTCATCCTGATTTCATGTAAACTTACAGGTGGTTTGTGATCTAACTTTCTTTCTTGAAGCATCTTTAGCAATGCAGAATTCTATTAAAAGTTCAATCAATTTTACAGTCTTTAAGAAGCACCTGGCTCCTGACACTAAATAGATATTTCAGGTTTTTGCCCTGTTCCAGAAATGGTGGTTCACACTGAACCATTTCAGAAACCTGCACTGCAGCTATGATTAATTCTTTAGCCTCAGGAAGGTGACCAACAACACACAGAATGCACAAATCACAAGCAACAAGGCACACTGTAAATTAAAGTCTTCCTCGGTCATTAACAGACTGCATTTCATATATTTACAAGGCCTATTTCCATGCTGGTGAACTGAATGCCTCCCTGGTCCTTTCTCTGGCCTAGAGGACAACCGATGCAGAACAGCTTGCATCAACTAAGTGATCATAGAAAAAAGCATCCAAACTGTCTGCTGGGAATTGCTCTTTGGAGCAAGGAAATGTTTCTCCAAGGAAATGTTTGGATGCCCAGGAATTGTTTATTTGGCTTACATTAAAAGTATACTAAAAATAGTTCTAGCAACATAATAGTAGAGACAACTGGAAGACATTAACAATAGAGAGGATTGGTCTACATGTTAGCTCCAGCAACATCGTCTGGCACTGTTTAATTTACCAGTATGTACTGATTTTGGCTGGGATAGAGTTAATTTGGACATTAGGAGAAATTTCTTTACAGAAAGAGTGGTCAGGCCTTGGAACAGGCTGCCCAGGGAAGTGGTTGAGTCACCATCCCTGGAAGTATTTAAAAGACGTGTAGATGAGGCCCTTAGGGACATGGTTTAGTGGACATGGTGTGTTGGGTTGACGGTTGGACTCGATGATCTTAGAGGTCTTTTCCAACCTTAAAGATTCTATGATTCTATGAATTTTCTTCATAGAAGCTAGTATGGGGCTATGTTTTGGATTTGTGCTGGAAACAGTGTTAATAATACAGGGATGTTTTCATTATTGCTAAGCAGTGCTTACAAAGAGTCAAGGCCTTTTCTGCTTTTCACCCCACCCCACCAGCGAGTAGGCTGGGGGTGCTCAAGAAGTTGGGAGGGGACACAGCTGGGACAGATGACGCAACTGACCAAAGCGATATTCCATACCACAAGATGTCATGCTCAGCATATAAAGCTGGGTGGAAGGAGAAAGAAGGGGGGGACTTTCGAAGTGATGGCATTTGTCTTCCCAAGTAACCGTTATGTGTGATGGATCCCTGCTTTCCTGGAGATGGCTGAACACCTGCCTGCCGATGGGAAGTAGTGAATGAATTCCTTGTTTTGCTTTGCTTGTGTGCATGGCTTTTTCTTTGCCTATTAAACTGTCTTGATCTCAACCCATGAGTTTTTTCCCTTTTACCCTTCCGATTCTCTCCCCCATCCCACCTGGGGGGAGTGAGCAAGTGGCTGTGTGGGGCTTAGTTGCCGGCTTGGGTTAAACTACGACAAATGCTAATGTTAAATGTCTGGTGCATCAGCTTTTGGACCCCTCAGCATAAGACCAAGATGGGTTGTTCCAATCACAACCTCCTAACATATCCTCCTAATATGTATACATGCGTATACAACTTCAACATTGGAATTTTGTCTTTTGAGGCTCCAAGTCTGTTTCTGCCATGGTAATTTTAAAAACTGATTCGTGGTTTTGTACAATATGTCCTGACCCTAGGATGCATACTACTCTATTAATATCCTAGTATAAAAAAGAAGAAATGAAAGAAATTATTGGCTGGTTGAAGTTATGAATATCAAGAATTTCTTTAAGAAAGTAAGTATATCTATCAGGGCATGCAACAGTGTTTGCAAAATGGAAAGTCTAGAGATTTCACTTGGTCTGAGCTATATTAACAGCCACTTAAAAACTTCCAAACTCATGCACTGCTTGATCTGTCTGTAAAAAGTAATCTCTGTGTTTATTAAATATTATCAGAAAATTTTCAATGAAATACTTGTCTTCTGGGTATTATTCATTGCATTGCCACTGTCATTGCATTGCCACTGCTTCAGGAAAACAGAACAGCATCCAAAGCAAAGCATACCCTTTCCTTTAAGAGTTTGCACTGCTTTTAAAAACCTGCTTTTCTTCTGCTACATCTGATGCAGCTGTTCCTGCTCAGTCTTCTTGACAATGCACAGTGTCACTCCCCCTTCCTGCTGGCTGGGGAAAGGAGACACAATTTAAGCAATCATGAGTCTTGAGTGTTGGTGTGCAAAAGGTCCTCCACTTTCAGCCCACTGGGACACAGCAAGCAAGACAGGGTAATTAAGCATAAGTGAAGGGCGGACAAGGAAAGGTGGAGCTGAATGTTTTGGTTTCGATATTTTGTCAGAGGTCAGTTGAAGGTTGTTAACATCAGCTGAGGTACAGAATGCGAAATGTATTGTCAGGAGCTAAGCAGTAAAAAAGGACAACATGCTATCTTTCCACCCTTAATTTGTCGACAGACAAGTACACTCACTAATCTGTCTACAAAGCCAGTGAAATTACTTGAGCAGCATGGTTACCTTTGCTGGCATTGCCTGCAGCTATCAGAAAAGGGATTGCACAACTGTCTAAATCCATTATTGGAGTAGACAAAGGGTAGTTCACCTTCCTTTGAACCATATGGAACTGGCCACAGCTGGAAATGGGATACGTGCCTTAAAACACCAAAAAAACCCACCTGAAAATCAATGCCACTGTGATACATTGCAGCTTCAAAAAATTGGATAAAGGCATTGCAAAATGATTGTCTAATCAGTAATATCACCTGCCAAGCTTGAAAGAGACCGATGACTCTGATGTTCCTCTGCTTTGCTATAATTTACACAGCTCTGGTATCTCTCTCCTGTCTGAAGAACAACATGGCTTCAGAAACCACTAGGAATATTAGGATAAGAATCACTCACTTGAAATGCCTGCAGTAGTTGTGACATCAATGCTTACAAGACTCCTAAAGTTTTGACGCTCTTGAATGTATAAAGGAAGCAGCAAGCTGAGCAGCACAAAAAGTATTTGCATTTTCTACCATTGGCTACATGAGGCTTTCAATTTACACGATTTTAGCTGAGGATACCTGTGTAAAATCTGATCAAAAAGATACACCATGAAAAGACTTAATTGGTCTCAAATCAGACATAACTGAGCACGCTGTAGAGACATTTACATCTATGTAAAGCAAGTGATGACAGATATAGGAATCAAGGCAAGCATGGACTGGACTTATTTGAGCCACATATTTACTTTTTCAGGTTTATCTTTTATTTTTAGATATTTTTTTTTAACTATTCCCCAACTGCAGGAAAGTCTACACCTTTGGGTACACATACAGTGTTCTCCAGTTCTTTCATAACTAGCCTTAGTTCACCCAACTTAAAATTCAGACTGTAAAGCCTGGATTTACTCCCTATCCGAGCCAGTGGCTGCCCTAAAGGCAAAAACAAAACAAAACAAAACAAAACAAAACAAAACAGAACAGAACAGAATAGAATAGAATAGAATAGAATAGAATAGAATAGAATAGTCCAGTTGGAAGGGACCTACAATGATCATCTAGTCCAACTGCCTGACCACTTCAGGGCCAACCAAAAGATAAAGCATGTTATTAAAGGCATTGTCCAAATGCCTCTTAAACACTGACAGGCCTGTGGCATCGACCACCTCTCTACAAAGCCTGTTCAGTGTTTGACCACCCTCTCGGTAAAGAAATGTTTCCTAATGTCCAGTCTAAACCTCCCCTGGTGCAGCTTTGAACCATTCCCATGTGTCCTATCACTGCAGACCAGGGAGAAGAGACCAGCACCTCCCTCTCCCCTTCCCCTCCTCAGGAAGCTGTAGAGAGCAATGAGGTCACCCCTCAGCCTCCTTTTCTCCAAACTAGACTAGCCCAGAGTCCTTAGCCGCTCCTCATAGGACATGCCTTCCAGCCCTTTCACCAGCTTTGTTGCCCTCCTCTGGATGCATTCAAGGACCTTCACATCCTTCTTAAATTGCGGGGCCCAGAACTGTGCACAGCACTCAAGATGAGCCCGCACCAATGTTGAGTACAGCGGGATAATCACCTCTTTTGACCGGCTGGTTATGCTGTGTTTGATGCACCCCAGGATGCGGTTTGCCCTCTTGGCTGCCAGGGCACGCTGCTGACTCGTATTGAGCCTGCTGTCGACCAGCACCCCAGTCACTCCTCTCCCAATTTATACTTGTGGCCGGTGTTACTCCATCCCAGATGCAGAATCTGGCATTTGTTGTTGTGTATCTTGTATATCTTCCTACAATATTTAAATGTTTGACCTTCCTTGTTGGAAAACCTTTATTTTATTTCATACATTTTAATAGTACAATATAGGGGGGTTTAATTAGGGTATTAAGTCATCTGTACCATCCATTATCACCAAGGTGTTCATGTGTGAGGACGAGGATCTTCACACACATAACTGTGGGACACATAGTGTATTCATCCATGAAACTAACACATGAGGACACTGAGTCACCTTGTTCAAGTTACAGGCAAAGATATGTTCACAATCTGATTAGATTTGTCCCACTGCAATGAATAAAGCAGGATTTCTTTTCAATAACAATTGGAATGCAAATGACTATTCAATTTTTATACAGCATAGTTATCATAACAAATCAAGCAAAATCCTGAAATCCGAAATCTTCTTATGACAATACTTACAGAGGAGCCCAAAGTGATTAACACGATTTCCTCAAAACTTGAACCAAGTTTAAAAATGTACCCTTGAGTACAGAAAAAGCAGAGTCAATTTCCCAGGCTAAATATCAAGATTGAAAATGTGAGATTTATTGCTAATCTCTGTATAAAAGACGTACTCCTGAACACATTACTCCTGGGAGGCAGCTGCCACCCAACCACATAAAAATGTGGATTACACTGTCAATCAACTACTGCATGCTTAATGCGTCTATAAAGATAGTAATCTCTGTGACAGTAGAGCTGAGGAACCCTTAGAGGATTTTAAGACGAAACAATGCAGAGAAGCTGATTACAGAAAGCTGTCTGCAGGAAAGGAACTCAGAAGGAACTATACATTTTAGAACTTTGCACTTGCTACCTAATTGCAAAAGACACTCAGAAACTAATCCTTTCAGAGGGGAAAGGATGTGACTTTAGCACAAGTTCAACTTTGCTATTGGTAATGCAGGTGGACTCTTCTGTCCAGAAAAACTGTAAACAATTATTTGTTTGTTAAACAAAAACACAGAGCCAAAGCCAATATTTCCAGAAGCTAGGAAAGTATACCAGGGAGAGATTCACTTTATCTTCCCATGTTGTGGTGCTCTTTCCCTAGCATCACGTGTCACACACTGGGCTGAACTGTTCTGGATGTTTAGCCTGTCATACAGCCTTATACTAAGCTCACAAGGTGTTGTGGGTTATGAACATTTCAGACTTAATAGTTGCATTTGAAGCCCAAATACTTTTGAGTAATTTTGACTGAACTCAAAAGGAGGAGGAGGACAGAATCATTTTGTTTGTCTAGAATCACCTTTTTTAGTCTACAGTCTGGGGACAGAAGGGCACACTGTTTTTAAGCCTCAGCCTTTTGGCATCCCAGATTGCTTCTGCTTCTCATTATCTGTGTTGTTTTCTTTATTTCTGTTCTGTACATCTCCAAATCTTGTTCTACAAACAGAATTGAGAGGAGAAGCAAAATAAATAACATTTCTATAAAGACACAATCATCTTCAAAAAATGGGAAAGACTGGGGAAAAGTATGGCTCTCATTTCCAAAGAGTACTAAGTGCTTTTAAGGATGCTCTAAATATAATTTGTTATAATGATCAAAATACAACAATATGCAGCTCACACTTCACTCACTGCTTGTCCATCTTAGACTCAGTGTCTGACCAGCATGACAGTATCATGAGTGAGAGATAGTATATGTGCTTTGTTAACAGCAAGTATCAAACCCTAATTTCTCTGGAAAGAGTATAGTCAATGTAACAAAAAGACACTTTCATGTTGAGGATCCTGAAGTGAAAAGGTCATAATTCCATTTCATGTATATCTAAAAAGAAATGTCTCATATTTTTATCATTAGTTCTTTGTTGAATTATTTGGAGGGTGATTAAAATAGAAAGAAAAGTTACAATTAAGCAAAGCTGTAAACAACTGCTGACCATGAGCACATTTATTAAGGAAGACATGAGCTAAACACAAGAAACCTACTGTACAAATGATGTCCTTTGTTGAGCATTACATGTAAGGAACACAATTCAAACTCCTATTTTCTGCTAGTTGATCAAGTAATTAGACTTTTACATACCATCAGTTGTGTGAACAATAAATCCCTGGGTAAAACTGTGCCATGTTGATCCTCTTTTAGAAGTCACACATCATTGTAAAGCATGTAAAAACCATGATGAAAAGCAATTTAGTAGTCAGAGTAAAAGTAAATGTGAATTTGCTATCCCAAAACACATAACACTTGACAGTAAAGGAATCACTTTACAAACCTCATCACAGAATATTTCAGGTAGAAAACAGAATATTTGACTCTGTATTAAGAACTTAAACAATCACTGATCAGTTTTGTTATAGGTAGAGGTCAGAAAATATTTTAAAACATCATAATTAAATCACTTTTCAATGTAGAAAAGGTAAGGAATAAGTAACAGCGGCATAGATTTGAATATTCCTTGCTATTTTGCATGATAAAAAATTGTGAGAGAACTTCTGAAAATTCATAAGCTGTGCAAACAGCTATTTATTCTCAGTCTAACTGTTTTAAAAAGGAAGGTGAAACTTATCAAAAGGAACAGGAATTCTTAACTCAGAAAATTATTTCAGGCTTAAAAGGTGACACAATAAAGACTGACAGGAACCTCCAGGCATTACTTCATAAAATGCTTATATTTAAGCAAGTTTTTGTAAAAAGTTAAAAAATAAAAACATTGGGATGGAAATTGCCCTTTAAAGAAACAGTGTAGTACAGGTATATCCCAGGGCAAAATTTGGTGGATGATGCATACGTTATACAGAAACTTGACGGTACCCTTTGCAACCAGTTTTTATATTAGTTCTCCTCTAGCATGGGTTGAAATACTGATCACCTCATAAAATGGCCACGTTTACTTGAAGGCAAAAAGTGAATATCTATGGAAAGCATGAGGGAAATATTGAAAATCAACACCTGGAGCACCAGGCCAATATCGGTGACTCAGATGAAAATGAAATGACTATAAAACCTTGGCCCCTTTATGCAATGCTTTATATATTAACTGAAAATTATGTGGAAAAAATGTAACTAATACATTAATACATCATTTATATACTAACATCTGTTTAGACATTTACATATGAACAGAATAAACTACCTTCATTGTGTAGAACTTTCAGCAAATTCTTCCAGCATATTTCTAGTTAAAATGAATAAACATGCACTATAACAGTAATTTCATGGACAGAATAGCAGTGATTCCATTCTGAGAGAGAATATTATATCATCAGTGAAATATCAGTTTTCTAGGAAGAATAATGTAAACATCAAAATCTCTTGGTAAAACAGAATAAATCTTCTTTCCATAGTCTAAATAAGCGTTAAAAAGAAAATAATGCCTCCATAAGGTTGTTTTGTTAAAAAATAGGTTTGATATTTATGTAGGGTTGATTGGAAAGCAAAAACAATCATTTGCTGCTGAGGGTGATTTATGTTTCAATGTCAGTAAACTGGTTGTTGTCTACAGCACAAGAAAACAAGTAAAGTCCTTTTTTTTAAAAAGCATCTCTTTAAATACCTGGCAATCTGATTTCTTGTAGAGCTAGAAATGTTTTCTTTTTTCATTTGTATTTTAATAAAAATGAAATAAATAAATAAATAAAACCCTTATCTTTTTGGATGCCAAAGACTGCAAAGGTTATGTAGATGTGAAGTCGAACATAAATGAAAAGGTATGTGTTAAATTGCTACCATGCATCTTTCAGTACTTGTGAACACACTGTACAGTGTCCCTTTTTTAAACATAGTTCCATGCTCCCATGCATCAAACAAGTAGTCTGGTATGATGGTATGAAAAAGGTAGTGATACCCTGCCAAGAATGGCTCATGGTCCTACCAAACAGTGAACAGAGAACTGGCAGAGCCATGTTGGTTACTCAACTTCTTTGTTGGCCCATGCAGTACTATGCATTGCCTCTCCTCCTCTGCTGCATGCACCATCTCTGACCTAATTGAACCGGTCTTAGTGGCAAAACCCCCTGAGTATCAGGGGGGTTCTTGCACTCTTCTGTTACTCACAACTTAAAACATCCAAGAGTTGATGTGCTGGATTGGCTGGGATAGAGTTAATTTTGTTCGTAGTAGCTAGTACGGGTCTATGTTTTGGATTTGTGCTGAAAACGGTGTTGATAGTATAGAGATGTTTTCGTTATAGCTGAAGAGTGCTTACACAGAGTCAAGGCCTTTCCAGCTTCTCATGCTCTACCGACTGAGAAGGTTGGAGATACCCAAGAAGCTGTGAGGGGGCACAGCCAGAACAGCTGACCCAAATTGGCCAATGGGATAGTCCATATCATGTGATGTCATCCTCACTATATAAACTGGGGGAGGGCTGGCTGGGGGCCACTGCTCGGGGACGGGCTGGGCATTGGTTGGTTGGTGGTGAGCAATTGTTTTTCATCTGCATCACTTGTCTTTCCTGGATTTTGTTTTGCTCTCTTTTTGTTATCTTCCTTTTCATTACATATTATTATAATTATTTTATTTTATTTTATTTCAATTATTAAACCGTTCTTATCTCAACCCATAAGTATTCACATTTTTACTCTTCCGATTCTCTCTGCCATCCCACTGTGGGGGGAGTGAGTGAGCAGCTGTGTAGTGTTTAGCTGCCTGCCAGGTTAAACCACCAGGATGATCTTTACTTTTTATAGATTTTTGTATGTTTGTTTGTGTAACCAAATTCAGAGATATAAAAAATGGCTTTTGCATTCTTTAAGTATAAATAATTTTAATTTTTTTTTTTTTCCTGTCAAACTTGACTGGAAATCACTACTCTGATGGTTGATGACAGATGCCATCACATCCTCGTGGTGGGATGGTTAAATGGTTTTACTGGCACAAAAGGAGAAATTACTACTTTAGGCAGTCATAAAGTATGGTCATAAAGAAACCCCCCCTCAGTTAATTCATCACCTTCATACAATAATACTTGTGTCATGATGAGCAAATCACTTGGGCTATGTCCACATCATAGATTTTAGCAAGATCATGCACAATCCAAGAACTTAACAAAATTTCATTGAAGTTCCCTCAGTACTTAAATTCTGTTTCTGCAAATGCCCAGAAGTATTTCAGTCCTGTGTGGGCTGGCTGTTCAGCTGATCTCTCACACTTAGGACAATTTTGGATCCGCAAATCACATGTTTTCAAAGGGACTCTCATGAGTGGCAACACTCTGAACTCTGCCTGCCAAAACAAGATTTACCTAAACCCCTGTGGCATCAGTGACTTGAGTAGGAGCTGATGCACCACTTCATGCAAGTCTGGTGGTTGGAACCAGGAGCTGGCAGACTGAAGTTTTATTTCCAACTCTGCCTGAGACTTTCAAATCGCCATCTCACACCTTCCAAAAGTGCCTCAAACCCTAGTTTACAGACTAAGGGGAAAAGGGGAGACAGATTTCCCTGCACCATTTCTACTGAAGCTATTTACTTCTGATTAGAATAACAGAAAAAAATAGTAGATCAAAGAAATAAGACACCATGCTTTTCAAGTTTATTGATTGGGTCACTTAATAGGAGTAGAAGAGGTCTGAAGTTGGTCCTCAGCTCAGGCTGTTTTCATCTTTAACAATAAGCAATGATGTGATTGAATGGAATAAATATTGAAGGAATATAAGAAGGCAAGAGTCATTGAATCCAGTCCCCTTCCACTGCAGGCAATATGTCTGTTCATATAACATCTAGATATTTACCAACACAAGGCATCAATCAAAATCATAACCAAGCTTGAACAGTATAGTCATTAAACTTTTCAGAGTTCGTCTAAGAAGTCACGTAAAAAGAAATAAGCAGCACCAGATGAACTGTGTGTATGTGGACACAGAACAGAAAAGTTTAAACCAAAATCACTTATTTCTCCTGATGTGGATAAATCATCTGATACCACTGAGCAGTTCAGAAAAAGTCCCATACTCACACTGCTGGCAGGAATCAATTCAGACTGCAATAAAAAAAATCTGTGTGGCCGTAATAAATCTATGTGGTATATTCCTCTTCAATAAGATTTTGGACATTTCAGTCTCTGTGAAGCAATGAGAAGTTCAGGCAAAACTCCAGCTATATGAAACAAAGTCCACTTAATCAGGTATACATAAGCATAATTAATTTTTCCCCCTGTAGTAATAAACCACAATATATTACTTTTTGTACTGGCATTTCAAACAGTGTTTATGTATACAAGCTTTTATATGCATATAAAATATACTATCATCAAGTAAGTAACCATGAAAGACAATCCCTTATATACAGTGGTATTTAAACAATATGTGGAACTTTCATTGCCATATGAATTCGTTGAGATGCCTTATGTCTTTTCAGGTAATATTCTAGATCAGCATATTCCATATTCTTTCTCCAATCATTTCTTCATCAGTGAGTACATCTTGTGTGTGCTTCTGCCTAGTGGAAGCAAAACTGTTATTTTTGTATCTATTGAAAACTGCTCTAAGCATTCAAGAAAGCTGCCCTCTGGGCTGTCCTGTGAATTGATAATCTTGTCTCCTTACATACAAATTAATTAGGCATTTTAGGTGGGAAGTGTGGATATAGACAGGTGGTTAATTGTTAACCAATGCACAGGATATGGGTTGATGCCACTTATTTCACAATCTGATTGGGAACAAAAGGAAGTGGTCAATCTAACAGGAACAGAAAGGACACCTTTTGACAAGGAAGATGGTAGTATTCACTTTGATAAAGATTATAGTTCATTTTTTTGGGTGCTTGCAAACTTTGCTTTCTAGTCTTTATTCTTTTATCTGCCAATTGATAGCTTTGTGCATGGCATGAAATAGTTTTGTAATTCTTTATAAACCCCATATGAAGCTTTCATTCCAACTCCAAGTATAGCATTGATCATTTTAGCAGAATGCAGATATGAGGAATGCTAGTTTCTTGACTAACAATCTGCCCACTTGAAATGCTAAATTGAGACACCACTCTTAGTATCCCTTAACAGCAGAAGCCATTATTTCCATAGAAGTAGGTCTTCCTCTGAAGGACTTGAAAATCACTTGCCTCTGTTTGCCGACTAGACAGGGAACCTTGACACTTAATCTAGGGTGACCGCTTCCCTAGACCTCTAAAATTTAGGGGAAAAAAATAGACTCTTAGATTAGATGGGTTTCATTCTATCTCGTACTCTGAAAACAAATTCTGAGAGAGCAAAGGATTAGTGGCAGAGTATCAGCTACATTTTGCTACGCACAAGGGTGATTCAAAAATCACAAGAGATTAATAAGACCACATTTTTGCCTAACAGCAATGAAAATAATTGAGGAGGTGACTAAGAATATCTCAGCACAGGCTAAACTTAACTACTTTGTACAGACACTTTTACTGTACTTTTACTTTTGCACATGGAACAAGGTGCGATGTGACTAACACACCACAGTTAAATGTTTTTATTTTGAAATATGACTTCTGTTATCCATGGTTCCTTGTCCCTTTTCCACCACATTATGCCTCTTCTACTGAGATTTGTTTGAAGAACAAGAAATGTTTTGCAGCAAATTTCTTGTAAGGTTTGCCTTTAGACAAAAGAAGCCTTTTGCACCAAAAAAAATCTGTCAACTGAATCAACAGAAAATGCTCCTTGTGCACTTAAAACACTCTGAATTTTGCACGCTATTTGATACAAAACAGCAGGCAATGTTAATGCTCCATTGTGGTGTCTGTTCACCATAAATTTCACATAAGAATTTGGAGATTAAGATTTCCAGTTCTTATATTTTCTGAAAGAATGCATTCCCTGAAGATCTGGACTGATAACATGAGGGCTGGGTAAGGAAACTTGCTTTCTTTGAACAACTTATACATGAGACCTCACAACTAATCCTGGCGTAAGTCTAGGGAGGGAAGATTACTATTTATTCTGCCAGTTAGCATTCTCTCCTCTTTTATATCAAAACTAGAACATTTATAAAATGGTTGATTTCTTTAATAGTCAGACAAGTTAATTCATTTGCAGCCGTTAAATTTGATAAGGACAGGAATATAATTATATTATATAATATTTCAATGCAACCTCTTTCACTGTAGAATTAAATATGTTTGAAGACTTGAAGGGGAAAATTGAATACTGTGCCCCTATTACTATTTTGTCACCATTTTGACACCAACGTTGACAAGTTTCTCACAAATTTATAATTAGGAAGCCCCAAGCACTGAGCTTGAAAGATCCTGAAGAAACAGAACAGAAGGTTTTCCCTAGAACTGGTATTCCTCAGAAACATGCCCTGACCTTCAGTATATTTGCAGATATCCATACATGCATATTTACAAAAAATCATTAGCGCTACAGTTAAACCCAAATATTGTTTCAAAGTTATCCATTCGGTTGGTCATTTGCCTCAACAGGTTTCAAAATCAGCACTGAATCAATGACTGGTGGTATAGCATGAAAAGGACCTGCATAAGCCAATTTGACTGCCATCATCACTTTGTGAATATAATCATTCTTATTTTGTCTTAATTATAATCTAGAGAAATCAGAATTATGACTATTATCTCTGAGATATTACATGGCAATGTTAATAAAGTGGCTCCTTGATGTATTTTAAATTTTTATTGAAGCGTATTAGGAAAAAAAGAAAGGTCATTTATTCTGAAGAGAAGTTAAATAATTTAAATGTCAATATGATAGCTATCTTTACTGAACATCAAAGTTAACAGTTCCTCAACATGAGAAGCAGCAGCTCACAGATCTCATTGCAACTGAAATAGCAGACACTTCTTCATTTTATGATCTCAGGGTTCTCATTTGCAAGAACGAGAGGTGGCAGCTAGAGAGGATGTCAGCATGTGCCCCAGAAATCTTCATTCTAGCCTTGAATACTGTGTGGTTTTGTCAGGTTCAAGATACGAAATCACACTTTGATTAGGCATATCATCTCTTGGGAAATCCCACACCAATTCATACAATCATTTCTGGGTTAACCAGTGCAAGATCCTTATGTTGTATTATTCAAGTTATAAAATAAAGACAGTGCTGATGGCATTCTGTAGTAAGTCTCAAAACAGTGAAAATGGGCCTTTCTGAATTGAGACAGAAAACTATTTAAAAATCTCATTGGTGTGTAGATTATTCATGTTACAGAGAAGTTTATGGTCTAAAGACTTCACTACTGGTAGTCTTTGGGAGTAGCAAAAGTCTTATTCTTTTCAAAATGTTTACTTAATAAAGATCATTTTATGCATAAAATGAAATCAGAATAGTTAGTGGTTTGTTTTTAATTTTTTGTAGTATATTTTTAAATAAAAACTAACATAGTAACAGTCTCTCATGACTTCTGTGCCCTGCCTAAGCTCCTCTACTAAAGTAACAGACAATGGTCATAAAGTTTTATGCTTCAATCTTTTCATGCAGTGACACATGGCTAATATGTCACAGTTATTTTTTAGTTTATAAACAGCTTATCTATTTATTCTTTTAGTGCACTATGAGGGGATATATTTAGTGTTATGTCTTGGTTGCCATTTAGTTTCTAAATGAAAATTGGAATATTACATATGCCAGGCCTCTCCAAGATGAAATGAAGGGCATACTGCTCCAAGGAACAAAATGCAGACACACTACGTGAAACTTCAGTCTATAGAAAAGGAAATACTTTCTTAAAGCTCTCTTTGGTTTCCAATATCCAATATTCACTTAATGAGGTTAGGCATTGCTACTTGTAAGAACAACAACAATAACTAATAATAATAATGGTGATGAAGATTATAATGACACTGATAATAATAGTGTTACTTAAAATGCAACTGTCTGTTTAAATTTTCTTGTATATTCTTCTGAAGATGTTGGGATTAGAAACTTGTCAGTGGCAATGAACACCAGATGTGAGGGTAACTTTAACTTAGAAAACTATTTTTTTTTTAAATTGTGTTACCAATAGTTGAACCCTCTGTGCACAGCATAGCTAAGGGTTACATCTATTAAAAGAATTTGACCTGACTTGTTGGTTTTGTTGTTTTTTTTCCTTTCATAATATAATATGGTTTCAAGTGCAACAGGGCCTAGAAGAATCACCCTACAAAACTTAAGCAGTTATGCCAAGAGCCTGAAAACATACATATGGTTAACTGTTCATGTGAATAGCACAGTTTCCACTAAGAGCACAGTGAAAGCCCTTAAATATAAATATATAGATATATGTTTTCAGAATTGATGCCTAGTTAAAAAAAGATGCAAATAGACTACGTGATATACAATGGCTGGAGGTCACAGCCCATGTGAACTGATGGGATCAAATAGTTCACAAAACAGCTATTCACTCAATGCATAAGCATGTGCTTATTTTTAAAAAGTTTAAGGAAATGGTAGTTATAAATTATATCCATAATTCTTGCTGCAGCAAAAGTGATGCATATTCATGGAAAAGGTAAAAAGCAAGAATGTTCTTCCTAGGGTGCTAATTTATATAGGATGCTGTGCTGGTTATTACATTAAGGCAGAACATATCCTTTCTAACAGCCGGTTATACAAGTGCATGCATAATGCCTGAGATTATAGACAGAGTCAAAGATTAAAGAATGTACTAACACAGTTTCATTATAATGAACATCAAAATATTAGCAACAAAAATAAACAGATGGGGAAGAAGGAATGCCAAAGTTATAAAATCCAAAGCGGCAAGCACTCAATTTAGAGATTAATCTTTTAAAAAAGAGATGGCAATAAAAAGCATCATTAGAACTCAGCCCCATTAGCAGTTGTCATCTGTCCTTTGTTCTGAAGCTGGGTTGGTCCCAGAGTCCCCAGAAAACAAGACAAAATTTATGGTGAGGCCCTGAATCACATGGGTTGGTGAATAACACCATCCATCCCAAACTTTTCATTCTCATCATTATCACGATTCCCATGCAGCACTCATAACAAAGACACTTTACTGGGTTTCTCCTGAGGGCTTATGGAAGAAGTCAGCCTACCTGACAATCAGCAGCTTTCAGAATGGCAAAACTTTCTGATTAACTGCAATTTTGTTTGCAGGAGTCATGCATGTTTTCATGCAGGAGTTAAAATATTTCACAAAAATGTACTGATTTCATGTGAGTTTTTTTCCCGAGGTGATTTTATAGGGATCCAAGAAGGAATGGAAGGCAAATGGCAAGACAAAAACTTCTAGCCTTTTTCTTAAATCACTGGGGGACTGTTGGATTTTTTTGACCATGCCAAAACTCTCTGCATCAAAGCTACACTGAAATAAACAGAAGAAATGAGACTTAAGTTTTAACTCCTGCACGTTGCTTATCAGGCTACATGTATACACATTACAAACTGTCAAGAATTTTTTTAAAGACATTTTTAAAAAAATCTATTTCTTTTGTAGAAGAGAGCAGAAAGTCTGTGCCTTAGAAACCACTGCAAAATAGAATTGTCTTCAAGGAAACCGAATTCAAGATTAACAATAAACACCATTGTTGGTGTCTCCCTCTCCAATTACTTCCCACTTTTAATGGGGGGAAGCTTCTCTTTTTAAATATTATGGGTTCATAATTATTATTCTTCAGACTATTTATTATTACTTTTATAGCTGACAGAAAAAAAAACATTACAAGTAATATTTGTTGTTTTGCTTGGTTTTTTCCATAATGAATCATTTATAAACAGATCCTGACTACTTTTTTTTTTTTTTTTTTGCATTTGTAGTTTGTTAGTATTAGCTGAAGGGTTGCATTAATAACTTTCAGACTATGGTTTATCAGTAAATTATTTATTCTGACTATTCTATTTTCTTTTTTGCAATTTCTATTGTTTGATTGTTCACCTAAGTCAGATGGTGTATGAGTAGCTGAACATTTTTAAGTAGGAGAATGATGAAAAGCAAATGCCAAATAATGCACCTGGGGGATGACTTTTCATGTTAAATTTTATGAAATTTTTTGATTCACTATATTTTTCATGAATTCCCAGTAGCCATATAAATACTTGCAAAATAAACAAATAAATAAATAAAACCACCTGTGCATCAGGGAACCAGATTCAGTGCTTTATTCTGTCAACAACTTTCAAAACATGCAATCAATTCTGTGCAAAGTTAAGCTACAGTCAAATTTGTTACATATATGTAAACCAGTGATGTTCCACTGATAGAATAAGACTACAAAAATGTGTAGGGCTTCTCCATGCTAGGTATATTAGTAATAACACACACAAAAAAGAGATTTCATTTAATTTTATACCATTCTTGTTCATATCACTTTTCTTAACCTCCTTTTTAACAGGGTGTTGAGTTTTGGGGAGGTTTTGAGTGTTATATTATGTAATCTCACTTTAATTGGCAAAGATTTCATAAAAACGAAACACAATAAAAAGCTTTATAATGCTAAGACGGAAGACTATCTGCTATGAGACGAAACTAAAGCAACTGTTCTTAGAGAAAAGGTTAGAGAAAACTGACCCTAATTTACAAAATTAGTTATTATTTATCAGTTACCACAGAACTCTTTATGGATACAAGTCTGTTAGCCCTTCAAGAACCTAACATGTTTCTCTATGTGTTCCTATGGATAATCTGTATAATGTAATTTATCTTTTACCATTGATGGAAAAAAATGAAATAAAACTATTCAATCTAAATAATTAATGATATGTAACTACTTACATTTTCTTAAGTCTGTATGTTTTAAGGCTTTTTATTTTATTTTCATTTATTTATTTCTATACAGTCATGAGTTTGACTAACAACCCCAAAAATCTAGAAACTAGGGAAAAAATATGGATTTGAACCAAGCCTCATCTAAATCTTGCAGCTAGACCTGATATATAATGAACTTAACAATACCTGCAAGTATTAATGGACAGTCCCAAGATGTGCAGTTATTACATGGCAGATCAGGGTCCTGATTTTGCAGTTCATATCTATTTCTTATTAACAACACAATATTGATTGATTCACAGCTCATTCATTCTATCCTGTATGCTTGGGGTTTTTTAGTAGTTATCTACCAGAATAATCAAAGTCTGCCTATGCGACTCAAGTAGGCAGAAAGGTAACAAGTCTTCTGTTTTATCAACAGGAACCCCCCAGAGCCTCTGGACATATTTTTAGGAAGAAGAGAGAGGTTTGCCCTTCAGAGAGAAACCCTTTCCATGATTGTTAGGATAGCCCTATCTGTCTCATGATACCTTTAAGCACAAACTCAGAACCTTTCTCCTCATCACACTTGAGCTGCTTTCACTTGTTTCTGATGGAGTGGGTTTCTGTATAGAAGGAGACCTCCCTTCGGTTTGTATCCTAAAGCCCTTTGAGCCTGGCTCTGAAAGCTTATATTATTCTTCTTCCTCCTGGTATCCCCAGGACGAACACATTGTACAACCTAGATTTATTTTCAAGCTTTTCCTGTTTGTTATTTAGTGCCTTGTTATCTTTCAATAACACATTTTGTGTTTTATCTGCTTAGCTTAATTTCCACCTCCATACTGTTATTTATGTGTCATGTTTAATCAGTTGTGTTTCCATCCCATCAGTACATTGGTTTAGAGTATTTATTTGGACATTTGATTATTTAGCCTTCTACTATGTGTGATACTGACACATCATACCTTGCAGCTCTTTTAAACTAATGTTAACGTATTCTTTGAGGGCTCTTAAGAATTCTTCAGTTGACTCCTCTATTATTTTTTTTCTCCAGAAGGAGAAGTGCAGTTTTAATTCATTCTATTTGACACACTGCTGCAGGAAACCTCTCAGACTTCAGAAATACAGATTAATTTGGGTTGTTGTACTCTTTGGGTTTGACTTTTTGGCATTAGAATAATCTTGTAATCTTCCTAACCTTTTTATATCTAAGAAAAGGGTAATATTTACTCCAAAGTCAGTCTAAAAAGGAAAAGCAGCAATTGCAGGCATATTCAGTCCCTTTTTTCCATATTAAAAAAAGGAGAAACCATTGAAAACCCTAAAGTCAGGAAGGACTGCAAAATGAGAGGTGAGATAGAAGGAACCTTGCAGGGGTTCTGTCCTTGCCTCTAAGAAGTCAAAAGTCTACAGTCCCGTGAAAGGGTGTTAGGCCTTGACCATCCCTATAATTTCAGCAGATTTTGACACAGGGCAGGTGATATACAGATTTAATTTACTTCTGTTAATAAGGAGTAATATGGTGGTTACAATCATAGTTGAAAAAATAATTCTTCTTGGAGGGAGACGGATTTGTTGGGTACAGCAATAAAGCATCATGGTTTCTAGTTTGTAAGATGTCAAAGTGAACCTTATAGAAAGCAGGCTGTATGACAGAGAATCGATAAAAGAAATTCACCGGTGCTTAGTAAGAGCTAAGCAGCAGTATTGCACTTTCACCTGCCAAATGGCCTGTCAGGTCACCTTGAGCAAGGCACCTTCCTGGGCTGGGCTTTCTAAACTGCCTAGGGATGGTACTCAAATCTCCTACACCTATGACAAAAGATGACTTTTTCAGAAGAAATCAACATTCCTTTGAGAAATCCAGGAGAAGACACCAGACTTTTAAAAGTTGCTGGAATACAACAATCCTCATTCAGCATCTAAATTGCTGGACTATTTTAAAAAGGTGTTGCACTTTTATATCTAAACTGAATGTTTCTGAATATCAGGCCTTTTCCATATATTTCTTCATCCTGAAAACTAACAATCTAATAAAATCAAGCAGATGTTTTTTGAACATATACCCATTCAGTACAGAATATATTTATCCTGCAGACTTTCTGCCAAGTAGCAACTGATAGGAAAAATGACTAGGTTTCTAGACTTCCTTAGAAAAATCATTACAGTGTTACTGTCCCAATCTCCCACTCTGAAACCTAGAATGCTTAATTATACTGGCTGGTATTCAAAAAACCCACTGTTTTTTCTCATTCATGAGCAATAAACAGATTTGAAAAACTGTACTGCAATAGAGAGAATAGGTATAGAGCCCAAACATAGCAATTTGAGAAGCCAGAACAACTGGTAATACACAGAACTCTATAGCTCATGGTATATTGTCAATAGGCTTTATCTCTTCTTCTGCTACTGCAATGTTTGCTGAGATAGCTGGCCCTACCAGCCTCTAGCTTTGTTAAACCCCAACCAATATTTATTGTTACAATTGGAGACATCCAGTAGAGCTCATGGTTTTGAGGAAATCTGTTCTGAACTTAATATAATTGAATATTGTCATTAATGACCAATATGATAGAAGAGTGAGTATAGTTATTAGAACTTAAGAGTGACACAGGGCTAGAATTCAAAATTATCTTGACAAACAGGAAACATGGCCTGGAAAAAATATGGTGAAATTAATCACTGACAAGAATATATTGCAATATGGAAGGGAAGACCTGGCTAGGAAGCAGAAAGGGAAAGAGTCTGAGAGCTATTGTGCTTCAAACTCTACACTGAAATCAGTGGCAGAATACTGTAGTGAAAAAACAAATGTCACACTGGGATGGACGAACAGGTGTGTCACCTGCAAGACACATAAAATAAACTTTACACTCTTCCCAGCCTCTGAAGTCTCAGCTGGCATTCTGGATGTCTCTCTCTTTCAAGGAAAGAGCTATTTCTATTCACCTCAATGACTACTTTGTATTTGCCTCTCAATTTGAGTACATTTTGAATGTGTGAAAATTGATCTTTCTAGGTGCCGGTTTAACCTACTTATGAGCTACTCCAGCCTGAAGTTTTCGAATGAATCTTTCACATACAGATTAGACAGTAGCATTGCACAGCAAATAGTTTGGAATAGGATTTAATAAGAAGAGAGGACAGACTATAAAGTAATGAGGCGCAAGGCTTGGCCAGAGAAGCATGCTGACCAGCTGCTGGCTTACACCCAGCTGATCCCTTCTATACCCATTCTCTCTAGTCTTTCAAGCTTGTTCCTCCCCTTCCTTGTCTTTGGCCCTATCACTAAACATCCCATAATAAGTTTTGCACAACTCCACAAACCCTCTCAAATATCCCATAATAAGTGGATGCTTTTCTATGAGACCCATGAACATCTTGTTTCCCCCACCTTATCAGCTGCAAAGTTCAAGTTGAACCTCATCAAGCCTACGCACGAGCATATTCCTCAATAGCCCAGAAATCAGCAACACAAAACATTTAATCTTTCTCATCATCTATGATATCTCCAGTCATTAGGGTTTAATTTATTACTTGTCTTGTCTGTTTTTCTTGGGGTTTTTTGTGGTTTGTTTTTTTTTTTTTTAAGTTGAATAGCCACTAAGCAGAAATCCTTACAAACCTGAAATCCTCAGGTTATCACAGTTGTTTCCTAATCCCTAGTAAGGACGTGATTCAGATTTTGTTGATGTAGACAGATTCTCCTTGATTAGATGGGACTTTGACGCATTTCTCCAATAACTATCTGGCAAGTTCACATTTAGTTACGGTCTTTGAAGGTGACCAAGATTTGACCAGAGCTGAGCATACTGATCTAATTACACTTTCTTTGAGCAGGGGGGTGAATAGATGACTTCCTGAGCAACCTTTCAACTAAATTAGTGCATGATTCTATTTATTTATTTCCCAGTCTAGACTTTCGACACTTCTGTTATTTCTGCTGAGGAATGGCTGTGTTTTTTACTGCTTGGTGAATACTGCAATGAGGACCTTCCTCCAAAATGACATGTTCTTTTCTTGTTTCCTTCTTTTTTTTTCTTTTTCATGTAGCACAAATAATATTTGAAAAAGTCTCTGCAGCATATATGTCTGATATAACTTCCATTTCAATCTGTATGTTTCACTAATGCATGTATCCTAACTCCACAAACACATTCTGCATTCCTGAAAGTTTTCAGTCTATCATCTGACATACTCTGAAGCTGATTTTCCTTCAGTAGATGGAAATGTATATGTATGTATAGGGATAGAGGGCTGGTAACAACCTCATGGGGGACTGAGTAGTGTCTTCTTGCATCATATAATCCCTGCCAGCAGATTCAATTAGCCTATATGCAGCACTTGGTGACACGGCCACACTGTTTCTAAACCCAGAGCTAATGCATCTTCTTTATATAAAACTATATCGGGTGAACGTATCACTGAGGTTTTCTGACCTCAACTGTTCTGCAAGTCTGATATACAAACACACATATGCACAAGCATATATACACTATTTACTAAATAATCAAATAATATAATAGTGATCTCTCAACATGCCTATAATACAACTCAGTACTTTAAACATTTGTTTTACATTATTAATATAAAAAATGCATATAGTATTTGCCCACACAGTGTTCTGACAAACACAGAATCTGGCATACACCAAGGACATCACTTTCCAGTAGAAGTAGCTTCCAGTAGTTCCAAATAAACAAACTCATTGTCTGCTTGCAGGGCAGATAGAGGAGACAACTGGTGTCCTAAATTTACCTTAGAGCTTTTAAATCTCCACAAAAATACACAAGTAAGACAGTTCACTGAAAAAACTCAAGTGACAAATTCATTCTTTCATAACAAAAAAATTAAACAGGATATCTTTGTTCAGTCTTAGAAGTGGCCTCTAACACTAATCACAGCCAGCAGCAAATACATCTAAATACCAGCCTCTCTCTCCTGCATTGATCTTTATTTCACTTCAAGGACTAGGGAAAATGGAAAAAAACAGAGCTAGATGTTCAGCTCCTGACACTCCTGCTGGAGTTTTCCTCTGCCTTCTAAGCCAGGGACTCTTTTTTTCTTTTGTTAGGCAAGATACTGCTGCAACAAGGTTGTTTTTTACTACACATATTTCTTAATTTTGTAGGAAAGAGTAAATATCCTGTTGTACTCAGAACTTATGGTCATTTATCTGAACTTCTCTTCCCTTGCCTACATCACATTAAAGACATGTGGGCAGATGAAAGATTTTAATTCTCTTTACTTCCAGCTTTTTTTCCCACAAGGCTTTCCTTCAAAAATCTTCCCTTTACCCTCTGGAACAAAAGACAAATTGCTGTAATTAAGCTACTCCTCTGCAGATTTTCCTCTCCTCTTTAATACATAGCATGATTTTTATTCACTGAAAGGATTTTCTTCAGTGGTAAAATCCAATTGATTGGATAATAAAATATTCACAGAAGCAATAGGGTAGTTTTCCATGAGGAAAAAATCCAGAGCACATCCTTAAGCACTGCTAGTTTTGCTTTCTCCAGAACAGTCCTTTCCTTAGGAGGAAGATACAGGTGAGTTGGATTTATTCTTTTCAAAACAGCAACAGTGCATTAAAGCTCAACAGTTAAGACTTTGACTCAGAAAACAGAAGATCTGGTTTATCTTGGTGGTGAAATCTCACCTCTCATTTGTCAAAAGAATACTCTAACCCATAAACTACAGCGTGAGGAACAGAAGGGGCAACCAAAAGTGATATCTGCTGTGCCTCACTTCTCCAGCTACAACTGAATTATTTTAGAATGAAGAATGCAAGAGTAAGAGGGCCAGACAGATGGGACAAATAAGAGCAATTCCTACAGTTTAGTGAGCAAAACATTCAGCAGAGAAATGATAGATCGTGGCTCTAGTTCTGGTTCCCTGTATCACTGCTAGGGTGCATTTATTATTAGTTATTGACAGAGCTGTCCCATGACAAAGCTAATGCCTTATTCCACAAACAGTCCTGTACAGGTCAGGATGGCAATGTGTTGTACAATGCTATTGCACTCATGTTTCTGGTTCAAGGACTGTGTGAGGAAACTATTTCTAAAGATCAGATGTTAAAAGTTTACCCTTTCGGTTTGTTTGCTTGCTCATTCAAAGTCTTCTGGGTCATTCCTTGTATTCAGCTTTGTTTTGTTGCATTAAACTTTGCTTTCACTAAAAGTTTTATTAAATCTAGCTGGGTTGGTTTGTTGTCTGTTTGTTAAAGTACAGAAGTATTCATTTAAATACATTTTGTAATTGCTGTATATTTGCCTATCCAGGTTTTCACAGAATTGTTAAGGTTGAAGGGGACTACTTGAGGAGACCACCTCATCTAACCCCCTTATTCCAACGGCATCACCTACAGCAGGTCACCCAGGACTGTGTCCAGTGAGTTTTGAATATCTTCAAGGATGGACACTTCACAACCTCTCTGGGTAACCTGTTCCAGTGCTCAGTCACCCCCACAGGAATAAAAGTTCTTTTCTTATGATTGGATGAAATGTCCTGTTTTTTAATTTGTGCCAATTGTGTCTTGTCCTGTCAGTGGGTACCACTGAAAAGAGACTGGCTCCTGCATCTTCTTTCCCTCCCATTGGGTATTTTCTTTAGCCCTCTCTTCTCCAGGCTAAACAATCCCAGTTCTCTCAGCCTTTCTGTTGCGAATGAGTGGTTTAGAGGCCGGTTAAAGAATCATCATCAAAGGTATTAGCAGAAAGTGATTTTAATAGAGATTTATAAAGGTGCGACCTACCAGAATTCGATGGCAAGGTTCACTCTATTACTTATTACACAGATGAAACATATAAAGGAAAATCATCTAAGGGTTTATATCTTAGGGACTATATGTGTTTAGCAGCAGTCTAGGGTTCATTCACAGTTTAGCAACATGTAATTATCAGTTAATCATTAACAAACTTTAGTAGCACTTAATCATTAACTAATTCAATATTTATGAAATAAGTGTTAGTAGAGTCTACTATAATCACAACTTAATTACAGATTATGCTTCCCATTAGTCCACACATACAGACAGACAGATATGTACAGAAGGTATACCTCTTAAAAATTCCCCTCAATTTCAATGAAGAAATGTTCACATCGAATGTCTAGGCATTCCGTCTCAACCGGCAAAGGGTTGAGCTTTGAAGAATGAAGGGGGTTCAGCCCAGGCCCCATCGTCGGCAACGATCCTCCAAATATTGCAGACCCGAGAGGTCGCGAGCTCTGAGAGGCATCCCAATCAGAGAGAGATGCTGGGTGCCTCCAGCTGCAGTCCAGGAGAGCTCAAAGGGCCTCAAATAGGACCACGGTTTATAGGTTCACAAGATGGCTGGCTTTAGTCATCCGTAAATTTCCATCCTGGCCACAATCCCAGGTGGTAATTACTAAAAATTCCCAAGGTTTCAGTGTTGTTCTACTTAACACCTGGGCCAGGCAGTAGGAGTACGTTCCCAGTTCAGCCATGCAGAGTTTCTGGTACGGTCAGGGAGCGCTCAACCGCCAGACTTCAATACACCAAGGCCGAGGTTTCATGGGAATTTCTGAGACCAACAAGTGGCCTGGGAGAGGGGGAGGAAACGCACCACCACACTTTCCTAATAGGAGAGGTGTTCCAATACCTTCATGATCTTTGTGGCCCTGCACTGGACTCGCTCCGGCAAGTCCATATCTTTCTTGTACTGGGGAGCCAAGAACTGGACCCAGCATTCCAGATGTGTCTCACCAGTGCTGAGCAGAGGGGAAGTATCATCTTCCTCAGCCTGCTGGCAGCACTCCTCTTAATTCAGCCCAGAATGCTGCTGGCCGTCCTTGCCATGAGGGTGTATCATAGGCTCATGTCCACCAGGACCCCAAGGTCTTTCTCTGCAGAGCTACTTTCCACATAGTCATCCCACCCCAACCCCCAGGCGTGTACTGGTGGATGAGGTTATTCCTCCCCAGAGGCAAAACTTAGCATTTCCCCCTGTTGAATTTCATAAGGTTCTTCTAGGCCCATTCCTCCAGCCTGTTCAGGACTTTCTAAATAGCAGCACAACCACCTGGTGTATCAGCGTGCACTCTGTCCCAGCATTGATGAAGATATTTAGCAGTATTGGCCCAGTATTGACCCCTGGGGTACACCACTTGTGACTGGCCTCCAGCTGTACTTTCTGCCACTAATCAAAACCCTCTAGGCCCTGCTGTTCATCCAGTTTTCAGTCCACCTCACTGCCTCCATATCTGAACTACACTTTGTCAGCTTACCTATGAGGATGTTATGGTAGACAGTCCAAAGCCTTACTAAAGCCAATGTAAACAACATCCATTGCTCTCCCCTCCTCCAGCAAGCTAGTCGTCTCATTGTAGAAGGCTATCAAGTATGTTATGTATGATTTCCCACTTGAAAATCCGTGCCAACTACTTCCAATCCCCTTCCTGTCCTTCTTGTCTTCAGAAATTATTTCCAGGGTTTTTTCCATCACCTTCCTAGAGACTGAGGTGAGGCTGACCAACCTGTAGTTCCCCAAATCCTCCTTCTTGCCCTTCTTGAAGATAACAGTTACAATTGCTTTCTTATATAACATAATATCTTATATAATTTTCTCTATACTACAATTCAGAGGTAGCAATCCAGGCAGAAAAGAGCATTGTGAAAATATATTTGTTTGTTTATATGAACTCCTGAACTTTCTTATTTGCCTGAGGAGCCAGACCTGTCACTTACTATCAGAGATTATGCCTATACTACTACTTTAACAGAGCCAGAGAGTGTACATAGGCACTGGAAAATCCATGTTATACTGTTAATTTTTCGGGATGGATATAGTACTGTCTAAGCCACCTTGTACTCTCCCAAACATTGCCCAGGCAGAATTCAAGAGGAAAAGAATGATCCAGGACCATTCCCATTGGTTTACATACAGCCCAGCCTGTTTTGGGGGTAAAAGAATTTAATAACGGAGTCAGACCATGCCAGTTGACCTTAATGTCAGAGAATGGTCTATTAACATTTAATTTACTGATATAGATGTAGCCAATGCTTTTTCTCTTCAAATAAGGTTTTTTAAAACAAAATCCTAAATGGTGATTTTGAAAGAATAAAAACAGTGTTTTTCACCTGCATTGTATTCTTCTCAATACATAGATATGTTACAGGACTGGCTAAAGTTTGGCATAATCCAAAGATCTTGGCTATCACATGCAAGGTCAGAGATTTGGCAACGAGTCTGAATACTGACATACCAGAAACTGCAAATGACTGGTGCTTTTGCACATATGCTTCAAATGTAATCATTTTTTCTTCAAAAAAACACAATTAACAATATATCAGATCAAAACACAGGTATAAAATTCAAATTGTAAACCAAAATAATCACTGTGACTTTTTTTGTGCTCCTCTATATGCCTAGATAGACTTAATACCAAGTATATCCTTGAATATTATGGACATCAACTAACAATTTAGGGATCATCTATATACAGCAAAAGCGAAACGTATAGCTTGTGGTAATTATTAACATATAAACTCTTCAGGAAAGGAACATGAAGTCTCTGTGGTTTGAAAAGTGGTGAATACCCTACAAATGTGCTGCAGATCAATAGCAGAAGTGAGTTGTTCGTCAGTTTGCTCCTGAATCCCTTGGATAAGCTGAGAATGGAAAGTTTACTGTTTCTATTTAAAAAAGCATGCAAAATTAAACTTCTTAACTAAAACTATGTTTTCAGTTAAGTCTGCCTTACCTATAAGAATTTCTTCAGTCCACTAGGAAATTACTGGTTTTGCAAGTTTGTTCCTTTCCAAATTTCTCTTCGCTATGGTCAGAGAGAAATTATGAGATTGTGTACACTTCACCGAATCCATGTTGCAGGCTGTTTCTGACAATGCAGTCACTGGAGAATACTCCCAAGGGTTGCAAAGCAATGTAAACTACAGCTTTCCGTAAGAGATGGAAAGCATTCAACAGTTTTATACAACACATGCTCCTGCATGGATCACAGGGAAAATCATATAATGGATTGAGATGAAAAACAGCCCTGTCACATACAAAGATTTGAGTTTGCTCTTTTTTTCTCTTGTTTTTTACATATATATCAGAGAGTACTTAAATTATGGCTGAATCTAGAAAACTATGATTACAGAGGTGGGGGCTATGCAACATCCATCTAATGGAAAATGTCAAACACGCTCGGCCATAGACAGCAGTTCTCTTGTCCTGAAGCAATTTGGCTCTGCAGAGCTTGCATCCATATGACTAAATTCTGCTACTCTTCAAAATATGATGGCATCATCCAAGCCAACTACTGGCAATTGTTCCTCGCTTATACTAACCCTGAAGCCATTCTAGGGTCTGCCTGTGAAAGTAGTAGTTGTCCTGAGCCAAAAAAAAAACCTCTTAAAAGTGCAAACGATTTATCGGTATGGACAATTCACCTCAGAATCTGAGAAACCATTAGTTTAAAAACAAAGTCTGTGTTGTAAAAGCAGATTTTGCTATTACAGTATATTAGAAAATGTTCTGAGAGAATGCTGGAGACTATCAGGCCATTCCTTCTTACCAGAGCATGGGGATCATAGAGCAGCACTTGAGCAACCTCTCCTCTTCAGACATATATTTTTCCCCTACAGTACAGGAAAATCTGTTTTTCAACGAGAAAGAAATCAGTGTCTACTGAATTTTTTTGTGTTCATAAATAGATGGTATAAGGATGTATTAAACATCAAGGGTAAGTCCAAGCACATACTTAAGCTTACCATCCAAAGTGTTTCGCTAGGACAGTACTGACTGATGTAGTAATTATCTGAGGAACAAGCAGTTAATTCCAGGAGACAAGGAACAGTTCCCAAAATAATTTCTCTAAGGTGTCCTCTATCAAACTGAACTAAATATGGTGACTTTGTCTCAACTTCCATCTAGGTGAGGAAATCATGTTTCCCTTCCCTATTAAAGTAATGAAATCAAAAGCAGTTTGTTTTTTTTATGTTGTATACCAATAATAGCCTTTTGATGATCCTTGTCATCCTGTAGTGAAGTATAAACACAATAAATTTAACTGTGGTGTGAAGATCTTCTAAACAAAAAGCAGAATAATACTGTCTTCCTTCATGTCATCAGAAGCTGTACTGTTGCATAAAACAGGAATGCAATAACATCCCATAGAATATTAAAGGTATATATTTTAATACAGCTCAGAAGTTCACATAAAATACTCTTTTTGGTGATATAAAGCATAAACAATTTGAGACAATAGTCACATTGTCGAGAGAAGTAGTATCAGGAGTGATTTTTCTAGGGGATTACCTAGACTTCGTCACTAATTCATTACATCTTGCTCATGGCCATAGAAAATCTTTCAAGTCAGCTATTGCAAGAACTATGCACTACCACATGAGTAATTACTATTCTCAAACAAAGGAATCTTTTCAGCTCTTTCTTCTCCTATGTTAGTAATTTGACTTTATGTACTCTTTGTCCTACTTTCCTTTTCCCATCTTTGAACTATTTTATTAATCTTAGTAGCCACCATCATGTAATTTTGTCGATTTGGATAGAGGATATTTCCTTTCTTTCCAATAAACCCGTCTTCTGAAACAGGGGCACTACACAATTTGTAACATTTTTTGGGGATTATGGTTGCCTAAAAAATTTAGAAAGGGAGTTGTATTATATTTCTGTCATTGTAACTCACATTGTCTTCTTTGCTCTCTGAAAACTAATGAATTCAAGGGAAGAACTGCATTATTTCCACATGCAGATGTTTAATTTACATTTGATTTATATTGTCTTACAATATAAAAAAGAGTGCACCAATATGTGCAATGCTGGCCATTAGTTTCACCTTGGCTATATGAGATGATCTTTCCAGAATTCTGATAGAGGTTAGTTTTTGTTGAAGCCTTGCACAGTGATTGCTTTTCATTCTTTCATTTCAGTAAGATGCTCACTACCAATAATCAGGTTTCATTCAGGTATTTTGCTGAGGGATCTTTTATAAGTTTCACTTCAGGATTGCAAAGAAAAGATCAATTTCAAAACTGAGAGATGAATGGGGAATAAAGGATGATTTCTTTGAATCTCAACTATTTGATGAGATAGACAAATGAACTCTAGTGGAAGGACTCAGTTTGAAACAATTAGATATTTGGATGGATGTAAGCAGGCACATAAGGGTCTATATTACCATTCTAGCTACAAAACTTGATTCAGTTTTTTGGTATCTAGGGTCGTCTGAGAAGACCTACAGTATCTCCCTTGGCTTCTGCATGCTTGTCCAGCAAGGTATAGATAACCTGTTGTTCTTGTGTCATATTGTCATATTTGTCAGCTTCACATAGATATCTGAATACCTATGGTTAGGTAACAGATTTGTACCCCATGTTGGATTGGACTGAATTCCCTTGTAGAAGTATAGTTCTCATTTCACTAACTACAGTAGGCTCTTAACTCACTACTTTGAGCATGATTAGCAGGGTAAAGTTGGATATGGTGAATCACACATTACAGAGTGCCCCTGGTCTCAATTCTACACACATCTTTTTAATGCTATTTGACTCCTCATGCCTAGCATGTCTAAGACATATGTACAGAGGTGATAGATATAACACAAGAAATACAGAGAGATTTGTGCCCTGTGTAGGCAGACAGAGTAGTCTAGGACGTCTTAAAAGGCACTAGATGCCTTTGTATGAGCAAGTGAACGGAGCCTTCTGTACCTCCAATACCAGAAAAATAGTTTTATTACAGTATAACTTTACATAGAGAAGAAAATAAATCTTATAAGTCAAAGATGTTTGAAACAAATGCAGAATTCCAAGTATGATTAAGAAAGTGCATTGCACTGTGATTTTAATAACCCTGCACAAATTAGACATTATGAATAAGGCAACAGGTACAGCATTACAATAACCATTAAAGTCACAGAGAGTGGTTTGTGATATCCTGTACTAAATAACAATGTAAGTTAAAATTAGAATTTAATGTGGATTGTTTTTCATTCAGATTGATGAATCAAGTGGCAGAATTCTGAGAAGTGTCTGAGCAGCTTTCTGAAAACACGTATTAGCTCTAACTGCTGGGGAAAAAAGAAAGAAATTAAGATCTATTGTTTAAAACTAAAACCAGCCTGTTTGTTCAGAATTTTATTAGGTTTTGTGGGGAAGCACACATAGAGCATGTCCCATGCCAGAATGCTTAGATTATTTTATTATAAATTATATATGTACATTCTCAACCCTGAAATTCTTGATCAAAAAAACTGCTTGGAAATGCTACCAGATTTCCAGATTATTAGTTAAAATTATTAGACTCTGTTATCTGTTCTGCAAAACAGTTAGGGTAGTCTCAATTATCCCTTTCATTCAATACCTGCCTACATGCCCAAGCAATCTGCTATGTTTGCTGTTATCAGACATCTTGGCTGGCATTTCTAGGACTAAGAATGTGATAAGTTTCTGAGCATACTCTTAAGAAGTCATCACACCTAAGTTCTCAGTATTTTTCCTCATATGTCTGTCTTCTTGCAGGCTTCACACTGCAGCAGTGAGGATGAAAAGCTCAGAGTTGAGGGGTAATCACGGTTTGAAGAAAAACTGCCCATATCAATCCTTAGTAAACAGAGGAATTAAGTCTCTGTGACTATTATCAGCTGTAAGTAGAACTTGCAGAAGCATTCTTTCCTTTTAAAGAAAAATAATAAAAATAATTAAATTTACTATCTAGAGGTTGTGTGGACAAAGTTTTAGAAAGACAATTTGACCTACTATCCTTCATATCAGAAAAAGAAATGGACATCACAATAGTCCTTGGTGAGGACTTAGAGAAGTAAGGCAGGGTAAAAGAGCTAGGCTTACTCATGAAACTGAATTCGACTCCACAACCTAACTCTTTCAAGCTATTGACAGAGATGTGAAATACACAATAAGAAGTAAAATCTAATTTTCCTGGAAGAAATTTAAGTTTAATCTCTGATTAGTATAAATCAGACAACATATCTGGGATATTAAGTAAAAATTAAATAAAAAAATAATTATTCATATCTGAAACATAAGAAAACATTTCTAAGGCAATTAATTTATCTTCTAATAGCTGCCACAGAGAATAATTTTTCCCCAGCAAGATTTAGGAAGTGTCTTTGACAAAACTTTTTTGACTATCATTTTTAGAAGATCTCATATTTTAGCATATCTAGGTACAGTCTTGTCTATCCTTTATCTGGAGATTCTCTCTCAACTGTCCTTCCCTTTGAATGCTTGAGTTTTGCCTTTTTCTAAAGTAAGGTACAAGAGTTTCAGATTATTAAAAAAAAAAATTTAATGATATCATAGAAGTGAGGCTTTTCTTAAAAGGCATCCTTAGAGAAACCTACAGGTTCTTGGAGCTTCCTCTCAGAACTGAGTTACCTGTTAAGGACTTCACGTTTCTTTGAGGAGATCGGTCCCAACCGGAGTGTTCATATGACTTCTACAGGAGCCAAAATTTCTCACTTTTCACGCTGGCTGCAACATACACTTCTCTAACCTTACTTTCATTGGCCTAGATGTATAAGAGAATGAATGTCTGGAAAAGTAAAACCCACAAATAGATCAAAACACAGGAATGTAAATATAGCTCCCTATCTCCCCAGACAGAAAGTGAGAGGGAGAGAGGACTACATCTGGCAGATGTTCAGCTCACTGCTTATTGCTTCCAGGTGCTGGGACAGTAAGGTGATGGTGCTCTCTGGAATAGAACTGCAACCAGCTATAGCTTCTTTCCCAGGTATTTGATTGAATTTAGGGGAGTCCCATCATAAAACCAAGTGACAAGATCCACACGATAAAGGCACTAGTCTCTAAGGAGAGAAAAATATTATCACAGAGAAAGAAGTGGCTGATGTGGTTTCAATAAAAAATGAATACCTTAGTAGAATATCCAGCAAATGTAACAACATAATTAGCAGATATAACACTGATGTCATCCATGAGATTCACTGTAGCTTTGACATCTTTAATTTCACTTTCATTTACTTCTTTGTTTTCCTGATGCACTTCTGAGAACATCTGTGAGTATTTGTTTTTATTCCCAACATCAGATATCCCTCAACAACCTCTGTGTCTCTTTTTAATTATGATGAAATTCTGAAGACAGTATAATCTTACATTCTTTATTCAAAAAACTTAAGAGGAAATGCCTTAACTGAGTCGTTACAGATTTGGGCCCACATTGCTTTCCTGCTACAGTATGGAGATCTTTCCACTATCAAACATGGAGTATTATACAACACATGGAATTTTAGGACTCAAATCAGCAGCATTGTGGAGCAGGAAATTGGTCTGTCTTATAATAAATATAACCAATTTATTATCTCTATACCATGAGGTTTTTCTGCTACACATTAATGTATTCTGTTCTCCTGCTTATCTTTAGTCATCACCATCACAAATAAAATCAAAATCAAATATCCTTACCATAAGGCTTCATATTATTATGTACTGAAGCAAAAATTAATATACAAGAAGGCTCTCAAAGACCTTGGTAGAAATTGGTACCGACAGCTACATTGAGTAATCTGAAACATGTTTTCTTTTTTCTTTTTTTTTTTAACATTTAGGCCTAAACAAGCCATGGTGACACCAGAGAACAACAAATGTATTAAATAACAGAGTGTCTACATTCAGGAAAGTGTAGCTTTTATTAAAACTTGTGTATATTCACATTCTTTTCTTTTTAAACTTACTGGAAGCTGCATTCATAGGAAAAAGTACATCCATTTTAAACATCTTTAAGTGAATAGATATATTGGAGCAGAAGAAGTTTGGAGGAAAAGGCTTTCAGGTGTTACTGATACTTCAGTCAACTACAAAACCCTCCCATAAACCTTACAGCTTATGACTGCAACAGGAAGCAAAAACTAAGGTCAGGAACAGTCCTCCGACCTCCACATCACTGGAAGTGAACCCAGGAGCAGCTCACGTGGAGGTAAGGAAGACCTGAAGCCAGGCTGCAGCTTTCCCCACTTGGGCTCACTCCATCCAGACCAAATGTGCATGAGCCTATGTGAAAACACTAAACTTGCTGTAGTTTTCCCTCTCAGCAGTGACCTGGAGTTTGATCTACATCTGCATCTATAAGGGACTTTTTGTCCCTTATAAACCATGTGAATGCCTTACACCAAAAATGGGTTTTTTTACATTTTAATTGTAAAAAGTAGAGACTGCATTAGCTTGTGGTTAAAGGACAAGCTGAAACATAAAAGACAAAGGGACAAGCCTGAGTTCTGCTTCTGCGACCTCAGATAATTTAATTTCCCTCTCAGTTCCTGAAAAATAGAACAGGAATGATAATCAATAATGTTTCACGACCTTACAGAGATACTGTGTGCATCAATGCATGGCAATATGATGGGAATCAAGTCTGTGAAGAAACTCCTAATATCTTTATTTCTCAACTCTGCAGGAGTTTCACGGTCATAACTACCCTGAAAATTTCCATATCAAAATTACCATAAAGTTGTTGTGGTTGTTCCTGCTGTAGGCAGAAAAGGAAAGAGAAACTAAGAAAAAAACCCTTAAAAGGCAATTTTCTGAGCCACTATCTCCCATCGTTATGCACTTAAGAAAGGCTTCAAAAGCCCTGTGAATGAAGCACTCCATCCTCACGTTTTTGTGAGACAAGGCTCAGTGCCTACGAGGTCCAGGCTTTGCTGCACATGATGGTAGCAGCTGAAATTGCAGTGCCACCGTGGTGCAACCTCACAACTTTTCCTGTGTTATATGACCTCCTGAGCAAACAGATGGATGAGGAAAGAAAGGGGACTGAAAGGAGAATAGGCGCTATATTCCCTTTATAACATCCAGTAAATACAGGTTTATCTAGCTGAGAAAAAGTTGAAGACGCTTGAACTGTTTCAGCTTCTGGCTGTTCCCTGGCTAGCACTGCACCAGTAATGGCTGGAGCACGCAAAAGTATAAATTATATGAAGTCTGCTGGATGCTAATCAATTCCTTTCTGCTTTGAGATGTTTTGAATTAAAACTATTCTTTGGGATATGACAGGTATCATTTCTTTCACACAGACTCTATCAAAGAGACAAAGGTAATAAAAATGGGTATACCTGCTGCTCTGTTCACTATATCCACAGACAGGCAGGGTGAATAAGCACTGCAGAATTTGGCAATGTGTTCTTAAAATTATAAGTAATGATGACTTTGAATGATAAATCTACAGTGCACAGAGTTCTTAAACTCAGAGAGGCAGCAATGACTCTTTACATTCCCAAACAATATAATTTTAGGACTTACTTCCCAATACAGAACATTTCCACACTGCCACTCCCAGATATGTCCTGTAAATCAGTACAGATAATGTAATTCAAATTTTGGCAACTTTCCAGGAAGGCTATACAGCTCATTGCTGAAGAACATAAAATATAAATTGAATGGGAGATCCTGTTTTGTGGAGCTTATTACTTTCCGCTGCTGCTAGATGTATTCACACATTCCAGCTGACCTTAGTTTTCACAGCAGGAGAGACTAGCTTGAATTTGCCACCTTCATTGCCCCTTTTATCCATCCCACCAGAAATTTAGGTAGCTGAAAATTAGAGCAACATGAAGCTTCAGGGAATCAATTCACAAGGAGTGATATTAAATTTTCCTTCAATCTGGAGGCACATGCAGCTGTGACATTTGGATTTCAGATAAAACCACATGAAAATGCCCTCACCAGGGGGCTGGTCCGGGGAAGAGGCAGAGGGGAAGGCTGATATTGGCTAACTCTGTCCTTATTCCCTCTACAAGTGGCCTCGTATGAGAGAGCATGAGAGTTTCTGGGGGAAGAAGAGGGACTTACCAATTAGGACACAAATATACAAGGTATCTTGATTTGCAGAGCCAGCTGCATCAGCAACACTAGAAGAAACTTAGATGGCTCAAGGTTTTGAGCTAAGGATTTCCAGAGCATCCAAGTATTCTTATGATCCATGAAGTGGGAGAGGACAGACACTTTAGAATAAGCCCTGGTTGCTAAGGTTTGCTGTCACCCATGTGCCCTACCTCAAGCCAAATTGATCTCATTTTGTATTCACAGCATGCAGAACAGCAGGTGGATTTTTTCCTTTGAACCTTTGTCATCCTAATCTACATCTGTATTCCCTAATATTTAGAAATATTCCAGCTCCTGATTTCTGATCAACAAGGTCTGAACCAAACAAAAATATCAACCTAGTCACTCCAAAAAAAATCTAGTTTCAGCCTCTCTTGAGAAGTAGAGTTACATAAAGAAGTAGGTTTGTAACTAAAGGCCAAGCCAGTTTGTGTTAGTGGTTTTATTACAGATATATCACTGTTCTGTTAATGACATAACAACTGTGATGGCATTTATTTAATGACTCCATAATTGATAACAGTATTGAGAAAAAACAGAGTGTATGAATTCTCACAATACCATCCACCAAAGAGAAATATCTTTACTGCACAGGCAGGAGCAACCACATTTTTACACTCCTGCCCCAGAGGAGTTTTTCATTAAATACATATTTACTTACAGAGCTAAAGTTCAATGGTGATAGTTATTTCACAAACAGTGTCCTGCAGTTTATAATTATTAAAGTCGGCTAGTCAGCAGAGGGCACTGAAGGGAACATTATAATAGATTCTGTTGATGTAATCACCGCTGCCACCAACTCCTGATGGCTTGAGGCTCAGTATGAATGAGTGTCTGCAGCCGCTTGTATTTTATTAAAATTGTTGTTTGTCTAATAAGAAAGCCATTTACCTGCTGTGTGCGATGATGTTCCTTGATAGATGTTATTGCTTCCTTTCCTCTCGCTCATTGTTTTGGCTCTTGCAGAAATATGGGAGAATAACTTTTTTTAAATTTTTTTTTTTTTTTAATTTTTCTGATGTATCTGAGAATATTATACACGGCATCCTCCTTCACCATTTCTGTCTGAATAATTGCTATTGCTTATCTCTAAATGTATACCTACGCACATTACCTTTTAAATATTGGAATACTTAATCAGAGAGCTATCTGTTTTTTAATCATTGCTGAACCCAGAAAATGAATAGCATCTCTTTTCCCTATAGAAATCATTATATTGGTTCAGACCAATGGTATGAAAGTGATTTTACTTTTCTATTTTCCTTTTGATCTCTAATGGGTTTAAACTGGTATTCCATCTAAAGATCAAGGTCTGATATTCCAATATTTATGGTGGGTTTCACTGTAATAATTCTTGATGATTCAAATGAATATTCAATCCTTTTTAGTATTTTTCATTTGGGGAGCCTAAATTTCTTCCTGTAGTAATGAGCTTCAGCATCTAGACAGGCAATTCATTTCATTTTCTGCCAATCCTGGCAACTGCATGTTAAGGTTTGTGAGGATACTTCCTATGACATCATTGCATGTACCACGACTGGTGCATTTAGTGATGGGCTTATTGGGAATGTAATAACTCATCCTCAGTGATGCTGCAATTGTTATTCTTAATAGCACAATTGCACATGAAGTTGAATATTTCTGCCATACTGATTTTATCTCTTGTCTGCCAATATTAGAAAAGACAGGTTTATGAAAAACAAATTTTTGTTTTTTCTTGTTAGCTATAAACTTCCCACAATGGAAAAGATGTTACAGTTCTATAGATTTTTAACTCTCTGTAGAACTACTTATCACATATACATATTGCATATACATATATATATTACATATTACATATTGCTATTACTTATCACCCTGCAGTGATACAGGCTGGGCACTGCCTGGCTAGGGAACAGCTCTGCTGAAAAGGCCCCTGGGATCCCCTGGGCACAAGCTGGAGCATTAAACCCAGTCAGCACGAAAGGCTAACTGCATCCTGGCCTGTACAACCATGAGCACAGCCGGGAGACTAAGGGAAGTAACCATCCCTGTCTCTACTCAGCACTCGTTAGGCCACACCAGGAATATTGTTCCAGTTTTTGGTTACCCAAATACAAGAAAGATGTTGATAAACTTGGAGATGTTCAGGAGGCTGGAGCACATGATTTATGAACAGAGCTCAAGGCAACAGAAGTGGAACTGGGAGTGGAAAAGTGCACAGAGTGAGTTGAATAAAAACCCCATGGCCATGAAACCATTGAAATCTCTTGACAAGTGGAACTGCTGAGTTTTCCACAGCTCTAATACCATTCTACTCTGATTTTGAGGCATTTGCAGAAGTCTAAAATCAGTTTGCTTATAATCCCTGCTCTACCGGTGTTTTTTGAATTATTATTTTAGAAAGACTTTAATGTTAAATCAACATTCTCTTGAGTATCCAAGAAAAAGTTTCTGTAAAAAACATGTAATTTTGAAAGTGATGAAAGGCTAGGTGAGTGGCAAAGTATTTTTGAAAACTCCTAGCAGTGTCCATGATTATTTAAAATGCTATCCCTCATTTATCAGCCAAAGGTTATCACTGTATGCTGCAGCAGATATCTTCAGTAAACAAAACACATAACATGATTTACCGTTTTCTGCAGTTACCTTCTGTAACGACCTATACATTTCCAGTGCTTGATCATTGGTCAGGGTAAGGCCATTTAACCAATCCAGAATATATCTAATATTATACAGGGGCTATGATTATATATTGATGTAGTTTTGAAGCCAAACCTAAAATTATCAGTGTTCACTTTGTCTAGGTGAGGCAGCATATAGACTTCACACTCCAAAACCACACCAAAGTATCAGGAGTTTTGCTAAGTCTCAAGATGTGTCAAAGCAAATCTTTTTGTCTCAAAACCAGGGAATAGGAAGTCTGTAAGAAAAACACTCACTCACTGAAAAAAAGTAACTTCTCTGAGCATCTGTCTGTTGGACTTTCTCTTATTACCCCCATACCCACACCATCCCTTATAGAGACAGCAGCCTATTTTGACAAATGCCAGCATATTTGGCTAGAGATTTGTGGATGGAATATGGATGGAATATGGCCTTAAATGATCTTGAAAGAAGAGATAGGATATGAGGAAAATTTGGAAGTGGCACTTTTAAATTGATTACTGGAGTCCCCTTTTCAGAATCCAAGTATTGTTTTTCCCAAATCAAAATGTAACCAGAGTAGTACTGTACATGATTTTTTCAGTCTGTATTCAGTTATAAGTGGCATACAGTTTTCCAAATTGAGTCTCTGATTTACAAATGCCAGTTAAATGTCTTCTGCATACATGTTAGAACGCTTAATTTCTTTGCATAATAATTTTGGTAAACAGAGAACACTTTCAAATAAAGCATCATTTACAATATTAAATAAAAGAAATACTGGCATAAAAATCTGCAAGTGCAATTTGTTTTGACTTGCCATTTAGATTAAAATCAGTTTAACGTAAGCACTGTTGGGCTTTAAACAGTGCAATTAAACCTTATTATGTATGACAAATAATGCCATTATTAATGAGATCTTTCAAAGAAAAAGGTTATTTGGTTGAATTAAAATCTAAATTGCTCCACATATAATAAAAGCCACTGTCAAGCTCTGCACACAACACTCAGTTATGTCTCACACTTCATGGACGTGCCAAATAGAGGGCCGAGGGTGAGGAGCCTGCTGCCCTGTCTTTCACACAAAACAAAGGTACAGCCTAGCTCTGAGCGTCCATGGCTGCAACAGCTCTGCTAAACGAGCTCTGCAGGGGAAGTTTAGCTCTGCATTGCGGTGCCTAATATTTGAGTATGGCGAAGAATCCATGCCCTAAAATTGTCTGATGAAAATTATATACACAAAGGGATGCCCATCCCATGCACTGAACTGCAGTGCCAGAAATTCTGAGTTTCTGTGTCTTCACGGTAGAGCAGACTCATGCAAAAAAACAGCTAAGGACTATTTTGGTCTATTGCACAGGAGCTAATAAACCCCATTTAGGCATCGTGCCTCACGGATACCTTGATACCTTGATACCTCTGGCAGAGGACCGTGTGTTCACATGACTGGAAGTGCCCATGTCTGCTATGAGAGGGATGTGCAAGTAGAGGAGAGGAGAGAGGGTGCGTGCTCTTCAATCCCACGTAGCCTCTGTGTGTGTGCGCAGGCTGTGCACGTAACTCTGTGTGTGTGTGTGTGTGTGTTTGTGTGTGCGTCATGGTGGAGGTGATTAGAACTTCTGGCATTAGTCTTAGAAGGGTGTTCAGAGATTTGTAGATGTTTATAAAGTTTTTAAGCATCCAGTATTATAGTTTATCTTTTGTGTTATTGATATTGATCCTAATTGTATAATTCAGCTACTACCAGCTAAGTATCTGTCATTAACAAATCAATAAATCATTTTGATGCTAATTTGATTTAAACCACACGACTTGAGAAGTTTTTCCCTGCAGTAAATTGGAAACTGGATGTCCCATTTCCAAAATGGTGAAATAACTAAGAAGACTTGTGGGCAACACTTGTCATGTTTTGGTTTTTAATATATACTTTGTTGAACTGGCATATTATGGGCATGTAAACTAGACTGTCTGCTCATTTACAAGAGAAGTAAAGGGACTAACTTCAGATTTAAATGAGTCTACCATGTCCAGAGTTACTTTGCTGAATGCTGAAATACCTAAATAAGTTACTTGCTTAAAAACACTACACACAGTTTTCTAGTTTGGTATGAAGTTTAGTGAGGGGGTTTTGCAGAGCTAATTTCCTCCCCAGTCTAATTCAAGATATACGTGCCTTTGTGGTTCTTATCCAGACTCTCCAGTAGAGCTAGCAAAAGGCCCACTAGCTTTCTATGAAATTGATTAAATCTAGTTTAGGAGAAGCCATTTTTGCATCCCACCACAGAAAGCCTGGCACCCAAATCTTTGACTGTCAAAGCTACCAACAGCTGAAAAATAAATAATCATGCCAACATGAAAAATAAAAGAATAAAATGGAAGAAGGCATATTTGCAGAGTATGTAGCAGACTCTCGGGTTTTCCCTGATGCCAAGGTATTCTACTTCTGCTATACATGCCTGGTATTTTAAGACCATTAAGCAGAGAAGTTTCCCCATCTGTATTTATTTGTTCTGATCAGCTAATGAGAGCCAAGAATACTTCAGGAGAGGACAAAACAGATGAGGGAGGAAACACACCCTTTCTCAGCAGTTGCAGTGATACTGTTTGGTTTTTTTTCTAGAGTTGTTTGGGAAGGGAAAGAGCTCCCTTATGATGGTTGTACTGGAGGAAGCTGAGTATGGCAAGCCTCACTTTCCTCAGGAGAAGCATCATACATCTCAAGGACACAACACCTTCTGGTATCTGTGATTTAATGTATATATTAAGGTACACTCTCTTCTCGCTTCTTACAAACATTTGGAACTTGCTTAGTATCTCCACAAGGCTTTAGGATGTGGACATTTGCATTTGCATTTCCATTTCGTTTACTTATCACTTGCTTGGTGACATTTTCTTAAATGAGTTTATGGGTTGCTTACACATGCTTGCAAACATTTCTATATGCAAGTGCATGCATTCATGTTGTGGACATTTCATCATAATTTAAAAAATATATTCTAGGAGTCACAAGAGCATCCAACTTGGTAATGGACAGTTTAAAGCAAACAAGACATTCATAAAGCTGTTGGAAGATAAAGCTCAATATTTTGAGGGGTTTTAAAAAAGGATTTTCAGGGTTGGTGTATAATATCCCTCTAAGTGGTCTTAGACTGCATTTTGAGACTGTAATTACAACCTGTTTTGAACTGGCCGTGCTTAACAAAAACAGAGGGCGAAGATTAAAGTATATCTGGCAAAGACGCCCCAGTTTCATGATGACAATTCTACCTACCTTTTTGAACTATGTATTAGAAGAGTGAATTCTTATTCCCTTTCTTGCAATAGGTTTGTCTGAGAGCATGTGGTGGCAGAATTTGTCCCTAGACCATGTTATGCTTTTTTGAAGGTGAAGTGGCATTTGGGGGCTGTTATAGGCAGACAGTGAATAAACATACATAGTTGAGCAGGTAAATGCAGTAGTTTAGACTATTTGATTCTATTTAATGATGGAGTGCTTAAGATGTGAAAACAGTAATTCCAGTTACTTAGGGCACTAAAATGTATTTTCACGGATGGACCTGATAGATTTTCTGTTTAAGACAATCAGATGAAGAATTTAGGCAATAATTTGCATTGCAGCCTCATTTGTTTCTTTTTTTCTCCCCCTGCCCCTTCCCCCCCTCCAGAACTAGCAAAAAAACAGATGTGGTTACTTTGTAAGCAATATAATTTCTAGTGAATAACTGGCCCGAGTCACACATTGTATTATAACCCATCTTTCCTCCACGTCCTATGCTGAGGTTCATATACCTCTGAACAGGGTAGCAATTAAATAGTTCTCTAAGATAAGAGGTGTTTCAAAGTCATGCTAAGAGAAACATCACCAAGACTAGTTAGCTTAAGTGAAGTTTTAAAACCCATCTGTGCTTTACTAGATCCTTTGAATGGGCCTAAATGCCTGCAACCTGTTCTTGTTAGAAGGAGTAACAGGAATGGCAAGTCTATCCTAAACAGAAGGAAAAAGGACTTGGAATGTGTTTGGTCAACACATTGCTGCTCTGTCACCAGGACAATAACTCATTCCAAAACATGAAAAGTCTCCTGGCCACTCTCCAGTCAGGGCAACACTTTTAAAGCGATCATTTATGCTCAGGTTTCAAATTAGTATTTTTGCACTTTACTGCCAATCTAAGGTATGATAATTCTAAATTTCTCATTCTTCTAATGAATGAATGATAGTCTTAGAATGTACTTCATTATGCTTTTGACTAAGACACCACTTCATAAAGTATTCCAGAAGATAATTACAGCTGAAGAAAGTGTTCCCCAGGTAAATAGCCTATAACTAGTACAAAATATCCTGTGCATGTGTTTTATTTTAGGATTCCTTGTTTTGGTTCCTCAACAGGTAAAGGCATTCTGAATAATTACCAATGCTATCTGCATGATGCACTATAATTTTCTTCTAGAGACTGAGTATTTATTTATACTGATATGTCTGATCTTCTAGGGAACTTCTATCAAGGCATAGTAATCAGTCTTGGTGTCAACAGAAAAGTGCTCTGCTCTGCAATATTTAGGAGATAAAGAAGCTAAATTAACCCTACAAGATACTGCCTTTATATACTATAAAGCCTAAAGAATCTGAACATCTGAATGTATAGATGAGAAATGAACTCAGTCATCCTTAATGGAACGCGGTTTTATATATTACACTACATCATAAAGTGTTAAGTATGTTTATTTGTGAAGAGCTCAAATACAGAAGTCCAAAACCTTTAGTTCTCATTTAATATGATTTCACAGAAAAAGTGAATTAATTAAATGAACTTGAACACACTTAATTAACTACTTTTTCTTATAAACTCTTTGATATTGTGCATTAATTTTTACAGATAGCTGGCTTATAGCTTCTCCAACTCTAACAATTGTGATTTTATTGACTTGCAGAGAATAGGAGGTGCACCATTTTAATGTTTCAGAAAGGTGTATTCTTTCATGAATTTTTTTTTTTTTTTATAAAAAACACAAGTCAAAATTCAAAAAATTTTCTTTGAAAACTGTAGCATTTCTTTGCCAATGGCTTAAAGACTGCAAAGCTTAACCCTACTGTTATGAATGTAAGGTATCATTGAGCTATAAAGTAGTTTATATCCCTTAAAATGGGTTAAGAGTGTAGAATCTGGTACACAAAGCAAGTTTAAAGAAATAAATACATACACTTCTTCTGGAATGTAATAATCCAATTTATACAGCATTCTCCATTAAAAATTGAGTATAAATATAGCCTAGCACAAATTGTTATCATCTCATTTGTTAACTTTTTGTTCAAACACCTCCTCTTTTGAAAAAAGCAATACCACATAAATACCTCCACATCATGTTCTCCTTGAATTCCATATTCTCCAAATACATTTTAAAAACTTTATAATGTTCTGGCAAGTGAAATGTTGATAGCATTGCCTCTCTGGCTAACTGGTAAAGGCTTACTGACTTTTCGCATTTTCCCTTCTCTTTACTGCAAACATTTGTTATTTCAGTACTAAAACCTGTAATATACTCATAGCAGAAAATATTATTTGTGCCATATGAATGTGATTTGTATTCTTCTTACACAGTGGTGACATCTCCCTTAGTGTTTCAGTTCAGAACAGGAGTGCACTTTTGAAGTGGATCTCCTGGTCACCCCTGGTCACCTACCATGTGTTAGTTCACATCATACAATGACCCTTGAATTCCATGAGCTGGGTGAAATCAGATGGAACTGAACTAGAAGATGTGCTCCAGAACTGCATGTGATGTGCTCCACCAACTCATGGGGCATTCAGTCCACACAAATGGGCTAGAATTAGTCAGAAGCAAAGACCTTCTGAAATATGTGCAGAACAGGCACTAGGATCACAGCATCAACTGATCACTCTACAAATCCGCTCCTATTTGTCTACACCACTTCAAATTTAGACATAGTGGAGCCCTGTTCCATGATTAATACTTCTAACTGTTACTGAAATAGAAATAAATAACTATTGAGGTAATTAAGTTATGTACACACAGGTGAGTGCCTGACCACATCAAGCAACACCACGAGTTAATACAAATACCTTGGTTGTAATTCAGGAATACTTGAACTGTATTGAGTCCCTTGGATATGGACTGATTATGAAACATTATCATTATGAAACATGATTATGAAACTGTATCAGAAATAGTGTGGCCAGCAGGACTAGGGGGGTGATCGTGCCCCTGTACTCGGCACTGGTGAGGCCGCATCTTGAATACTGTGTTCAGTTTTGGGCCCCTCACTACAAGAAGGACATTGAGGTGCTGGAGCATGTCCAGAGAAGGGCAACGAAGCTGGTGAAGGGCCTGGAGCACAAGTCTTATGAGGAGCGGCTGAGGGAACTGGGGTTGTTTAGCCTGGAGAAGAGGAGGCTGAGGGGAGACCTCATCGCGCTCTACAACTACCTGAAAGGAGGTTGTAGCGAGGTGGGTGTTGGTCTCTTCTCCCAAGTAACCAGCGACAGGATGAGAGGAAATGGCCTCAAGTTGCACCAAGGGAGGCTTAGACTGGACATTAGGAAAAATTTCTTTACTGAAAGAGTGGTCAGGCCTTGGAAAAGGCTGCCCAGGGAAGTGGTGGAGTCACCATCCCTGGAAGTATTTAAAAGACGTGTAGATGAGGCCCTTAGGGACATGGTGTAGTGGGCATGGTGGTGTTGGTTGACAGTTGGACTCGATGATCTCAGAGGTCTTTTCCAACCTTAATGATTCTATGATTCTATTATATTCTATTTTGATATGGCTCCATTTATTCACTCTCTCTTCCCATCCCCTCATATCAATTCCACTCTTCCTGGAAGTTAATCTATTTCACTCACCAAAATGCTTCATCAGCTATTCATTTCCCACTTGCATGATACACAGCTCTTCATTAGTATGTGTGAGAGAAAAACAGTATTTCAGACTTTAAAAAGACCATTGCTGTAGCATGGAAGTATTTCTTAGGTTCAGCTGCAAAGCTCCTACATAACAGTATTGTCGCCTTGTTCTTCAGGAAAACCTCCCATAGGAGTTTTCTCCCACACCAGCTCTGCTGAATCATCTCGAGGCTGATCACCTTGAGGACAGTATGAATGGTGAGCCTCGGGAGGCTGAGCTGGCAGCACCTACAGAAACTATGGAATGTGAGAAAGATATATTTTCTCTTTCCTATTCTATATTTGGTTCTGAGGTTATGATAGGGTTATTAGGTACCAAGTGGAAATGAGGAGGAAAAAGTGAGTGACAACATGTAATAAAAATAATGACTAACTGCAGCAGGCTGAGAGACTGGGAGATGTGATGGGGGAAAAAGGAAAATCTACTAAAGTAAAGAAGAGGAAGTTGGGTCAAAAGAAAGCTGACATTTAGCCCTTCTTTTCAAGACTCTGTAATAAATTCATATCCTATGAATCTACCTCACCTTCAAAAAATATTCCCTTTCTGGTTTTGTTTCATTTGAAGCAAACTTTTACATTTCAGCATGAACACTGTCTCATTAGAGCATTTTAAGCATTTACAGCAGCTGGAACTTTCAGAGTTCATCTTTTTGAGTGTATTACACAGACCATTCTGATCTACTTGTGTATGAATTTATCTATCATGTTGCCAAGCACAGAGTTTTTTGATAGTCCCTTTTCTATCATCACAGAATCTGAAAGTGAATCTTAACTCGGTAAAGACCTCCAGACTCTATTTTTAATTCTTAAAAAAAGAAATAAACAACCAAATCCCACTGTCTAGTGCAGGAGACATAGACGTGTTAAGCCAAGACAAAATATACAGTAGACTACATCCATGGGTAAATCAGGTATCTATTTTTACACTGAAATTCAGCTTTTCTAAAAGTAAAAATCTGTTTTTAATCATTCCAGCAGGCTCTGGTGGTTCCTTTGACAATTCCTAACTCATAAATAAGAAAGATATTTGTTCATGTATTGCTATTTCTTTTATCTTCTGAACCATTTATAATAGTTAATAACCTTTCTTGAGGTACAGTTACTAAAAGTGGACACTAAACAAATAATGATTTCCACAGTGCATACAAAGGAAAAGTTCCCTTCCAATTTATATTTGATGTTTTCCAATTTATCCATGAAATAATAGAAGCACACATGCACATGCTGAAAATCCATGTTCCAAATGTTATCTCACATGGCTGCTTCATCCTTCTTGAAGTCATTGCTTTCCAAAGTAGTGGTAGCCCTCCCATGTTACAAATATGACTTTTTTCCTGTTTGGTGCATGACCTGGTATTTATTTGAATTAAAGCACAAATCATAAGGCCAGTTACCCATGCAGCATGACAGTTCTGCTGATATGACCTGTCATTACTTCCTCCTCCACCTGTTTTTGTGACATTTGTGAACTTTGTCAGCAATATCTTTATGTTCTGTTCATAAAAATACCAAAGAACAAAAGACTGGGAACTTATCCTTAGGAATCATACAAGAAATAAATAGTGGAAGATTTCACTTTTATTTTTTTCTTCCTAATTGACTGTTTCTATTCATCAATCATTTTCTTCACCAGACCAGATTTTTTTCTAGATTTGTTCCTGTCTAGATTCCTGCTACAAATTTCAAATACCCTTCCTTCTTTGCCAGTATAAAGTATTTCATTTAGACAAACCAGAAAAGCAAGAGAGCTAATGCTCTTCTGTCTTATATCCTGTTCGTTCATTAAAATTGATTATTTGATTAACTAATGAACAGTTCACAAAACAAGTTTCTTGCAGGAGCTGAACTGTATATTTCATAAACTGACAAAACTACTGAAAAACAGGTGAATGGTTTCTTCTTGGCCAGATCACTTTTTTTTCAGACACTTATGTATAAAACACAAAGGAATACTAAAAGTCAGCCGCAATGACTCTTTCTTAGAGAATAAGAAGAAAAGGGACTAAGTTACCAACATCCAGGCTTTAGTAGTGTTTGATTTGCATTGCTTTCCTCTAACCTCTGCTTTTTAACTAACATTGACTATCAAAAGAGAATAAGGATTAGGAAGTACTTGGCTTACTTCAACTAAAAGGTGAGCTTTTATACTATATGAGGATTGTTAAAATCAGCAAAGGAATAGAATTGTTGCATCATCTTTGATTAAACTGAATGACATACCAACTGAAGAAAAATAAAGAGTTATATGCCTTAGACAGGAAATTCATTTCTATGGACGGAATGCCATTTATCTGTAAAATACTCTATTCTATATATTTAGATTTTACTTTGTATTTTACAGCAAAACTTCCTGATCAGTTCCTGATCTCAAAATATACTTTGCTTAAATTGCATGATAGATAAGATGAGATTGGATTGATCAGAACAGTCAACCACAGATGATCTTAATGATAAAGATTAAGAGTTTCTACAATTATATGATGCCTCAGTAAATGTGGTGTATCCTGGGTTGGGTTGAGTTTATAGATTTGCTTATACATATCTTTGAGTACACAAATTAACAACAAGTCAAAACCATTTTTCATATATTTCTGTCTTTCTAAATATTCAAAATAGAACCATTTATAAAATCAAATTTACCAACTGGTCTTAATTATAAGTAGAAAAAGCTATGCTGCACAGGATCAGTTCATTTGTAATACTTGAAAAAGCAGTTCAGAATTATTATCAGAATGAAAAGTGAAGAGCTGGTTTGTTTCAAGGTGGAATAGAAGATATTAGTCAGGATCACAGCATCATGGATCTAAGTACTGTATAAGCACACAAAAACTGTGTAATACACTCAAAAAGATGAACACGAAGAACTGCACTCTCAAGTTCATGTCAGTTGCTGGCACAGTGGAAGCTCAGGGGCAAATACATACTTTGTTCAAAGTTGTATAATTTTATATAAATGCAAAACAGTAATTCCCTCTTTAATGACATCATCAGTAAAGTAAATTAAAAAAATAGATAATACTATTATAATCTAGGCCTGGAAAACCAATACATTCGAATCATAATAATATGCATGGCAACAAGACGGGGAATAGTCAGTATCATTTGCTAGTGTTTGCATTTAACATGTTGGTATTTAATTTGCATTTAACTTTAACCCAGAGCTTATGATGCCTGTGTTTTGAATTAATAAAACATGTTCTGGAGATTATTACAATCCCTTTATAGCTTTATTTACACTGCAGTACAGATATACATTATCAACTATAATTCTATGTCAATGTATTTGGGCTGAGAGGAAAATTACAGTTTTGCAAACAGGGTTGGACTATTTTGAACATAGGTTACATTTTGTCTTACAACTTTCTAAAGCTATTAGAACTATTACACTCTTAAACTATTAGACAATTAAAACTAATAAAATTATTAGAATTTTTTAAAACTTCATTTTAGGTAAAAATTTGCCCTTATTTCCCTCTTTATGAAAACATATCAGCATATTTTTACTTTTCCATTTAAATTGTTAGATTTTGACACTGGAAGCAAATTGGGTGTGCTAATGACTCAATTCCCAATCCAATGGGGTATCAGATATAGAGTCTCATCTCTGTCTCACAAGTTTGTGACCAAAATAGATAAAAGGCCCTCCTCTTGATTTTTTACAAGGATCCTGACTTCAGAAAGTCTGGCCCTGTGCTATAACTGTATTGTTAAATTTACGTACAATGGCACAGAGTTATACAGTAGTCATAATGTCACAAATATAATTATCTCTATAGAAGTCCCACTGGAGAAATAATAGATGAAACAATACCGTAAACTTTTAATAAAACACCTTTTAAAATGTCACTGTCATTTCAGGCCCATGCAGCAGTTAAAATTTATTTCTAATGCCTAGCTATTTCTGATTACCCAGATTTAATCTTTGACACATTTACTGTTGCAAGGCAGACACTGCATTAATCAGTCAGCCTTAGGCATACCAGGCCCAGTTGCCCATTTTGATGTTCCTTTGAGCCTCTAAGGTAAAAAAATATATGAGCATATTTTGCAAGAAACCCGCACTCAGTTTCCTGGAAAACTAAAAGCATATTCTATAGACTGATTACAGCCCCAGCCCACAATATTCAAATGAATATAGTGACCCATGCAAAAAGACGACCAAACAGGAAAACTGAACACAACAATGATGCTGATAATTGTATAGGAAACAACTGAATTTTTCTTCTCTGCCCTTGAGACTGAGTGAGCCAGCATAAATTGCATCACATCAAAGAAAGACAGCTAATTTCTTTTACCTCTTGTAAGAGGATGGTGGCATCCAAACTATGTGATGGAAATGGTCCCTGGCCCATGCTAAGTTCTTAAACTATACTCATGCTACCTTGCCCAAGCTAAAGCTACAACAGAAATCCTGCTGAGAAATTAATGATCTAGTCAGTCATGTGCCAGTGCTCAGCCTTGCTCCCTCACCCTTTTGACTCTACCACTGTAAGTGCAGCCAATAAGGCACAAGGCAATTTGTCTCAGCTATACACGCATGTCTGTAGCTCAAAGCAAGTAGTAAAGCCTTTTGCCTGCTCAGACCATCAGAGCAGCTTTCAGATGCCTGGATTAACCAAAAAGATACTAGGTCAGGCTACAGTAATTTGAAATACTGCAAAATTATTCCAGGAGTCTGAAAGGAATAGAAAATAGTCGCAATCAGAATTTGATTTAATGGCGTGCGTTGTTTTCTAACTTATCCATTCATCTTTTGTCACTACTTTGGAGCTAGTTACACTTTCTGTACTTTGCCTTCTCCTTTCAGAAGTGCTTCCCAGTGGTCAGCTGAGTTTCTAGGTCATGATTGTCTTGAAATGAAATCTTTCAAATTTTTTATGTCCAGCCAGAATGGTGCCTACATGTCAGCAGTTTGTCACCTTGTTTCTGAGTTACAGGCAGCTACAACTCTGTTTTCAGGAGCAAAGACAAGTGAACTTCACAAAAGGTCTTTGAAAAATGACATGTTTTATTTAGCAGCTCTAATAAAGTTCTACTATAAAAAATTGTTAAAAAGCAATCACCCAGCAAAAAGCCTCCAGACACTTTTAGTCTCACTTAAGTCTATATTTCAGTCCAAGCTAAATTGGATAAAATTTCTTACCAGGTTTCAAGAATAATTCCCGTACACAACAGGCTCTTTCTAGATGTGAATGGCTTTCTCACTCTACTTCTTTCCTTGAATATAACATGGATTTTCATTTCAAACTCTGCAGGGATTATTTCGCCTCCATGGGCAGGATTAATCAGGATAAATATAGACATCTACGTCTGAACTAGTTGTCTAGACTTTCGATAATGTCAATGGAAAGAAATAAACACTCTTTTCTTGTGATTCATCTCACACTAAAATAAATGTCTAAAATAAGTCAGATGAATCATGTTCTAAGACAGCCTATTTCTCTCCATTACTTATAAAAGAACATCAGTCAACTAGTTCAGATGAAGAGAGCTACATCTGCTCTAACGAATCTCACTCCAAGCATTTTCTGGGTGGGTGCCCTGTTAGTCAATCCAGTTCTTCACATTGGAGGAGGTATGGGAACAGGAAATTAAAACCATGAGTGCATCTGTCTAAGGGGCAGCTGTTAGCTATATCTGATGGTGGCTACTCAACCTTGCTATCCCAAAAGATGCCGTATGCAGTACTTTTTAAAAAGTAGTCTTACAATTATTCCAGAAAGCTACAGTACCATTAAAGGAAAGTCAAAGAGCATTCTACTATGTCTTCATAGATTTTTTCTTCTTTATTCTGTGTTGGGCTGTGACACCACAATTCAGAAGCTGTTGGGAGTTCTAAGATTTCCTGATCATATTTGTGAGGAGGAGGTAAAAATTAAGCATCCATAACAGCTGAAAATGAAAGACAATGCAAACTATGGTTACAAAGCTCTCAGAGCCAAAATCGCAGGCCATATCCAAAAGCAAAAGTGGCCCTTGACAGTTTCCTAACATTTTTTACTAGTTTTCACAGCTGCAATATTTATAATGACATAATGAAATCCCAACCATAATTGTAAAAGAAAGCCTGCTCCTATATTTTTGTGGTTGGGATTTCAGCCCTGGTTTTCAGACATGTGAATAGACTTTCATTGTTGCATTTATTTTATTCTTCTGTAGTGGAAAAATTGGAGAGTGCTGGGTAATTAGCTCTTATTCATCTCAAAATGTACCATTGTAGTTTACTATCAACCTGTCAGATAAGCAATCACTACTCACAAAATGATTTCTTAGGTATTGTTTTGTCCTTTTTTGGGCCTAGTTTTCAGAAGTGCTGAGCAGTTTCACTTCTTGGAGGAGCCAGGCCTTTGTGTGAATGTATGCTACAAAAAGCCAGATCATGCTAACAAAAGGGTACTGAAACAGAAAGATGATATACAGAGGAAAGGAACTAGCTTTGTACTGAAATTCCCGCTGATTTTCCAGAAAGAGTTGTGTGTCCTAAGAGAAACCTTTCTAATGCATTTGACAACAGGCAAGGTTAATGCAACTAGTATAACTATTCAGTAAGTATTTGAGAGGTAAGATCAGCTCTTTAAAATTTGTACATATGTAGTTAAATACTTTAACTTCTGTTATAAGCAACACATCTGTGACTATTTTAATTAATCTTTCTGTGACAACATATAGCAGTGGATAGAGCGGACAGTTAATGTTTATCATTCCTTAAAAAAATACTTTGGGCACTATTAGACTGCTTTATATATTATTAATACCCTGTGACGAGAATTAGGAAAAGTAATTTCCATCGAAGTCAACGGGTGTTTTCTCTTTGACTTCATTCAGGCAAGTTTTTCACATGTGAAAGTAGAGAACTGGAGTCAGTCAGGCCACTCATCCTAAGTTAATTAAGTCCTTAAGCACTTTGCTTTTTCAGAGTTCCTGTGATAAGTGCAGCGCAGGCCAGGTCCTTAGTCCATAAGAATAACCCATTGATTTTTTGTCTTTTTCATAATAATAGTCATAATAGCATGCACATAGCAAAAAAAGGATGTAATCTGAGGCAGAAATTTTGTGTGTGACCTCGGCTATGATTTTCATTCTCCCTTATCTCATATCTTTTAATTAGCAAGGTAATACAGCTAGCGTCATTTGCTTAACTGAATAAATACACTCTGTAGGCAGGCTAGGAAGGCTGAATCTTAGGAAAATAAAGAAAATCTTCTGTATGCAGAAGTTGAAGTTACAGAGGTTCTAAAATACATTCTAGGATGATCATCTACCCCATATCTGAATCATCTGAATAATCCTGGGAGGAAGACTTCCTTCAATATCTGTGACAATCACAGAGCCACTTTCTTTCCCTTTTTGCCCAGTATCTGTTTTCCTGGGATAAATATAGATGTTTCCTCCTCCATGTAACCTTCTGAGAAATTACAAATCCAAAGAAGTTCAGATGCTTTCTCTAGTTAGTTTAGAGCTTGTCCAAACAAATAACTTTTTCTTCTCTATCTTAATGGCTGTGGCTCATAGCTTAACACTATTTTTTTCCCCAGGTATAATATCAATAGGTACAAGCAATTCCTGTTTCTATCAGCTTATTCCTCTGTTTCTAGTTCTGATGTCAAAATCATCACTTTTCCTCAGCATGTCTTTCTGCGCTTCTCTTAAAAATGTCTGTGGTCCTTTAACCAATTGAAAATCTATTTCCTTCAAGTAGTGATTTAATTTTCCAAGTCTGCTTCTAATATACCTCTGACAATGTTCTCATTATGTTTTTTTTTTAATCCTGCTGATAGCTATCTGCCATAGTTAGAATTATGAATTCCAATATGTCTTTAAATTTTAAACAGGGCCAGAAATAAAACTTCTACTTACTCAAGAAGTTAAGTTTTTAGTGATGGGTTTCAAGCATCACAGTTCCTTAAACTCATACTGAAATAAATTAGAAAACATATAGATCTATTAGGCGGCCATAGTTGTTCCTGTAAACTGACAAAAACTATTAACATACAGAAATCACTCACTGCAAGTTTTAAGGCTTATTCTTTATAAAAGTCTACAAATACCTTCTTTTTATGTTTACTGTGCCGTTCCTAAGGGAAATTTTTTGAAACATTTTTTTCTCATCCTCTAACCATAAGGACTGCTGGTGCTACTTCTAGTCAGGTGTGGCTGGATGATATAAAGTGGTTACCTCCAGATTGTGCATTGTCAGTAAACAAAACTTCAGTTCATCATATCGTCATTTACCATTTATCTCTCTTATAAGCTTTCCCTTGTCTAGCTGCCTTTATTTTTCCTTATCCTCCCGAATAATGTTGTCCTTTCCTCTTTAAATTTGTTAATCTTATTCCTTAACCCTCAACCTGGATAACAATTAGAATTAATTTCCAGTCAATATATACTGGATTTTTGTCTCTTCTTCTTTACTTTTCTCCCTTCAGTATCCTAATAAGCTAGGAAATCTTGCATGTTATTCCCTTTAGAGACCAGAAATATCATTAAGATATGCAATTAGACACTGCAAGATTATGTGTGTAAATTAGGTTCAACCATGTTGAGAGGGAATTGTCCAGGCCTCAGAATAATAATATTTTGATGATTTAAGTTAAAGTCACTGTAAAATGGTTTCTGTGGGAAGAGTAAAGGTTTAGAGAAGTTGAATGAATATAAATAAAGTATTTCCAGGTGGAGTATATTTGAATGTTTGATGGTAACTAGGATATATCATTACTTAGCTACTATAAAGTAAAACATAGTATGGCAGAAGTACATTCAGACAGGAAAAAATATAAAAAGCTGATGACTATTTAGCTAAATAGCTTAGCCAGCATGTAAACAATTTAGCTTGAAACTAAACAGGAAATACTATGGTAATTGATATATTGCTTCATACTATTTGGTGATTTAGGTATTCCATTGCAGGAGAGCATCCATTGGAGCAGATTAGAACATCTCCTATAAAAAATACAAAGTTTTACTGATGAAAAAGTAATAGGTATTAAGATGACCAACAGGCAAAACCACCATAAACTTCTGAGTTGTTTATGGAACTTTTTTCAAAACATGGGATTAACCAAAACCATGTGCTCTTCTACCTCTTATCTCTTTCCGGAAAAAAGAACTAACTGACACTTGCAACAAGACACTATTCCACTCACCCAAGAACTTAAAAATAGTTACCCAAGACATTTGCTAGCAGGAAGGCTAACAGAAAACAGCTCTAGCTCCTTAGATTTCTAAAATTGCTCCATACTGCAGGCACCCAAAGGGTTTATTGATGCACATAACATTTTTTTAATCTGTCGACCCTGGTGAACTAAAACTACCTCATATTCTTCTGAATTCATTTTAAACACTAAAAAGATCATAACATTGAAAGAAAAGTTATAAAAGATTAAACCACTAAAATGTGATTCTAGATTAAATTTAATTGCATTTTTTTCCTTTTCAGCTGTCTCTCTACTTTAGGTATTTTTTAGGAAAGCAGCCTAGATCTTCTTTCTCAGTAATGACTACTGAAGTTGAACTTTTGTGTCCCTCTTGCTTCAGTATCAAATCCTTCTAAGTCAGTTCTTCCTAGGTTCACTCCCAAAACCTGAGTCATATGCTGCCATTTAGTGAAAACGTAATTAACATTCCCTAGGAGCTTCTCTAGTGGTTTATTTGTTTTGCTTTGTGCTTACTAGCACCATCTTTTTAACTTTAATAAACTTATTGTAGTTTGCAGTATTTTTGAGGCTGTTGCAACATATTTTAAATAATTTATTGTTAGATGTAAATAATGTCCATCTGTCTGTCTTAACTCAATTCACTGCTTGCTCTTGACAAAAACTATGCATGGCATTCATAAGGCTGTTGACAGAGGCAGTGTTCACAGTTTTTTCTACCTCCACCTTTTGTCAGTTTTAGGGTTCTGTTCTTGCAGTCATAACCCACAGCTACTAACTTCAACTGCAATTCTGAGTAATATTTGCACTATTACTGTTAGATTTCCTGTACAGTGTGGCTTGTAATTATTGGATGTAATGAATGTACAAAGCATAATCTGATTTTGTATGATAATGAACTTTAATTGGATTTGCACTGTAAGAAGAAAAAAAAAAATAATTGATGGTAAATAGCCATTTATTTTATTTTTCACTATAGGCATGCATTTGCTTTATTTTCATGTTCAGCTTTTAGTCATAACTTTTCCTTTTTTAATCTACTCAAGTAGTCAAGTTGAAACAATTTTGTTTTACCTGATTTTGAGGGGTCACACTGTTGTTAGTGTTTTGCTTTTTCCTTTGAAAGTACTAAATCACCTATGAACATGCAGCTTGTTTGTCTGAAATATCTAATAACCTCTAGAAAAGGAATGCTACTCCATGAAATTGGAGAGCTATTTGCCTGACCGCTTTTTCCTGTTTCAGAAAAGTTACCCTACAAAGTGTCTTGGCATATTTCAAACAGGATATTTATCTTTTGAAAATAACTATTGATTTTTAGTTTGTAACTTGAGACTAATTAAATAGGTCTGAGTTTCTGAGTCAAGCCCTCTTAGGTTAATGGGAAAAAGGATGTTTCATTGACTAAGCTGCTAAGTGTGGCTTTGGAAAATATATTATTATCTTTGTTCTAGTAAACATTGCTTTTATGACCTTGGAAATTCAGGACTAGTATTGTAGAGCAATGTAGTCACTTAAGGATGCAGTTAGGAGCTAGGAATGGTAATTTGTTTATTCTTTGCAACACTGAAGAGCAATTAACTGTTTAACTGTTGGTTGGAATTAATCTCCATGCTGTAACTCACCTACAGAGGTATCTATACCAGCCAGTACCTGGTCAAAAGCTTTGGCAACAGAGCATTCAATTCTACTGTGTTAAATTGGCATGGTGGTCCCTAACTCGACTTTGGCCTTGGCCAATTCTTACTCTTTCAGACTATTCCCAAATGCAGTTTGGGAATTCAAGGGAGTAGGGAATCATTCTCCTGAGGCAATTTTGATGCAAAAATCATGTTTGGAGGCAAAAAGACTAAGCCGGTTTTCCCTAAAGGCATGCCTTAATACCCTCTGGCTCTGATGCTAGTTTACTAGCATGTAGATGTAGCCCTTTCCTCCTGAAGCTATACCCAAGGTGGCAAATGTTGCCAAGAAGGAAAACAATGCAAAAATAACAGGCTAATGAAACTTGCTGGCTTCTAGATCAGAGTGGCCTCTCGTCTGGTCATCTTGGCAGGAGAGCAGAGTGAGCTACAATCTGTGTACCACATGCATGTAGCCTTACCCCAGGCATAAGTAATTTCAAAGTGAGGGTAACTGAACTTCTCCAGCTGGCAAGAATGTGACCCTGTACCTTTGAGACTTATGGTGTCACTGAGATAGATGTATTTGACACACATTAAATGGTTTAATCCTTTTGAATATATGCCTTGATTAAAAGAACAGGTTAAAAATTGCTCTAATTTTATTTAATTCATTGTTTACTTAAACCAAAAATGGATAAAAGCTGACAACAGACTTCAGGGTTCAACCTAGAGTGATTCACAGTGTTTTGTATTTACTTATATAACTCAGAAAATTAATTTCTATTGACAATTTTGACAACTTTGCCAATTCTTTATCTGTTAAAGAAGCACCTTAGTTAGCTCAGAAGGTGAAACTTCAGTTTTGGAATCATAGAATCATAGAATTGTAGAATAGCTTGGGTTGGAAGGGACCTTTAAATTTCATCTATTCCAACCCCCCTGCCGTGGGCATAGAATCATAGAATAGTTTGGGTTGAAAGGGACCTTTAAAGTTCATCTATTCCAACCCCCCTGCCGTGGGCATAGAATCATGGAATAGTTTGGATTGGAAGGGACCTTTAAAGGTCATCTAGTCCAACCCCCCTGCCATGGGCATAGAATCATGGAATAGTTTGGATTGGAAGGGACCTTTAAAGGTCATCTAGTCCAACCCCCCTGCCATGGGCAGGGGCATCTTCAACTAGATCAGGTTGCTCAGAGCCCCATCCAACCTGACCTTGAACGTTCCCAGGGATGGGGCATCTACCACCTCTCTGGGCAACCTGTGCCAGTGTTTCACCACCCTCATTGTAAAAAATTTCTTCCTTATATCTAGTCTAAATCTACCCTCTTTTAGTTTAAAACCATTCCCCCTTCTCCTGTCGCAACAGGCCCTACTAAAAAGTTTGTCCCCATCTGTCTTATAAGGCCCCTTTACATACTGAAAGGCTGCAATAAGGTCTCCCTGAAGCCTTCTCTTCTCCAGGCTGAACAACCCCAACTTTCTCAGTCTTTCTTTATAGGAGAGGTGTTCCATCTCCCCGATCATTTTCGTGGCCCTCCTCTCGACCCGCTCCAACAGGTCCATGTTTCCTGTGCTGAGGGCTCCAGAGCTGGATGCAGGACTCCAGGTGGAGTCTCATTATCAGTGGCCTACCATAAGGTAATGAGGAACACAGAAAACATGACTTAGGTATAACGAAAAATGAAGAGGCAACACTGTCCAAATTCTATTCTGTTCTTATCTCCAGTAAGGTTTAGCACCTAACATAGATCTATAATCACTCCAAATAAACAACCAACACCTAAAAAAATTGGGAAAAAAATAACACAGGAGCAGCAATCACCAAACCTAGCAATCACCAGAAACTATGCTAAGGAGAAAAGGGACAATGAGTTTAAGGAAGAGGCAGCCTAAAAATATAGCTTACAGCAGCAGAAGAATGTCACGTGAGAAATAGATAATAAAATCTCATGCTGCCTTCAGGAAATATCAGTATATACACAGAGAGCTTCCTAAAGACAACCATCACATTGTCTGTTGTGTCTACACAATCACCATCATCATGGTTCACATGAAATTAAGGATGTTGTGATCAGGGGATATCAAGGGAACTAAGACAAAGCCTAAATTTCAGATGCCTAATTCCCAGAGTGTCATTCTGAAACCTGAGTTAGGCACCAAAGTGTACATATATGTTGCAGGCAGATGCAGAATCTCACCTAGGACTTCTAGTAGTCATCACACCAAGAAGCAGTCACCTACATCAAGTAATGAAAAACAGTAAAAAGAAAGATTCCTGAAACCCTACTTCTCTCAGGGTGTAGATGCTTCATTAAGGTAATGTTTTAGACCTATAATCTTTTCCATAGGGAGATACCATCCATTTCTCTTGTTAAAGCTGTGCATGATGGAGGAAACGGGAATCCAAAAAGGAGCATGACTGTAGCACAACAGTTTAAAAGGAGAGTATTGGGTTAATGTCCCACACTGAGGACTGTTTCTGTCTTTCAGCTGTCTACTGTAGCTGACATGCTAAGTCTTCATATTCTTAATATGATTACAAACATAACAAATCATCAGCTTTGCATTTGGTCTTTCAGAAACATTTCCATGATCAACATTCTCTCTTAAGAGGATCCAACTGGCAAGATATCCTCTCCCTGAATCTAAGTCCAAGGTGGCACTTTCCAGCTTTTTCAAAGAGCTTGAAAAATACGAAAATTTTGCTTTCATGGGAAAAACACTGTCTACCAAGCATAATTTAAGGTGATAATTTAAACAAATACTGCCAAGACAGATGAATAAGAGCTTCTTATTTCACTGTTGTTCACCTTGATTAAGAACAAAATTAACTTAGCTGAAGTGAAAATGTGGTTCAAAGTCCAATATAATTTCAAAGGCAGCAAATTGTACTAGACAAGCTCTAAAACAGACTTCAGTCACAGAACTGATGAAGTCCATGAAAAAAGTGCCCACAAATTTGCTTGTCTTTTTCTCCTTTAGGGTGCTCCTGACTCCTGTTTTATTGGCCTTTTTCAGTATGTTCCAAGTGAATAACAGCCCAGTGATAATGTGATTAAGCAGCTCTAAAACTTTATGAGCCAGTGAAATTAGCTACTGACAAACATAGCTTTTGGAGAATGTTTCAAAGGAACTCAGTAATACAATAGTTAGATGGAGATTTAGAAAGTCTAATATATTAATCTGATTAATCTTGCTGCAGAGAGAGAGAGAAAGAAAGAAAAAGAGGAAGGGGGGAAGGAAGGAAGGAAGAAGGAAGGGAAAGAAAGAAAAAGAAATAGAGAAATTAAGATAAAGAGAGAGAAATGGAGAAGGAGAGAGAGAAAGAGAGGAAGTAGGAGAAAGAAAGAAATAAAAATAATTAAGATCTGAAAGTTATGTTTAAGTTATTGCCTTAATAAAAGAAGGTGAAATAGCTGAAATTAGCAAATGAAATGAAATAAAAGTAATAAAAGAATAAATATTGTAAGCCATTACAGAGAAAAACAAAAATCAAGAAGAAACTATAAAGGTAATTAAGGATTTTGACAGCTTGTCATGTGCTAAGAAAAACTAAAAAAATGTTTTAATTTCCATAAAGGAAATATGTTAAACCTACTTAAATGATGGTGAGAACATAGACATGGAAAACAGATTTAAAAGTTACAAAACTAGATTTGTCTTTAAGGGTTTTGTTTGGGTGTTTTTTTGTTATTATAAGGTGGCATGTGCTGTAAACAGAATACTCAATGAATTATGTAAAGAATTTTGGCAGTATTAGGAAAAAGTGTTTAGGCTAAAAAATGTCTTGGGAGCCATAACAAATAAACAGTGTTGGAAAATGTCCATAAACACAAGCTCAGCATCCTTAAAATCTGTCAGTAGTAATCCAACATTCTGGGTAATAATATTTATTTGACAAGAGTAAGACTTAATAAGAGCATTTTCTTTACTAATCATTTTAGCAGTAATTGAAATTTACATAAAATAAACTTATACTTTATACAGGCATAAAATACATGTTAAACTCTTTGCCTATTTTCACTGAAATTTTGCTAGATACTCCAGAACTGGTGGCATATAGATTTATTGTGATGACAATACTGGCAGCGATTCTAAAAAATTTGAGCTTACCTGAAGTATTCTGTTTGGAATGTACAACGCAATTTTTTATCTGGCTTCGGGAGCTTGATGTGGAGATGAATATAAACCTCCAGTTCCTGGACATCAAACTTTGTTAGGCAAAACACCACAAAAGGAGAATAGAGGTGAATGTTGAACTGATGCAAAGCTTTTTGAATCTTGTAGTGAATCATAGTGTTCTTTATCATTTCGACAAAGCCAAACAATACATTTAGGGCTTAGCTTTCAGGAAATATTTCAGGTTAATCAAACTTATCAGAACAAAAACTCTAGGTGGTTGTCAGTCTGTGGGACAATGCAGCTGCACCAGAGCTGGTTTGTACAGTTTCCGTGTCAATTGGCGTCAGAAAGAAGAATATACGAACCATCATGTACTCTAGTAATTTCTAGCTGATGAGATTATTTTGAATTATTGAAATTGAACTCACCTGTATGACCAGAGAATCAGGAAGTTCAAAGTGCACAGCTAACATTGTTTTCTCAGACTATCTTGCTCCATATGTCTGTCTACTAGTACTAGCCAGATAAAAGCTTTTAACTGTCAGATTGATGTTATTTAGAACATCAAAAATACCAATTTCCTATTGCTGTGAGTAGCTTTGACTGCAAATGTTATTACATTTTCTTCATAAAACCTCAGCCAGTAGTGCAGAAATATATATTCTTTCACACAAAACAAGTCACTTTATAATTTTATAATTTTTTTTTAAAAACCAAGGGTATATTGACAAAAATTGTGGGTTTTTTTCAGGGGAAAATATGAAACCATATTTTTTAAAATCATACTTTTGAAAGAATAAAAAGCTTGATTTAGAATGATCTGTTGGAATATTATAGCATAACCACAACATCCATGCAATTCCAGCAAATGTGATTACCCTTTGGGGTAGTATCCTTTGGCTAATTCCGATGTGACTAACTAGTTTGTCTCTTTACAAAATCTGGAAACACCATAAAACATCTAAAACTTCAATACTAGGATAATTTCTACATCATAAAACCTAAGCTAAAAATCATCTTGTGCCACCACTATGTACTCACAAAACAGCTACCTACCCTTGAAGGCTATACCAGTAGACACTTTATCTGGGCATAAATGGGCAAGGACTTGTTTTTTTGATCTTGCAGCCAGCTGGTAGGACCAGGCAGGTGTGCATACAGCTGATCTCTCGCAGCACAATGAAGCAGTCACATCCAGAGTGTCTCTGCTGACCCCCAGGCCGATCCTGGATGTTGCCTGAGAGTCTGCTGCCTGAGCTGGCATGAAACGCCACGGACGAGCCACGCACCAGTGCTCAGTTCCGTGCCCTAGCACTGTTTAGTTGACTAGTACAGACATGGCTACAGAGCCACCGTAAAGCAAAGACAAGTAAAGTGAATAATACAATGAATAAGAGCAGACAGAAGACAGGTGTTCTTCTTAATCCAGTCCCTGAGATAAGGCATTCCATTCACTAATGAACTACATACGGTGCACATAAAAATCTGCAATAGCATTGAAATTATTTAAGTTGTCACCCTGCCTTTGATTCCAAAATAAAAAATTTGTGTTCTAAGGAAGGGCATGAACTTGCTTTCTGTTGACTTAGCTTAGGATCCTTATTTAGCAGGGGTGCCAACCATCAGGCTCACAACCATATATTGAAGCCAGTCAGACACATACCTGCATCCTTGGTCTTTGTAAACTACATATTGTTATGAAGGCAATTGTTAAACTGATGCTATTGTGCCTACAGAGTCCTTGAAGAACAATTAAATTTTAGACAAAGAAAAAAGTTTGCTTTCTGCCATTAGTATCTTTAGATAAAATTAATTATTGGAAGTCAGCTTTGTCCAAAATTCCCAATTGCTTACATGCTGCTTAATCACTTCTGTTCAAGACTTGATGAATAAAAAAATAAATTGCACTTAATATATAATCAAATTCTAAGTTGGGTATTTTTTCCTGTAATGGGAAACAGCTCTTTAATATTCTCAATTTTGCTATTACTTTACAGATCCATCCCACAGGGAAATAAGTTAAAGAAAACAAATAATCAATTCTCTCATGTCCCTCTATATGTAGAAAGGCTGCTCATTAAAAAAGATTATGGACTATTAATTTGATGATTCTGTGGTTCTACAAGATAGAGTAGGGAAAGTTTTTAAGGAAAGTACTTTTGACCTTCTTTGATGTAAATACATTTTGTTGTGATAATTATCCTTTAAGAATGACAATCTTTGATGTGTAAATGACTTTTCCTAGTCTTGGAAAGATTTCACAGTAATTTTAACAAGACTTTTATATCTTACAAGTAATAGATTTCCCAGTACATTACAGAATAAGTAATTTTTGAGTTAAAATGATATAGCCAGAAGATATTTTTTCAATTTTCTATTTCTATTTTGACATTTATTTTGACCTTTTACACTTACACTGAATCTTTCTTTCTTGCTGCTCTGTCATGAAGCAACCTTCTTGTGAACACTGAAATCATTCTACTCATTACCAGTTCAAACCAGGGACATTTTTTGAAAGCATCTAGTTGGAGGATAATGTTAGTTCAATTATTATATTGGAATACATTTTGATTGCAAGATGCAATGTAACCAGTCTCATACCAATTTCCTCTGGCAACTTTCTTGTTGTCTATAAACCTTGAAAAAGACTTCAAAATTTAAAAGTCAATAACAACAAGAAAGCTTTTGTGAGATGAGATGTTTCTCAAAGTGTCTCATCGGTTGTTTTATTCTTCTACACAACGTGCAGTAATTTTCACTCCATCTTATACTTCCTCTGAAATCTATATTTATTCTGTATAGAATTCATATGCCACGATAATACACTCTGGAATAACATTGTGTTTTGTACTCTGTTTTGCTTTATTATCTTTTTAAGGAAAAAAAATGCATGTGTTGTTTTCAAAACTATATTACAGGGAAAAGTCTCTTGAAATGTTATTCTTGCACCAATGGAGAAAAACATGAGCTTTAAAAGATACGTATATTTTGCAAAATAGAAGAGTGCATGTTTTCTAAATCTTGTTCCATTTCATTGGCCTTCAGTCATTTATTTTTCAATCTCACTTGTACTTCTTTAGAGTCACTATTAAAGAGATTCATGATAACTAATAGATACTCTGTGGGCCTTTCTGCTTCTTGGTGTAGTGCTTAGTATAACATTTTTGGATAAACTTTGCTTTATATGTGACTAGATAATTTGCTTAGGTAACTGTAATGAAAATACTGCATGTACATTACACACCTGGCTACTCTGAAGTAACACTTCACAGTTATCCCCTTTTAACCCATTCAGAACACAATATCCCTTACTAAAATAGTAATTGAATAGTTTAGAAAATCTGCAATACAAAAAATCTGTATGTGTTGGCTGACATTTAAAATTTGGAAGAACTTCACTTGCTACGACTGGATAATAATAATGGGAATTGCTAGTGGGAGATTCCTACCCCACACAGCTGAAGTACTCCCATCTGCATTTGACAGCTCAGTAGATCAGGCACTGGCTTGAGTCTTTGTCACAGTCTTTCAATGTGACCTTAGGAAGGCTATTTTTCCCTCTCAGTGCCTTAGTTTCCACTTTGTCTTGTCTATCAAGCTTGTCACTTTTAGGGGTTGGAATTGTCTCTTACTATACATTTATACAGTACCTTAGGGACCTTGATACACTCCTACAATACTGGTAATAGTAATTGATAATAGCATCAAGAAGTTCTGAAAGAAAGTAGGGAAAGATTTATGAATGACATCCTGTAGTCTGTGGTTTCATGTTCAGCAGCAAAGACTTATACGAACATAAATAATCATGCGCTCCCATTTTCCCGCACTCCGTGCCTCGCCGTGCCCCATGCCAGCACAACTATTTGTAAGGTCATATGACAGACCAGACTAGAAACTCAGTCAATTAGTGGTTTTGGAGCTTTTTTCCTGACACAGAGACATACAAATTTGTCAGGAACATGGACAGTGGGATCGAGTGCACCCTCAGCAAGTTTGCAGATGACACCACGCTGAGTGGTGTGGTTGATACTCTAGAGGGAAGGGATGCCATCCAGAGGGACCTTGACAAGCTAGAGAGGTGGGCTTGTGTGAACCTCATGAGGTTCAACAAGGCCAAGTGCAAGGTCCTGTACCTGGGCTGGGGCAATCCCAAACATGGATACAGGGCAATGAGTCGATTGAGAGCAGCCCTGCAGAGTATTTGCAGGTATTGGTGGATGAAAAACTGAATATGAGCCAGCAATGTGCGCTCGCAGCCCAGAAAGCCAATCATATCCTGGGCTGCATCAAAAGAACTGTGGCTAGCAGGTCAAGGGAGGTGATTCTCCCCCTCTACTCTGCTCTCATGAGAGCCCCACCTAGAGTCCTGTGTTCAGCTCTGGGGCCCCCAGCATAAGAAAGACATGGACTTGTTGGAGCAGGTCCAGAGGAGGGCCATGAAGATGAGGAGGAGGCTGGAGCACCTCCCCTATGAGGACAGGCTGAGAGAGTTGGGCTTGTTTAGCCTGGAGAAGTGAAGGCTCTGGGGAGACCTTATTGCAGCCTTCGAGTACTTAAAGGGGCCCTACAGGAAAGATGGGGAGGGACCCTTTATCAGGGAGTGCAGAGATAGGATGAAGGGTAATGGTTTTAAACTGAAAAAGGGTAGATTTAGATTAGATATTAGGAAAAATTTCTTTACTGTGAGGGTGGTGAGACACTGGAACAAGTTGCCCAGAGAAGTTGTGGATGCCCCATCCCTGGAAGTGTTCAAGGCCAATTGGATGAGGCTTTGAGCAACCTGATTTAGTAGAAGGTACCCCTGCCCATGGCAGAGGGGTTGGAACTAGGTGATCTTTAATGTCAGTTCCAATCCAAGCCATTCTATGATTCTATGATTCTATGAAATGCTTAAATGAGAAAAACAGAGAGGATAGTCCAGCAGCAGGAAAGAGTAGATTGAAAGGAAAGAGATGGACATTACTCAAGAAACATTCACAAAACTGCAGGCTTAGATGCAGCAAGTAGAATAAAGAGGGTGAAAAAATAACCCAGAAAGCACTTTCTTGAAGTGAGACAAAGTGAACCTCAAATGCACAATGAGAGGACCCCAAGATCATCTCTCCATGCCTTAGTAGGCATGTAACTCTCCCATCAGAGAAAAGTTGAGCTAACAGTTGAACGCTTTCCGGAGGAAAGTCAGGAAGAAAGAGAAGGAAAGTCACGAAATTATTCCCATCCAGCCCATTCGAAGTCATTCAGAAGATGAAATGTCATTAAAGAACCTGCTTCAGTCAGGAATGAGAGTGATGCAAGTGAGTTTTTACACAAAAAACCATCTCTTTCCTGGAGTTTATTGTGGCACACATATTTTGCATCCTTTATAGTACTTCTCAAAACAATATCATCCTAGGAGTACACAATACTATACATGAATCTGACAGTCCACATATGATTCACACCCCCTCCCCCAAATTTTTTAAAGTACTTTCTTCTCAATGTAAATTTTCTCCATCTTGTTTGTGTAATCTAAACAATACGTTACTACTTCTGAATGGATGGCATTCAACAGGCTACACATATATATATACACATACCTATATTTTATATATATATATATACACACAAGCAGTTTTTTCATTCAGTTACTTAAAATGTAACTGGCAGATATTTTAATTACACAAGTAGTTTCAAATTAGCAGAAATACCGATATGCTTCAATCCCCCGGAAACAAACATACAGAAACAAAGTGAATCATATCTCAGCTCGGACCTTGAATACCACAGAAGTATCTGAAGCTCCTGCCAGATGCCTCTGACAACCTGCATGCTCTATGCCTGGACATGCTATAAGAACTCACTGCCAACCTGCAGGATGCATGGGATGTGTAGCGCTCAATATTTTATCTTTTTAAGGATAGCACCAGCTTCATCTGACATGTCTGCTAGTTTCTATTTGTATGGACATCAAAGCAATGAGTCTGGTATCTTTTCATCTCCTTCAAACTCTATGAAAAAACAGGTCAGAGACCCTCATTTGATATAAACTGAAGTTCAATTTCAATCCACCATCAGAAAATCAAGTCAGGTAATTATAGCATGATTTTTAAATCTGCATTTAATCATAGAATCATAGAATAAAAGAATCATTAAGGTTGGAAAAGACCTCTAAAATCATCAAGTCCAACCGTCAACCCAAGACCACTATGCCCACTACACCATGCCCCTAAGTGCCTCATCTACACGTCTTTTAAATACCTCCAGGGATGGTGACTCCACCACTTCCCTGGGCAGCCTGTTCCAAGGCTTGACCACTCTTTCAGTAAAGAAATTTTTCCTAATGTCCAATCTAAACCTCCTTTGGCGCAACTTGAGGCCATTTCCTCTTGTCCTATCACTGGTTACTTGGCAGAAGAGACCAACACCCACCTCACTACAAACTCCTTTCAGGTAGTTGTAGAGCGTGATAAGGTCTCCCCTCAGCCTCCTCTTCTCCAGGCTAAAATGTCCCAGTTCCCTCAGCCGTTCCTCATAAGACTTGTGCTCCAGGCCCTTCACCAACTTCGTTGCCCTTCTCTGGACACGCTCCAGCACCTCAATGTTCTTCTTGTAGTGAGGGCCCCAAAACTGAACACAGTATTCAAAGTACAGCCTCACCAGTGCCGAGTACAGGGGCAGAATCACTTCCCTACCCCTGCTGGCCACACTATTTCTGATGCAGGCCAGGATGCCGTTGGCCTTCTTGGCCACCTGAGCACACTGCTGGTTCATGTTCAGCCGGCTGTCAATCAGCACCCCCAGGTCCTTTTCCTCTGAGCAGCTTTCCAGCCACTCTTTCCCAACCTGTAGCATTGCATGGGGTTGTTGTGGCCCAAGTGCAGGACCCAAAGCTCAGCCTTGTTGAACCTCATACAGTTGTCCTCAGCCCATTGATCCAGCCTGTCCAGGTCCCTCTGCAGAGCCTTCCTACTCTTGAGCAGATCAACACTCCTGTCCAAATTGGTGTCGTCTGCAAACTTCCTGAGGGTGTACTCGATCCCCTCATCCAGATCATTGATAAAGATATTGAACAAGACAGGCCTGGGGAACTGAGCCCTGGGGAACACCACTTGTGACCGACCACCAACTGGATTTAACTCCATTCACCACAACTCTCTGGGCTCGGCCGTCCAGCCAGTTTTTTACGCAGTGAAGAGTACACCTGGATAAGCCATGAGCCACCAGCACCTCTAGGAGAGTGCTGTGGGAGACAGTGTCAAAGGCTTTACTGAAGTCCAGGTAGACCATATCTACAGCTTTTCCTTCATCCATTAAGTGGGTCACCTGGTCATAGAAGGAGATCAGGTTGGTCAAGCAGGACCTGCCTTCCATGAACCTGTGCTGGCTGGGCCTTATCCCCTGGTTGTCCCGCACATGGTTTGTGAGCACCCTCAAGATGAACCGCTCCATAATCTTCCCCAGCACTGAGGTCAGGCTGAGCGGCCTGTAGTTCCCCGGATCCTCCTTCGGCCCTTCTTGTAGATGGGCGTCACATTGGCAAGCCTCCAGTCGTCCGGGACCTCCCCGTGGCTTGTCAAGCTCCTCCACCAGCTCCCTCAGTACTTTTGGGTGGATCCCATCTGGCCCCATAGACTTGTGAGCGTCCAGGTGGTGTAGCAGGTCATTAACTGCTTCCTCTTGGGTTATGGGGGGTTTATCCTGCTCGCCGTCCCTGTCTTCCAGCTCAGGGGGCTGAGTGGCCTGAGGATAACTGGTCTGACTATTAAAGACTGAGGCAAAGAGGGCATTAAGTACCTCAGCCTTATGCTCGTCCTCGGTGGCAACGTTCCTCCCCACATCCAATAGAGGATGGAGATTCTCCTTGGCTCTCCTTTTGTCATTAATATACTTGTAAAAACATTTTTTGTTGTTTCTCACGACAGTGGCCAAGTTGAGGTCTAGCTGGGCTTTTGCCTTTCTAATTTTCTCTCTGCACAACCTAATGAGATCACTGTACTGTTCTTGAGTTGCCTGCCCCTTCTTCCAAAGGTGATAAACTCTCCTTTTTTTCCTGAGTCCCAGCCAGAGCTCCCCATTCAGCCAGGCCAGTTGTCTTCCCCGCCAGTTCTTCTTACGGCACATGGGGACAGCCCGCTCCTGCACCTTTAAGATTTCCTTCTTGAAGAACGTCCAGCCTTCCTGGACCCCTTTGCCCTTCAGGACTGCCTCCCAAGGGACTCTCTCGACAAGTGTCCTGAGCAGGCCAAAGTCCGCCCTCCGGAAGTCCATGGTAGTGGTTTTGCTGATCTCTCTCCTTACTTCACCAAGTATTGAGAATTCTATCATTTCATGGTTGCTAAGCCGAAGACGGCCTCCGACCACCACATCTCCCACCAGTCTTTCTCTGTTTGTGAACAGCAGGTCAAGCGAGGCACCTGCCCTGGTAGGTTCACTTACCAGCTGCATCAGGAAGTTATCTTCCACACACTCCAGGAACCTCCTCGACTGTTTCCTCTCTGCTGTGTTGTATTTCCAGCAGACGTCTGGTAAGTTGAAGTCCTCCACGAGAACAAGGGCTAGCGACAGTGAGACTTCTGCGAGCCTCTGGTAGAATACTTCATCTGTCTCCTCACCTTGGTTAGGTGGTCTATAACAGACTCCCAGCGGGATACCTGCCTTGTTGGCCTTCCCCCTCATCCTTACCCACAAGCACTCGACCTCATCATCACTATCATTGCAGTCTAGACATCGAAGCACTCCCTAACATACAGAGCCCCTCCACCGCCTCTCCTTCCTTGCCTGTCCCTTCTGAAGAGCTTATCGCCGTCCATTGCAGCACTCCAATCGTGCGACTCATCCCACCACGTTTCCGTGATGGTGACTAAGTCATAGCTACCCCGCTGCACAATGGCTTCCAGCTCCTCCTGTTTGCCGCCCATGCTGCGTGCATTGGTATAGATGCACTTGAGCTGGGCTGCCGATTTCTCCCCCGACAATGGCGTGCGGTCCCTAGGTTCTTCTCTAGAGAGCCTGGTTTTATCCCCTTCCCCCTTTGAATCTAGTTTAAAGCCCTCTCGATGAGCCCTGCCAACTCATGAGAGAGAATCCTTTTCCCCCTGTGAGGCAGTTGAGCTCTGTCTGTCGCCAGCAGGCCCGGTGCCATATAAACCTCCCCGTGGTCAAAGAAGCCAAAATTCCACCAATGGCACCAGCCCCTAAGCCACGTGTTGATCCGATGAGTTTTCCTGTTCCCTTCAGTATTCCTCCCCGCCACTAAAGGGATTGAGGAAAACACTACCTGTGCTCCCGATCCTTCCACCAGTCACCCCAGTGCCCTGAAGTCCCTTTTGATCCCTTCGGGACTTCTCTCTGCAACCTCCTCACTGCCAGCCTGTAAGACCAATAGTGGGTAGTAATTGGAGGGCTGTACCAGACCAGGGAGTTTCCTAGCAATGTCCTTAACGCGGGCCCCAGGGAGGCAGCAGACTTCCCTGTGGGATGGGTCTGGCTGGCAAATTGGGCCGTCCGTCTGAGCATTGGTTTCTCCATACACAGACTGCAGATGCTCTCTCGTGTATCATGTGTTGAGATTCAAGATAGAAGTAGTACTACTATAATATTAATAATCTTTTTTCACAAGGCCCTTATTTCAGCCATGTGCCAGTTGGTGCCAATTGACTGACTGATGAGTTATAGCTATTTAATACTGACACTAGGGCATAGAAACATCCAAACAACCACATGAAAGAAATACTTATTGCCAAGATTATAAATACTTCCTGCAAATTATTTAGGAATACCTTGTGTGAAATCTACCCTGGAAATGTCTTGTTCTAAAAGAGCCACCTTAGCACAACATGTATAATGCACAGAAATAAGTGAGAAAAAAATGGTTATTACTGAACTCTTGTTTCATTCTCAAAAATCGTAGGCAGATGGGGCAAACACGACCCCCACCAGATGCTGAAAAACTGCAGAATTCCCCAACCCCTTGGAATGAGTTTCCCATACCGCAGAAATGCAGGATTCCCTTCTGCAGGGAAAGAAAGAAAGAAGATCTAGAAATATATCCTTCCACACATTATATTCCTATTAAGTAATAGTACATGTACATAAGCAGTGTCAACAGTTTTGACACAGCTCATGCATGGAGCAGTCCCAATCACATATAAAATAAACTCATTGCCTAGAGGCAACCTCAAGAGGTTATATGATTATCCCTCTAGTTCATGGCAGAATTAGTGCATGACAGATGTTTCCTGAACCTGTTCGTAAAGACCTCCCGTGACAGAGATTTCAAAAGCTCCTATGTACTTCAGTATCCATTTCCTGTAATAAAAATCTCTTTATGCAGAACTTTTATAGCAAAAGGATGGGATGTTTAGTCAAAATGGGAATATGAGGTTAATATGTGTAGAATAATTTAAGGTAAGACATAATTTACTTCAACAATTGATTTTGCGAGGTTCTTAGGTAAACTTGCCCAAAAAAGTAATGTATTAACTAAACATACGCACAACCAGTACATGGGTAAGAGCTTACTTGTATTTGTTAATTTACAATGCACAATTTTCACTAGAAGAGAAGCAAGGACAAATTTTAATAAAAACCTGCTTTTTTTATCCCCAAAGGAAAGAAACCAATTTGACATTACATAAGCTGAAAAATATATTAAAATATTATTTTTATTATAAACATCATGCATCTCTGTACATTTTAATTTCATAAAGTCCAAGTCACTCTAACTTCTAAGACTTTTTGAAGTGTGATAAAGTATTTGTTCTAGCAAGACTCAACAGGCTTACATTTGACATGAAAATTTGTGGAGTGGAAATATGAGAAGCGTTACATAAAATAGGCAAATAGTACAGGAGACAATGAGATGAGGAAAAGGAACATCTTTCATTTTTAACCTTGCAGATTATGGATAAGATACCAGGCATATTAATCTCTCAAAGTAGTTCCTCACTCATCTCCAGGAATGATTCATGTCATCAAATCTCAATGACATGCTCTGTGATTTAATGCATTTCATTTAGCACAAGAAGGACCTTCTCTATCAGTCCACAAGGAAGTTATGAGAGTTAGAGATGAGACATGCTGGGATTCACACCAACTCCCCTCTACCTTAGCAATGAAAGCTTGCCAGTCTTACTGCTGTGCGGGAGGGAACAGCAGACACCTGGACCCTGAGAGCAGTGACCAAGTGGACACAAACAGCCCAGTGATTCCAGACATTCATCTGAAAAGTGGAGTCTGTAAGTTTGGCCCTAAGACTATTTTTTGAATTGCACTTCACAAGGTTTGCAATGCAAAAGAATTTATGGAGCAGAAACCAGAATCCTGAGCTCACCTCAACCCAGAAAGCCACACTACTGGGCTGCTTTTCTTTTGCTTTCCTTCTAGCCCCCAGAATCTTGTTAACCCCATGAATTCTTTGTTGCAAATCCAACAGACTTCATGGAGGATACCCTCAGCCTGCTTAGCCTTTCAGCTGCAGCATGCTCCCAAAGGACTTGCTTGAATTCCCTCAGGTCAAGCAAAGTGTATCACCTATATCTCTTCTTCTCAGTAATTGCTCTAGTGGGCATTAGAAAGAATCATGTGTTGTGCTGACTCATGCAGGCAAGACAGCAAGAGATGAGAGCTCAGATGTCCCTATAATTGGTGCATTTTACCAGCTGATATCCACTTAGCTTGCAGGTTTCTTGTGCATCAGACTTGCTAGGAGCCTTGCTAGGTGTCTCATTCTCTTAGTTTGAATCACCATTCTGAAGCTAGGATGGTGTTGCTAAGCCTGGGAGACCCAGGGGGCTTTTACAGATGTAGCTCAAATGCATCTAAGCAGACCCAGGTGGTTAAAAGTGAGGCAAAATGATAGTGGCTTGATGTGCTCTCTAATGCACCCCACAGTTTTGGTCCCCAGGTTCATATCCTGGTTAAATTCTGCCTCTGAAGTATCCCCTGTTCCTGGTGCTGGTCTTGGTCTCCCAGTTGCACCAACTGGACTTGACCTGTTTCCTCCCTGAGCAAGTGCCAGGCTTTCTTTCCAAAGAGAACTGGAGTATGTGACAGAGCCAGGGCACAACCTCCACATCACCAAGTAACCATCAGAAGCAAGTCTGCAGGGTACCCTGTAGCACCCACCTGCCCCACAGTACCCACCATGGTTAGCCCTCTTCTCCCATCATCCTTCAATCAGTTATAATTGTGTATTGATTCTTGAAGTCACTGATATTTGTTCTGATCTGGTATTGTTATACTGGTGGAACAGGGGAAAAAATTTTGTCAGTTCTGAGTGGGAGGTACTGCACATAGATAGTGTCAGATACTCACCAGTTCGCCTAGGAGAGAAAATCCAGCCTCCACGCATTGCAATTACTTGTGGAAGAGAAATTGGACTGTTTTTCTTGTGCTTATATAAACTTTTTATCCTGTTCTTGTTCAACTCTTTTCTTCAGTCTTTTCTTTTTTTTTTTTATGCCTTCCATGATCATTCAGTTAGACTCCAAGCAGGGGTTGCTCATAAATATATAGAAATCTATTTGCTTGCTAGAAATGAATTTCTTTCCAGCTACAACACTGAAAAAAGTAAAACTGTCACAGCCTGAACCTCCTACACTCTGTAATGCTGTTCTGCCATGGCCATTATTGTACCTTGTCTTCCTATATTATATTGCATCTTTCAAAACCCAGGATTTAGATGATTTCATGTGGTATAAACTGCTATACATGTTAACAATTTTAAAACATATGTTTTAGACAATCTGGTAGAACTAGTCTCTAAAAGAGGAAGAAAAAGATGTATGTTCTGCTAAAACCAACCTCCTAAAAAAGCCCACAAAAAGCATATAAAAAAGCACAGTGAGGATTTATATTACCCACACTTCTCGTTATGTATAATTCCTTGAAATTAAAGAAATTATTTTGTAACAGTTAGCAATTAAAATGAATATACAAATGTTTAGAAGCTAGTGGAAGCTCTTCAGGTACAGCAGTTAATGATTTCTGCAATATATTTACCATGCACATGGATGAATTAAAGACACATTTTTATCATACTTAAAAATAGGCAAAACAAACTGATATCTTGCTCTCCTCCAGCTGCAAGTTTAACTTCAAGAAATACAATAATCCAATGTTTAATGTTTTACAGAACAACAAAACCAATAGTATTCTCCTATTCTTATCAATTTATGCTTTAACACTCAGAGTAACTGATTATAAACTATACTCATAGTGGTGGAAAAAACCTGCTGAATTTTCCACTGAGGCAACCAACCCATTTTAGATTCAAACTTTTTTTCCATTTAGTGTAGTGGATAAGGTTTGTACGGGATACCAAGACAAGAATGAGTTACAAAAGTGTACTTAAGAACAGTGTTCTTTGAATGACTCCTATTCCTGCTTTTGAAACAGATCTAATTTTATTTTTCCTACTCACTGAGATTTAAGTTTCAAATACACTGCACTCAGTATTATTTTATCTACTTAGAAATCTCAGTGAGATAGTTTTCTTTGCTTTTTTTGTCTGCTAACAGTGGAATTCAGTTCGCAGTAGCCACTTAGGTAAGTAGTTTCCATTAGTTTTCTCGGCTTTCTTTCTAAAGATGCTGTAGAGAAAAAGTGTGGTTTATTTGATTTAATCCTAAAATGTGTGCCTAAGATGCATCTGATGGGTATCTGTGACCACAGTGAAAGATGACATGAGCTTGGATGACTAATTTTGACATGGCTACAATTAGGTGACATGAATCTCAGTTTGTGTGAGCCTTTGAGACAGGGTTTCTCTATGACTAAGCACAGGAGACAAACCTACATGCAGAAAAAGAAACTTTTCCTTGAATATCCCTCCCAGTGCTCCCTTTGGATAAGTATGGCAATACAACGCTACCCAACGGAGTTCTGGAGTGAACAACCTCTCACCTTTCATGTCTTCATTACTGGTTTCCTCTATAATGCCAATTCTGAGAGGGCTGATGTTTAGGAAAAAGTATTTCCAGCGCTTTTGCCCACCATTTGGCAAAGAGGTGCGAAAGAGAAGAGGGATGGCATACAATGTCTCTTCTTTCCGTAAGTACAAAAATCCGAGTTAAAAAGTTGTTTATTTTAAAAACAAAACAAAACAAACCTTTGACCCACTTTTGCAAAAACCTAGATGAAATTACATAAAAGGTAAGAGTCTAAGGGGCAGTAGAGTTTAGGGGGATCAGGAAGTGTAGAGTAGCAGGGGCTCTGGGGTAGGTCTCATTGTTTATCATCCAAAGAGATAGATCAAGAAGTAATGACACTGAAAGTTGACATGGTTTGTTGCATTTTAAAAAAGAAACTACAGGCTACACAGAGGCCAAGATCCACCACAGACATATCACTTTCAGGATACAAGAGACATGATATTTTTCTCAGAACTCACTGTGTGTCTCATCTGTGTCTCATCTGAGGAATTGTGAGTGGAGACTTCTCTTCACAAGTAATACAGGTGACCAGGAGTCCTCAAAGTCAAATCTTTCTGCGTGCCTAGTAAAAAAGAGCATCAAATCTTATTACTGAACAGCAGTATTCCTACTGTGATAAACAGATAGATAGTGGTGTATACTAAACTGTGCTATTTTCTCCCTTTTTCTTCCCATACTGTATTAATGACCCCATGAAAGAACAGGAAACAGTGTTTTTTTTCTGCATCCTGCTGCCATTATTTGCTAACCATCACTCCAAACACTCCATCCTCAGTCTGAGCAAGCCAAAAGCTTCTCCCTTGATCACAGCAGAGTGAACTCCACCTGATAAGGAAGCTGAAGGAAACCTTTCTATAACACTGCCCCTTCAGAATAACAAATATTAGAATCCTTTTTAATTAAATATCTGTTTGACTTTTGTTTGGGAGATGACATGGTGAATGTCAGTGAGTTGTTATGAAGCTTAAATGAATTGAAGTTATGCTACTGTAAGGATTCCTGTTTCTGCTGCTGCCAAAATTATTGAGAGTAAACACGTCATGAACTGTGTCAGAGATGTGTAAAATTACTTAAAAGACTCAAAGGGACAGAAATAGAGAATATCTTAATCTAAACCTTCCTTCTTTTTATTATTCTACCACCCTAATTCATTTCACTAGTGCTTCTATAATTGGCAATAATTGCCAGTTCATGAATTGTCAGCTAAGCAAATAATTTCAAAATAATGTGAGTTTTCAAATTGGCATTTTGCATCCCAGTGGAGCTTTCTAATTAGCAATATATATCCTATATTTGGAGAAATATGCCAGCATGACATACAGTCAGTAAACAAAAATGCTCTTAATAATAATTGGTGAGGTATGCATTACAGATCTATTTCACAGTATTGCACATCTTAAAAAATTAAGAATCTACTGATAGCTATGACTGAATACATTACAACAACAACAACAAAATACATTACAACAATAACAACAACAAAAAAACACTAGTAGGGAAATTGGAAGGAAGAAAAAAGATTATTGGACTAGGAAGAGGCTACTCCTCCTATTTCCAGTTCAGAGGTAGGATTGACATTTGGAAACTATTGATTCCTAATGTCCTGCTCAACCTATCTATACTACCTAATTATGAACACATCTATTCCTCTATTTATTCTCATAATTTTGATCTGTTTCTATTTTTAAATAAAGATAACACTTCCCACTTTCTTGGAACGTGGTGATAAAGTGCATTCTATATAGAATTTGATATAACATGAACTGACCTTTTAAGGCCAAATTCTGTTTCTGTTGTTAGTCTGGCTTAGTATTATTGCAGTTATCTCAATGGCTTTATCTACAGCATATGAAGCTATATGCTATGAGCTAAAGAACTGTGTAATGTATTAAATAATTGCTGACTGTGAGTTTTTTTTATTAAACTAATTTGCATTGGAAAATGCCAATTTTCAGTGGAAAGCATCCATCCTACAATATCCATTAATTCAATGCTTGAAGGAGTCCCTAAGTTATAGTCTATTAAAAGCAACTTCAAAGAGGAAATTATAACCTCTCATCCATGCTTGTAGCAGAAAGCTTAAATTACAAAGAAGAAAGATTTACATTAGAAGTTAGGAAAATTGTTTAATGGTAATAATAGCAAAGCTCTGACATGACCTACCTGAAAGCACTGTGTGGCTTTTGTCATCACAGGTCTTTAAAAGAAACTGGAAAAGCATTTGCCAAGAATGTTCCTGGCTTGGGTAGGGGATAGACTGGATGATTCACCAAAAGCCCCATCAGCTCTTCTATGGGTATTTTATTCTATAAAAGAAAAGGGAAGGAACAGGTTACCCAACTTAAGGTACAATGAAAATGAAGACCCTCTTTATACTCCAAGGGAGAAATAAACTCTTGGGGAAACAACCATCCTAGCGCTCACTTGGCCGCTCAAACGTCAGCTCCTTGTACAAATGAGCACTTGCACTCTGGAACAATGTACCTCAGATGTGTGCACCAGCTTTTAAACCAGACTGTGGTATGGAGGTACATGTAACATTACCCAAGTAGTACATCACGTAGCGTAGAGCTTGGAACTGTCAGTGTCAATGATACCATTTACCCTTACATCTGTTGCTTCATAGTGGTACCCAAGGAAAAAGTTTCATTGTGGTTTTGACTTTTCTGAACTTCCTTATGTATAATTTCAAACGCATATGCACCTATAAAACCAAAGCAAAACAGAAACTTTAATATATTTTTGGTTTATTTCCCTATAATTTTATGAAATGCAGAAAAAAACAATGGCCACCTAGCTCTCAAAATGTTCCCTAGATTGATCACTGATTTCATAAGACAATGAAACATTAAACAATAATGCTAACAGGTGGAATAAAAATTGAACGATTACGTTCATTGAGACTGTTATAATTATATTAGAAAATAAAATGACATTAACTGTTGTGCAAAAGAAGCTTTATATTTTCCATCATTTATTTGCTGACATCAAAAACTTTAAAAAACACAAGGAGTAAAGTAAAAAGAGATAATGAACACTTTCAGAATAATACTACTAAAAAGAATTTTTAGTGCAGAAAACCCAATCAACCTTAAAGGGAAGGATGGGCTAATAAAAAATAAAAAAGAATCAGCATGAAATTTGATCATAGTGGGATGGTTGGATAGATTAACTACCATGAAGTGAAATTAAAACATAATAAAGTGTTATAAGCAGGAACTTTCTGCTGGAAAATATATTAAATTCCACCTGTTTTATCCATGCATATACAGATTTTGGTGACCTGACATCCTGCATTTCTTTTATGGCTAGTATAAAGATTTGAAGTGTGCCAGCAATTAGGATCATGAAGAAAGAGAAAAATAATAAAAGGATAGGTTCTCTTAAGAATGCATTTTCACAGCTCTGAACACAGAAAACAATTGCTAGTTGAGCATGGCCTTGTATTTTGAACTTCAGAATGAAAAAAAAACAAACAGAAAAAGGTATTTCACCTTTGATGAACCCCTATTTATTTACAATTTAGAACTCTTACAAGTAGCAACAAACCCAAAACCATAATAATGTGTATGAACAACTTTTTTGTTAGTTGAGAAAACTTCCTAGTAATCTCCCTTGTCTTTTCACAAGATCTTTTTTTTCCATTACTGTTTTATTTATTTTTAACAAATCTATATCACAGTAGCTTTTTTTTTTCCCACAGAAAGGCAAATCTTCACTCCTTGGATATGTGTTTAAAGCCTTGCTGAAATAATTTTAGATCTTCTGTATGAGAGGAGATTTGCTTTGCAGACATCTTGGTCAGATCCATCAGCCAGAGAAAACGATCACATCTACTTTAACTCTGCTGGAGTCATGCTGTTACACACTCAGGATTTGTTTTTCTACCACTATAGAGGTACTGTGTAGGAACTTCCTCTGAAATAAATTATAAAGTTCCTGTGACTTTAATGTCACAGATTGAAGGCCTGATGGTGTAGCCTTATATACCAGGTCACGACAGTGTGCATCAGATAAACATGTAATCAGGTGTGAGAAGTATTTCTTGAATACAGAAAATTTCGAACATTTCATATACTGATTTAAGAATTGACTAATGTAAATTGATGAATAAGATGAAAAATTATTGATATCAATGCTGAGAAACAAAGATGTTATCATAATCAAATCCAGCCATAGGAAATTGGGGAGAAAAATTGGCTGTACACTAAGGTTTGAAAAAGTAGTACTGTTAGTAAACAAACATACATGTGTACTCATAAGAGTGCAATTTCAAAGCAATTGAATATCTTTCAGCCATCAAAGAATACAAAGGCAATTTCATTCTGAAAAGTCTCCCTTCCTGAATCAATTTGTAATTTAGAATAGATCTGGCTTCTTTATAATCAAAGAATGATACCTTTCTTGAAGAAAAATACAAATACTAATCCGAGCAGAATATGGCAATCATGGTATACCAGCAAGTGATAACCCCTAGATCACAAGGTTTTTTTAATCTTTGGCATTTTTTCCAGTTTTAAAAAAATGTAATAGTTTGCCATAGAAAGGAATTAAATTTTATTCTTGAAAACAGTCGTTCATGGTATAGCTGGAGGCATACAGCTGTGAGGCAGTGGAATGTGTGTTAGCTAGTAGCTGCTGCACTGTAGCATCCGTAGGAGAGAAAATAATAAAGCCTGGGGTTTTGTATTATTTTTCAAAATTTCTGTATACTGTTACTCAGCAACAACCCCAGCTTCTCCCTTTCCCTTTACAACCTCACCTTTATCCATGCGGCTTCTGCTCCCCCAAACTCCCTCATAATTCCTAGCTACTCTTTCCCCTCAGTATTAATCTGCTTCTTCTGTCCTTTGGCTTTCAGCTGGAAGCTGACAGACAAACAGACAATCTAACCTTTAAGAAAACGCTGCTAAAAACAGTGCCAAATAAATCACTGGCTTGTGTGACATAACATTTGGTAGGAAGCTGGACAAAGTTCTATACCTTGCGCTTTGAAAGATAATTCTGCCTTGGAGAAGGAAAAGTCTGTGCCACCCACTATGTCTTTTCTGTCCTTAACCTCACAGATTCCCTGATAATTTATAATCATTAAAAAGAGATATGGGTAACTGAGTCATTGAAAAAGTCTGGGATGCATATTAATCTGCATGCAAGGCAGATTAGGAATTATTTATTTACAATTAGGTGGTGAACCTGGAAAAATGGCCTGTCATTTCTGGAAGAACAGTCTTGTCAAATCCTACAAGGAGAAATTTCACATTCTTACAGCTGCCAGCTGTTGTAGAGTACATTTTGGAGATGACCTGTATGTGGGGCTGGACAGGAAAGTAAAAATATGCTCTGTCATCCACTTGCCCAGTTTAGGTAATAGCCTGTGCTTTGTGCACAGAACACTGTAAAGAGGTGCCTTGTTTGCCCACAGAAAAAACAGAAACTACAACTTATTGAGGTTTTATTTCTTCTTTAGCTTCATTACTTACCTTTCTTGCTGTATATACACTGCAGGTGGCTTGTTCCCAAGTCAGATTCTCCAGATCTCTTCTCTGGGTTTCTTTATACCTCATCAATTGACCCATGGCTGGTGTTCTCCCAAATGAAGTTCAGCAAAACAATTTATTTCACAAACTTCCACCACTCAGTGGTGAACAAGGGTGTTTAGTGGGTAACCTTATCCACTGCAATGTTTTCTGAATGAGGACTTACTCCATAAAGCTAATCTTAAGAGTATGATTTGTTTCTAGACAAAGATCTTGGAGATGATAGTACCTGCCCATTTACCTTCTGGAAGTTCATTGTCTTGCCATGTGCAGCGGTTTTCCGCCTCTGCGTATTTTTCCACCTTGGGACAGGGTGGAAACTGGTCATCAAATTCTGTAGTGGAGTATTCTGAGAATCCCCTGCAGGAGCATGTTTCATTTATGAACAGCTTTGTTTTAAAGCCCTTTTCAAAGAAACAACATAGCTAGGGCTTTCTAATTTGCATTTATCTTTTTTTCTACTGAGACAATACTGAGCCTCATACAGAAGCTGTCAAGCAGTCTTTGAAGGAGGAAGGGCCCAAAGCCCATTTCACAGCACTATAATGTAATAATAATCCTTCATTTACATCGTAATATTTCCATATGTCAAGGGATATTTCGTCACTACCTGTTATAGTAGCAACACTCCAGGGTAATGTTATACACATTTTATTTTTGAAATATCTGTTGAATATTGATTTACAACATATTTGTGAGGCTTCTGACATATTTTGAGATCAATTATCTTAATAGACTGCAAAATAGTATTCTCAACATTTGTAAATAGATAATCTCAAAAGCTCCTGTAAACCCCTATCAGGTAATTTCTTGCCTTATATAGTGTTATTTTCCAATATCTACCTTTGGAAATAAATGTTGAGTATGTAAATGTGTTTGCCTTATGAGTTAATATTTTCATATTGTAAATACTTGGTAGTGTGCACCGGTTTCTTAAAGGCTACCTTGCTGTTCATCCAACATGAGGATGTTCAGACTTGAACAATGTTCTTTTTTTTACCAGTTTGCTTCATTACTTAGTCTTTTTCTTGCCTTTTTTTTTTTTTTTTTTTTTTTTGACTTTAGTTCTCTGAACACTTCAGGAAAGGTGCTGTGGTTGCTGAAGCATTGCATCCTTCTCTAGGTATAACATGACTGGAGAGTGTCGCAATCCTTTGGATGAATACTACAGGAGTTCTGCTGGCAGGCTACTGCAGCACATTGGCTATTCTGAATGCTTTTGTTCTACTTCAGTGTCTATCATGTGAACCATTTGTCCTAAGTTTAGTGTCAGTAGTTCATGAATTCACTCATTTTAGCTGAAATTTCAAGCTGTGCATTTTCCTTGTTCTGCTACATCTTAGGTACATCATTCTGTGTGTAATATGTTCTAAGTTAAATTATATCTTGGTTTTGCTTAGTTGCGGTGTGCTTCTTGAATAAAACTGAGAAAGCTGTTTCAGACTAGAGCAATCATCCATACACCATTCTCTATTTGGCCTTCAATTACCTGTTTGCTTTTGTTCTGCTAACTTGTCCTTATACTTTGTGTTATTGCAGACTCTACAAACCTTTTATTCTCCTGCATTTGTTACATTTATGCAAAATCTCATCCTTCAACTAATTGTTTGTGTCCCCAACGTGATGAATTGCTTTCCTTCTCTTTTCTTGTCTGCCTGCTCTGACATAATGGCTTTTAGGCTATAATTAACCTAGAGATAGGGCATTTTCCATTATAGTTTTCTCCATACCTTCACAGGTTTGCCTTTGCATACTGTCATCACTGCTTTATACTTTTAAATTTTCTTCTGCACAGATTTTGATGTCTTGCCCCCTTTATCTTCCTGTTTTCTTTGTGCCTTTCTATGAATTATTTTTGTGTCTATTCTCCTTGTGGTTTACATACAGATATAATTTTTTCTCTGCTTTGTCCTGTGTCAGTAGCTTTTAGAGAAGCTACTGTGAGAGCTGAACATTCTTATTCAGGATCTCGCTATTAATTGATGCTGAATTATTTGCTCTTTTTAACACTAGTCAGTCATTTCTATAGTTTGTCCGTATATAGGAGTATTTTTTCCCTGGGTTCTTGCTTGTTCTTTTTAAAAAGCTGTCGTTGCACATACATCTTATTGTGGACTGAAAATGCTCTCACAGTTCTCCTGGGCAGAACCAGCCGTCTCCCCACATAGGCTGCTGACACAAGAGGCACCTTTGGCTGTCGGGGCTAATAGTAGAGTTCACTATGCTTTCCCCAGATTAGGCAGACAAGACATGCAAAGATATGACAGGTATGTTGCAAAAACTGTGGTTTGTATTCCTTCACTCATCCCAAAAAATTTTCTGTGTCTACAGAGATTCAAAGGATGAGGAAGGCAGGAGAGAGCGCACACAAAAGGTCTCCACAGGACAGAGAAACACACAGGTGAAACCAGAGACCTAAAAAGCAATCATTAAAAAATACCCCATGCGATTCCTTCAATACATAGGAGTGAAGACGCTAAAGTGTAGGTAAAGGGCATTCTGGCATAAAAAGTGTAAGAGACGCTTAAGAGAACTCACATCATCACCTGGCAACTGTGTTTCTCACCTTCCTGTGAAGAAAGCATCTGTCAATGCCATGAGTATAATGTTTGTGCTGCCTCAGGCCAACACATTGGTTACCAATGACAGGTACTAAGACTGAAAAAGCAACAGTGAGGAACAAATAAAAAATTGCACAAGGCTAACATCTGCTTCAATTTCTGATATGAAAGTGGACCTTCCTGCAGATTTGGATCTGACTTGGAAGAAGCAGAAACAATAGGGATCCTTATTTTTTCTTCTAAATAAGTGAAAAGTGCAGTAATATTTGGACCCAGTTTTTTTCTATCCCTGCTTGCATTTCCTATCTTTGAACTGAACATAGCAATGTTTGTAGCTGATACACTGCCAGTGTTTTCTTTAGAAAGTTTATGTCACTTTGCCAAGAGTTTAGCCAACTGTTAGCCAGTCAAACAATTCTGCGGTCTATAAAAACAATAGAAAAAGAAAGAGATGTAGGAACTTCCTTCTCAAAGTTTATTTTTTCCTATCAGGATTAAGTGAGAGAGGGAGGCAGAGAGATTGGGACCATTCCAGAAATGTTCCTTTGCTTTGTTTTCCCATTATTTTAATTTGTAACCAACTTGCTGCCTTTATGACTTTAACATCACTCTATCATCCTTAAAGGCAAGCAAATAACAGCTGAAGTTGGCCAATGGAGGTTTAGCTGTTAAAAGGAGAAGTAGCTGTATGCTATGTATGGAAGCAATGCCTGTTGTTTTAAAACATATAAAAGCTTCTGCATCATTGCCTTCAGAGATGCCAGATGCAACTCCAGGTGGCAGTGAACTTGAAAGCTGATTCTCATTAATACCTTTACCAATAGCACGGTGATCTTAAGCAGCATAGATGACATTAAAGGCCTTGCTGAATTGTACTGTTTGTTCCAGCTTCCAGGGACATTATTCTATTCAGTGAAAAGAGAAGGTCTGAGCCAGTGTTAACTTCATTCAGGTTGTATTGCCATTTTCAGATGTTTAGGTAACACGTTTGCCCTATGATGTAAGTTTGAGGACTAAGCAGTACCTTTATACAGGTGGCTAACTCATTCAGGGCCTCCAGTGGTATCAGACATCACTGATTATTACTAAAAATTGCAGAGCAGAGATATAGACAGACAGAAGATGATAGTGAATACTCTGCAGGTTTATTTTTACAGAAGGCCACACTTGTATATAACATTTCTGTATTCTTTTTCAAGCAGGAGTCCAAGTAAGAGAGGACAGAACTGCCCAGAGATATCACAGTGAGCAATTTGATTCTGAGAGTCACCACTTCTCAAACTCTCCTCCTCTGTAAGCCTAATGCAGCTTCTCCAAGGAAGTCAAAATAAATTTCTAGATCTGGAATTTGACAACATTTGGCATGTCGGAAGAGACGTGACTTTGAAAGAATGATGAAAATCTAACTTCTTAGACCTATTTTTCAGCCTGCTTTAGAGAAAATATTCATATTACAGTCCCCACCATAGAAATCACTATAAATCTGTTTGTGCTGCATTTTACTATGTCCTACCGTGTTTAAGCAGTTTGTACTTATCTTTAAAAATTCAGATTGTAAATGCAAGTGAAGATTCATGCATATTATTTATACAAAAGGCTAGCTATTAATAACAAGTATGAATGTACCTTTTAGAGTGAAAAGGACAAGCTGACCTTGATTTGTGCTTTGTCTTGTGTGGGTTCTAATTTTGTGGAAATGATTTTGTACCTGCAATTTAGGTTACTTTAAGATGTCTGATGAATCATAAGGCAAGATGACTAAATCAGTTAAACTGCAGGCAGAAATAATTGTGGGCAGCAGTAGCCTTGAACGAAGAAAGTAAAAACAAAAAAATACTTTATTTGCAAAGTTTTAAAAGTCCTGGTGTTTTTCTTGCAGTCTCTAGAATATTTTGGCAGCCTTAAAAATATTATTATTTGGAATAGGTTTTCTTTGAAGAAAAAAAAATCTCTTTCTTAATAAGAAATGAGTTAAACCACACAGAAATGGGGCCTAATTCTTCAACCTAAAAAGAACCAAATCCTGAAATGGTTTTGTCGCTACTGGAGTTCTGCCACTGATGTCCTTTCATAAGGTTTTTAAAGTATTCTTGGAAATTGAAGGGAAGTTTCCTTTTAAGCTGTCTGAAGCTCAAAAGAACCAAACAGAGAGTACTGAATGTTCACTACAGTGTTAGCCCCTATAGAGCTAATGACAATCAGTTACTGGTGGCTGGCAATGAACAGGGTACCACAGAGACCAATACTGATTCCTGTACTCTTTGATATCTTCATCAGTGATTTGGATAATAAGACACAGGAAACATTTTAGAGAGGGTATACTAAATGGGGGGGAAGTGGTTGTCAACACATGGCTGAAATTCTTCTCAGAATGACATGGACAAACATGGGGACTAGGCCAACAGGAGCCTCATGGGGTTCAATAAGGAGGTGCTCCTACTTCTGCACCTGGTGTGGGATAACCCCACACATCAGTGCAGGCTGAGTGGAGACCCTGCTGACACTACTGTGGACACAACGTTGATCATAAGGCAACAAACAATGCGATCTCATTCCATAATGCAAACCTTCTACTCAACTGCATTAGAAAAAGGGTAGCAAGCAGGTTGAAAGAAGTTATCATCCTGTTCTACTTCCATTCAGGAGGGGTGTGGAGAAGCTGGAGAAGGTCCAGTGGAAGGCACTACGTAAGGCATCTAGACCATGAAGGGAGAGGTTGAAGGAGCTGGGCTAGCATAATCTGGTGACAAGAAGGACTAAGGGTCCTCCTAATAGCAACCTACAGCTACTTGAAAGGAATCACAAAGATGATGAAGTGGCAGATGCAACAACAAAGAGAACCAGCCACACACTGCAGTTTGTGACATTCAGATCAGATTTTAGGAAAAACTTCTTCACCAGGAGTGTGGTGCAGCACTTTGACTTAGAAGGAGTAGGATTTCTATCCTTGCAGGTTTCCAAGACTCACCTAAACAAACCCATGGCTGACCTAACTGTTCTGCTTCAAGAGGAAGGCTAGACTAGATGACTTACAAAGGGCCTTTTCAATCAACATAATTATGTAGAAACAGAATATTTACTGCTGTGTAAGAAGAGGTACATTAAAAGAGCTCTGAAAAGCTCCTTTAATTACTGGTGTTGAACCATATGTACTAAAAGATCATAACCATTGGGAAATACCATTTAAACATGAAAGTTTGAACTAATCACAATTCATACATATAGTAGAAGCTGTGACTTTTGATACTTGTCCAAGAAATACTTGCCTACTAGATAGAATTATGCAGTTTTTATAAGCAAGCTAATGAAATAAAGCATTTCTGAAAATGTTCTTCTGAAAACTCTTCAGCAAGGCTTCAAGAATGTATTTTTGTAATGCCGTTTTGTGTCTTGGTTTCTGCTTGAGGCTTGATTGTGTGATAAATGACAGCTTGACGGAGATGCATAGCTACCAGTGATTTTGAAAGCTCCATTTAGTTCTCATTATATACTGTGCGCATCACTTTGGTTTTATTGGACTTTTCAGGAAAGGGCTACACCATCATTCTTTAATTCTAAATAGAAATGGAAAGCTGTAAATCTCTATAGAGAATGACAGCTTACAAAACGTGTTCACTTCTTCAATTCACTTGGCAAGCACACATTTCAAAGTTGAAAAAGTAAGAGAAGCAGCAGGTCAAATCCCTAGCACTTTTGATTATTTTTCATCCTGGAGAGGTAGGCAGAGAGAGGATTTAAATCCTAAACAAGAAGTACTTTAGCACACTTTTACAGCTTCATTACCATAAGTTTGTATTGGTGGCCTCAACAAGAAAAAGCTTATTTAAGCTCATATAATTTCATGCTGAAAGAAATAAAGCCCAGTCGTTTCAGTACTGGTACGTTATATGAAATGCAAATACAGTGATAAAAATGTGCCATTGCTCCTCTGACCTAAGCCCATTGGTTGTAATTTGGGGCCTTGAAAGGCTATTTCAATTGGAATGAGAAAATTGCAGACATCAGTTAAACACACAGTTTCATGTAACTCTATTTACTTAAAAAAAATATAAAGTACTATTTCCCCAAACACAGCATGAATAGAGGCACGCAGCTCTATAACCCTGAACACTCCACATCTTTTCCTCAAACTACCATCTACCCCCAAAGCCCTGTCTCTTTGCATTCTTATTGCTCATTCCCAGATTTCTATGTCCAGTGTATGCATATTCACCATTTCTAGAAGACAAGCTAATCCCTCGCTAGCAATCTGAGACATAGTCATATTGCCTTGCATCATAGTTCCTCAGGGAGAGCTCCTTCTTCCCCACTCCCACCATCAGATGCTTTTAGGGCATAAAGAGGCTTCATTATTTCTTTTTTTTAAGCCTGCAAGGAACTGCTTGGCATACCTAAGGTTTAATAAAAACTGTGATTGTCTTTACAGTCAAGGTATAGCAGCTGGTAGCCATCAACCCCTTTTGGCAAAAAAAAACCACTTTAAACGAAATTATTACTATTGCAAATTGTTACTATAGGCTGCTGAGGTCTTTTCACGATGTGATATATTGTTACAAGGCATGGCTCAGTGAGACATGGCCATAAAAACAAGATGCATCTTTTAACGTCTTTAGAATTTTAAAAAGCCCAGTGGGCCTTCAGTGGGACCTCCTTTCTTAAAGATGGACCTGGAAGAACTGTTATAAGAGCACCTTGCCAGAGCTTTATTCTATTCCTTTTCACATTGTCATTTCATTTTCTCTTCATATGCTATGTCAGTGCTTAGACCCTTTACTGTAGTCTCATGTAATTTCCTCTGATAAGTCAGAATAGCTAACATCATTTACTGCTATTACTACTATTGCTTTTTCATTATTACACCTTGATCATTTTTCTGATAAAACCTTATTTTGATTTCCTGATGTAAGATTCTTTTTATTGTAAATAACCATTTACTTCATACTTTTCCTTGGAAACTAATAATTCTGCTGAGAAAAAATATAAACTGGAGAGTCCAAAGTTAGAAACTTGTTATAAAACAGGCAAAACAACCTTAAAAATAGTCATTCTTTTTTGTGTGTGAACTATTCTCAGTTGACTAAAAGGAGTGCAGCAGCAGAGCTTTGGTAATAATACACACACATCCAAGGACATAATTGAAATTAATTAAAAAATTTTGATTTATTTTGTTCAGAACCCTTAAGCTATTTTGTTAGCAGTGGAGAGCAGGGGAAGCTGACATTTTAACAGTTTGTTATTAACTAAAAGCCACCTCCTAACTTCAGGACTCATTTAGAGTAGTCATTGAGTTTGCTTGAGAGGAGCACAAGAGGAAAGAAAAAACCTCATCCTTTGACCCCATACTGAGGAAATGATTAAAGAAGTGGTTCCTTCCTCCAGCCTCAGACCAGGACCCACAGGAGCCACAGCTGATTTCTGAAGACCAAAAGGACTGCTGAACCCTACATTAGACCCGTCATCTATCTCTTCAAGAATGGCTGGAAATCATTACTTCACTCATTAACCTGATCATCTTATTTGAATTCTTCAAAATCAAGTTAGGTTCATAGCATGAAACAGTTTATGTGAACTGGAAATCAGTAAATATTTTGAGGGATTTGGCAATCTCTGTAAATTTCATATTACACAAAACCCGCTGAAGCATGTCTAGAGAAATTCAAGAATGCTAATCCATGGAGAGTCATGTAAAGCTCTCACTGTAAAACATAACTTCCATACAATTGAATAAAAATACCTCTGTAATTTCTTTGGATTTTGCTTTAAAGAACCACTAGGGAAAGAAAAGAAAACGGGATTGCCTCTCATCTCAAGAGGGAATTCAAGAGATATTTCAGTCAAAAAGAGAAGGGTAAAATGTCTTCATAAATTGATCTTGACAGACCTAAATCAGGCCCTGCAGTGAGAGAAATAATAAAACGTGACATAATTACTTCCTTCCCTTGCTCTCTTTTCTGAACATAGTTACATTGTTTTAAACTATCTATATCTCCTGGCTGATTTTTCATTCTCAAGGAAATCAGACTTAGGGCATAGTTTAGTTGGTTAATTTGTCTGCCACGCTCAAATTTGACTGATATTTGTCAATATATTTCAATGTTATTGGGTGGAACTAACTTTTAAACCCCATTCCTAATTTCCTGCAATTCTCATAAAAATAGGAAATGAGGCAGCACAGGTTCTGCTTACAGAACAACACCTTCCTGTGTTACAACTACGAGAACACAAACCATTAATATTTCAAGAAACCAGACAAATAGATGTGGAAACATCAAAGTGAAAAACAGTTGGATATGGTCTACTAAGTTGCTTTGGCACGATCATTTCAAGGGTTTTGTTTCACAAGATCTTTTTGACAAATTCTTCCAACAACTGCCTCCAGAATTCTCAAGATTGTTGCCTAATATACTTTTTGAACTTAGAAAAAATAACCAGAATAACCACATTTACAACCTGGGAATCATTCCTGGAGAACTGATAGCTAATTGTTGACATATTATGGTATCTAGGAGCCTTTAGGATACTGGACCTCTGACTTGCGCATCCAGTGAAGAAATGCAAATATTTTTTTAGGATTTTTCACAGAATTTTCCCCAGAACAACCATTGACAGACAATATCACATTAGTGATATTAGTGTGCTCCTGGAATAGCACTCAAGAGAGAAAGGAATATCTGCTCACCATTTTCTTTTATTGTTGATCTTGTACAGAGGCAATAGTAAGGCTTTCTTTCAAAACAGTTATTTCTGCTTTCCCAAGATTATTAGTCTTTCCCAGTCTATGATTTATAGTCCTTAAAAATAGCTGCCAATAAACCAAGTCCCTCAACACATTCCTCTAGGATTAAAACTTTCACTTAGACAGAAGAAAAACCCAGAAAAACACCCACCAAAAACCAACCTTCCATCACTTAATTTCACCAAACATTTGACTCTTTTTCCTCCTAAAAGACATATAGCAAGGCAAATTTGAAATGAAACAAACCTGCAGAATTCATAGAGGAACTGCTATTCCTCAGTGAGGCAGCTTGGCAACCCAGACTGAAAGAAATAACTATTAGTTATTGAATTTTATACACCAGAGAAAGACTAGTAGGGGCTGGTGTTTTCTCAGTCTTGCTGAATTAACTGTCTCTTTTCTAGAAAGAATATCAACCTGGAGCTGGAGAGCTTTTCCAGGTTGGAGTTTCAGGGATTTCTGGGGTCCATTCAATTGCATCTTCCGCAAACTTAGATGGTTGATCTTGACCTAATCCTACAAAAATTGAATCTTTATATCCCTGGTTTTAGACATGTCTAGTGCCCCAGAGTATGCCAGACTAGTGCCAATACCATGATTTGGCTTTACCTGTTTATGCTGCAGTTCGGGGGAAAATGCATGATCAAGTATTATTGCCTTCCTCTGGCATGAAAAGAGGCTCTAAATTCAACTGTAGACCAAGGTAAATACAGACCTCAAGTTTCAAAATCAAGCAGTGCTTTTCCATTGCACCTGAGATTGATTCCATTGTGATAAAATTGATTGTGACAGTCTAGTTTAGTAACTCTGGGATGCTTGTTTATATCTTGTTTATGTGAAATATTTCACAAAGCCCACTACTGATTTACTTACAATTACATTATAACTGTATTGTTTCTCATGGTTTTCCCCGAATACTTAAGAGTCTGATGGCAGAAGACAACTTAGTATTACACAGATATCAGAAATCTCCTTTCTGAGAGAATAACATGAAAGGATTCAGGATTTTGTTTGTTTTTGTAACACTTTCCATTCATAAATTCAAAAATATTTTATGTTAATAGAAATTGGTGTATGGACATTGATTCAAAAGCAAGCTTAGTCCTTTTCAGGATACACTCCAAGAGGAAAAGTGACATTAATTTCCAGCATACATACATCTTCAAAAATAACATTTTACAATTACTGGTTTTGATTTTCACTTTGTTAAAAAATAAATTATTTTCTAGTCTAAGAATAAATTATAAGTATAAATAAGATGATGAAACAAGTGTAAGAATAAATACAAATATTTAAACCCTCATCCAACTGTTACACATACGCAAACATTAGAAGGTCCATTTGACAGTGATAGGGATGCGGGTAGTTGCCACAAACTGACTGACTGACCCAAAAAAATTTTGTGGTAGTCACCTTTATGTTTCCTTGTTCCATAAAACATTTGACATTATATGTATTTTATGGGAGCAGGGGATCACAACAGGAGTCACTATAGCTAACAAGCTAAATATGAATAGGATTGGGATAGAAACTAAATTCAGTCCCAGAGACTTTTTTTAGTGCGAAAAGCTTTTGCCCACTCTGTGTAATGGACGAACAATTTTTTATGTTGTGAATCTGAGAGATGCTGCCCATAAATTAGTTAGCAAAGGAAAGCTGGACTTAGGAAACAAAAAACAAACCAAACCTAACAAAAAAACCCACCTCTTATAAGGCCCAGACCCACTTCACTTCAAAGTAGTCATCATACTAAGCCTTTTAAATCAGGAGCAGAATGCCCTGGGTTCCTCCACTATGGAACAAAAAGAGTCACATCCAAACTGCAGTTCTGCTCACTTAACCTCTGAACCACCATTGGCAGAAACCTCTTTCTTTCTCTCTGTACCTACTGTGTGAGAAAATTACAGGGGCTACACTCCCACCTTAGGCACCTCATGCTGCCATCGCAAGACAAAGAAGCTTGACTGCTTTTACTCAACTTCTTTCCACTCTTCTTTAATACATGTATGTGAATCATACATATAATTTGGCGGAAATAAAACACAAAATATAGCACAAAGCCATAGCTGTCCTGCACTACACTTTAATTATCATATTACTCTGAGTACACAGCTTCATTGCAGTAAATCCTCTGGCACAGGAAGAATAAAGCTATTTAGAACTCCTATATTATTATGCAATTCAGCAATGTGTCACTTCTGTCAAAAACCAGCAAGACTCTTTAGAGCAGGTTTGTGTTAATTCAGGTTCTGTAACAATTTTTTTTAGTTTCTTAGATCGTTTGCACTGGCATAAATAGTTTCAAATCTCTTTTGGGGCCAGAGACTTATGCAGTAATTAAGGCTTGCATATTACTGAGTGGAACGCAACACTGAAGTTGAAGCTCAAAGTCCAAAACACTGAGTCAAACCTCGTGCTGGTATTATTCATTGTTTTCTACAGAAATGTTCCTGTTAACAGCAAGACTGAATGTTCCTATGTGTTTTGCATAATTTCCCACTGAAACCATTCAAAACTTGTTTTCCAAACATACCAATTAACAGCAAGTGTCTCCTACTGGCACTGTCATATAAAACCTTCCAAAGCTTCTCTCCCTGCATCCCAAGAAAAAGTTCATTTTTGGCAACACACACTGGAAGTTGTTACTTGCTTTGGTGGTGCTAGTGAAAGTGAGAAGCTGTGACATATTGAAGGAAGATTTACTCTCTATTTTAATTTATCTACTCACAATTTGAGGAATTTGGGAATGTGTGATGGAAGAGAGGGCAAGAATCCTAAAACATGTCTGTAACATTGTCTGTTCCAGAACCAATCCACATGAGTGCAACTAGAGAAAGAAAACAGCACCCACACTACACCCAAACCTCCTGCCATTGATTCTGTTACACAAAGAGCATCTGCTAACCCTGAGCAACAGGCCAGCTACAGAGTCCTGTCATTATTTATTTAAAACAAAGCAAGAAAATGTCATTGATGCAAACTTTGTTTCAGTAAAATGCTTAAGAAAGTGACAGCTTTGTATGACCTTGGTCTAATCAAATCAAGCATAGAAAATTCAGCATTGCATAAGCTTTCATAAGTGTTTAACAAAAAGATGTGAATACCAAGAAAGATGAAGGATTGTCATGCAAGTACAAGGCAGTATTTGAAAGAATAATGTTGTGAAACCATCAGTGCAGACTTAGCCTGAACATTAGCAAAGTTTTCTTACTGGCAAAACCTTGAGCTTGTTTAGTCCAGCCTAAAACCCTAAAGAGATCTTACAGTTCTCTGCTATGAATTAATGGGCATTAAAACACCACTTTCCCTTCCAATGCTGATGGATAAAGCATACTTCAAAGTGTTATTAGCTAAAATCTCTCATGTATTCATTTCTAACCATTTCTTCATGCCTGTGACTCTTTGACGTAGAAAGTGCACTGGCACACATGCACACTTTGCCCTTTTTTCTCATTGCTCATAAGAACCCTGCCCCTTTCCCAACTTGAAAGCATGCTGTGATGTCTCAGTGAGATGTGTATTGTTTCTGAAGAAGGCTGTATTAACATGCTCATCTTCAGGAATACTAATGAGTTGAAGTGTGCTCTATAGATTAAAGCACAGCATGCAGATTACTTCCACCCTGGCAGAGGATATGTGGCACATCTTGGGAGACTATTATACTGACTAAATGCTTGTCTAGACTAGGATAAAAGGTGCATTTTAAAAACAAGTGCCTGACAAATTGAAGTTATGTCAACAATAACTGGTAAAAATGCTAATAGCTAAGGCAACAGCTAAGGACCCTGAGATTTATATTACTTTTTTTTGTAATGTGAATGCTCCCCTTTTGTGTGAAATTTAATTAAAACACTATTTGGGGAATTAGGGGACAGCTTTTCGTTGTTTCTATTCTTTGCTTACGATTATGACTGTTCAACATTTTAAGTGATGCAGAACAAATGTTAATGGTAAATTGCTGGAGTGTGATAATTGATTTCTTTATTAATAAAGAAGATTTAATGCTCCATGGAAAGTTTGATCTAACTCACCATTAGAGATTTTGCTTTAAGAGTCATCTACAAAGTGCAGTTCTTCACCTTGAAGGGTGCTTATTCCTCTTACTAAGCATAACTGCCTTTGCACAACTGCTCATCATATGTGGGATGTGATATTTTGGAATCGCTAAGTGCTTAACACCGTCATTAACTTCCTGTGGGATTGTGCACAGCAATTCTAAGAGACAGTTCTGTGGAAAATGAATCTGTTCTGCCATTAAACATGTGGATGATTAAAGCGCAAGGAGACCCACAGCAGGCTTATGATGAAGAAAAGTAGGGGGCAGGTCTGTCTTAATTTGAATGGGCGTGCAATAAGCCCTTGTGGCAGGTATCCCACAGAGCTCAAGCAGAGAGCACAGCAGAGGCCTCCAGAGGACGGGCATAGGATAACGCTGGAGACCCAATGGTACAAAAACAGATTACCACCCTCAATTACTGGTCACTAAAAGAGTACAACCCAGAAAGATTCATAAGCTCTGTCATAGAATCATAGAATCATAGAATAGTTTGGGTTGGAAGGGACCTTTAAAGGTCATCTAGTCCAACCCCCCTGCCATGGGCAGGGACATCTTCAACTAGATCAGGTTGCTCAGAGCCCCATCCAACCTGACCTTGAATGTTTCCAGGGATGGGACATCTACCACCTCTCTGGGCAACCTGTGCCAGTGTTTCACCACCCTCATTGTAAAAAATTTCTTCCTTATATCTAGTCTAAATCTACCCTCTTTTAGTTTAAAACCATTCTCCCTTCTCCTGTCGTAACAGGCCCTACTAAAAAGTTTGTCCCCATCTTTCTTATAAGGCCCCTTTCAGTACTGAAAGGCTGCAATAAGGTCTCCGCAGAGCCTTCTCCAGGCTGAACAACCCCAACTTTCTCAGCCTTTCCTCACTGGAGAGGTGTTCCAGCGCTCTGATCATTTTCGTGGCCCTCCTCTGGACCCACTCCAACAGGTCCATGTCTTTCCTGTGCTGAGGGCTCCAGAGTTGGACTCAGGGCTCCAGGTGGGGTCTCACCAGAGCAGAGAAGAGGGGCAGAATCACCTCCCTCGACCTGCTGCACACGCCTCTTTTGATGCAGCCCAGGATACAGCTGGCCTTCTGGGCTGCGAGCGCACATTGCCAGCTCATGTCCAGCTTTTCATCCACCAGTACCCCCAAGTCCTTCTTGGCAGGGCTGCTCTCAATCCTTTCATCCCCCAGCCTGTATTGGTGCTGGGGGTTGCCCCAACCCAGGTGCAGGACCTTGCACTTGGCCTTGTTGAACCTCAGGAGGTGTTCACATGGGCCTACTTCTTGAGCTTGTCCAGGTCCCTCTGGATGGCCTTCCGTCCCTCAGGCGTGTTGACCGCACCGCTCAGCTTGGTGTCATCTGCAAATTTGCTGAGGGTGCACTCGATCCCACTGGTCTATGTCATTGATGAAGATATTAAAGAGTACCGGTCCCAGTACAGACCCCTGAGGGATGCCACTGGTCACCGATCTCCATCTGGACATTGAGCTGTTGACCACTTCCCTCTGGGTACATCCATCCAACCAATTCCTCATGCACTGGCCAGTCCATCCATCAAACCCATACCTCTCCAATTTAGAGAGAAGGATGTTGTGGAGGACCATGTCAAAGGCCTTGCAGTGATCCAGATAGACGACATCGGTAGCCATTCCCATGTCCACTGATGTAGTCACTCCATCATAGAAGGCTACTAGGTTGGTTAGGCAGGACTTGCTCTTGGTGAAGCCATGCTGGCTGTCTCATATCATCTCCCTGTCCTCCAAGTGCCTTAGCATAGCTTCCAGGAGGATCTGTTCTATTATTTTCCTAGGCACAGAGGTGAGACTGACTGGCCTGTAGTTATAGGATGTTAAGAAGAATGCATATCCCACATATATAAAACATCACACATTTGGTGAAGACATGGAAGAGGTAACAAGCACAGTCACAACCTCCAGAAGAATAAGAAGGAGAGGGTTTGCTCCACCACTCCTCCCCGCCCGATGCAGGACATCAGGACTGACCATTCTACCGGTTATCCACAGCACCTTCACCTTCACTGGACAAAACCCACTGTTTTCTGATTTACCTTTCATCACATTTTGCCTCTGCAGACTCAGCAATTGTATGTACAGCATTATCTTTTACTATATCTTGTAGTAAATGCATTAGAATTTTAAGAGCTCTCTGTGTGTCTATCCAAAGGACAAGCTGATCAGCTCTGAAGAGGAAATCTGGACAAAACACCCTGTCCTTTCACTGCAGTATAAGCAGCTGCCACGCTTTGGGCAGTACCACAATATAAAATATGGCAATAGAAATACTGGAAAGAAAGCATCTGTGCCTTCCGAACAAAACAAAAAAAAAGTGAGACCATTTTAAATTCAGATACTTTGAGAAGCCAGCAAAGCAACCTTTCCTGTTTAAAGGTGTACTTCCAAGATGACATTAGCGCAAGCCAAGCTTTCATTCTGATAGACATTATCACTGCCCCAGCTGAACTATGTGCACACACTCCAAGGCCGTTTGTTTAAATCACCTCCAGCTAAAAAGAGGTGATATGAAAGTAAACTAGGAAGTGTGTGAAAACTGCCTGAGGGCAATTATGAATGCTATTGAAGCAATAGTTTTTCTAGAATACACCAAAGGATTTTCACAAGGATGTCACAGAGCTATTCCAGAGGTATATGTAGGATGCCAAAATGTTTTTAATATATGTTATAATATGAAGTATTTATTCCCTGTTATGTACTACTTGCGTGAGAATTATTAAATCTCATTTTAGACTTTTTAGACTTACTTACTTATGTCAAACAGACACAAAAAATGTTAAGAACCAAAACTCCAGCTACTGCAATTTGATATATTCTGAATAAATGGAGCCTCAAGTGCCATCTAGCGTAGACCTGACTTTATAGTTCTAGCATGAGTTCACTCCTCTCATGTTACTTAATTCCATAACATGTCTATGAAAGGAGAAGGTGTGTGGCTGCTTTCAGTTTCTGCAGACGTTTAAGAACATAGTTAGTATTTCAGAAACCTTATTTAACCTCAAATTCTACTATCATTAAGATAGCAATTTCAGCAAGATGTTATTTTTGGTTAAATTTTCAAATCAGAAAAGGAAAATTTCCTTAAAAATCACATATTCTGTTGTTCAAGGAGAGGAATTTGTAGCACAGGCAAGTATATTAATTTGATGTGATTAAAAGTCAAGGATTAATACAAAACTGAGAAGCTTCATCTCCTGTGACTCTCTGTCCTATGGATTCTCATGTCCAGTATTTTGCTAAGCGAAAGCAGCAAACTGCTTGGCAGTGGCACTCATATAGGTCTCTTTTCTCTAGCCACAGAGGAACTTGTTCTCTTTAAGATCACATCATACTTTGTTAAATGTGATTGAAATTATTCCACAAACTCAAAAAATACTGAAAGTCTAACAGACAGTGCAATTGAAAAAAAAAAAAAACAAAAAACCCCAACATGATAAGGAAAGTAAGTCAATCAAATAATGCCCTTGAAGAAGAGAAGTCCACAAATATAAAATGATTAAAAAAAAAAAAATTAAAAAAAAGTCAGTTCTGATTACACTGTGTCAGAAGTTGGCCTGGAACTACATCTCAATCAGATTCAAATGTTATCAACACCATCATATCCTACATGGTACCAGATATCATTTTAAAGAAATAGTGGCAGCTTGCTAAACTCCTTTGAGGGAAAAGATTATTTGATATTTGGGTATTTTACTGATAACATCTGATATTCCTAGTCTTATATCCATTGAGAGTAGCTTGGGCACTTTAAAATCACATTTTATCATGGATACATCTAGGTTTTACATCTTGCTTTCTTTTTGTTTTACAAATGAGTGCAAAACATATTGTAAACAGGTCCATATATTACACTAAAAATAACCTAAATTACACACATATAGAGGAAAAACTGATCAGAAAATTTACTGTTTGTTATTTAATTTCAGCATGTACAGACATGATTTTCTGCAATAAAAAGTATTTTCTATAAAATTCACCAGGGATAGAAAATATTTCTCAATAAATTGATCTTTATTCCAAATTAGAGAAGCAGACAGGGAATGAAAGCAGAACAGGAATCAAGTACAATATTACCTACGCAATCTGCATACCAAATTTCAAGACAGTTTTTTGTCTTCATTTTATCTTGCCATAGTCATGCATTCCTGCCCTTATAAGAAGGCTCTTTTTGGCCTTCACCAGACATGCATGCAAGCCTACAGGGCAGAAGGAAATGTCAGGATCTAACAGTTCATCCTGAGAACCTTATTCCTGCAGACCTTCAAATTTACACAATGCTTTTTGATTGATTTCTCTTATTTCATATTACACAGCTCAAACCACATCAAGAATTTAAAATTATAATTTACCATTTGAAGTGCTCCGTGAAACAAAGTAGAAGGAAGTACAGAAGAAGAAATGCCAGTTCAATGAGCTGCGAAAACCACAAAAAGTGTTGTGCTTCAAACCCCTGATTCATCAGGCAGTATATACAGATGCCAAACTCCAGCTGACTTCAGTGAGAGTCCTGTACCTGGAAATGCAGAAGTACCCAACTATTTTTTTTGTCTTGATTAGATTTCTTCCCTTCTTATTCTCTAAATATATGTAAAAAATCAGAATCTCCTCTAGATTTCCTTATTGGGCAGTCATTCCTTGTTAGTGATAGAATAGAAAGCTCTAAATCAACCAGCTTTGTGTCCAAAAGCAGATTCTAACTTAAAATGGGCAGGATGCTGCTGAAGTTTCTAAAGAGAATTGAGACATATCTACAGGCAGAATAATTATGATAATATCTCTTCATAATACAGTAACCTAGGACTGGATTCTGAAACAGAACTACAAATTCATGTCACACATGAAGTGGACTAAAACCTTTTTTGGATACTGATGCTTTCAGCATGGGCAGACAAGAATGCATCCATAGCTCTGAATGTTATACTAGTTAATAAACTTACCATTTATTCCAAATGCCAGAGTAGAAAAAAGTATGGCATATGCTTCATGGTGAGTGTTAATGAATAGTTATTTTCTGCAGCAACTGATATACTGCATGCAACCAGGTTTGCTTATAACTCTTCAACTCTCTAAAGCTGTCCTCATTACTTGCAGTGCAGAGACAGGTGGCAAATTAAAAACAATAATAAAAAAACCAGCAATGGGGTGAGGTGATTCTTTGTTTTATTTATACAAATGAACAAACCAAACAAGTTAAGGTCATGCTACTCATAGCTTTAATTTTGCTCCTGCAAAACATGGTGTTTTCTGGTAAACAGAAAATAAAGCATGGTAAGTTAAAAGTTTTCCTTGTAATTTTTCCTGTGGCTTCTTTACAGCAGTTTTCATGACTGATTTAAAGAGCTAATAATTTGAAATGGTCTACTCATTAACACTGCCCCTTTCCACGACCCCTGAGTGCTCTACCGTTGTGTCACATAAAACTCACACAGCCCATTCCACATGGAGTGAGGAGGCATGGCTGCTGTCTGAAGTAACTCACTGCTCATTTCCTATGCATGACAAGAACCTTCATTATCACCTTATTTAAGTGAAATTATACATTTCTGCACTGATCTACTGCAGTAGCTGAAGGTGTCAAAATGCTATTTGGTTATTGTACTATGTGGATGGTTAGAATTAATACTAATAACTTTATTATCATCATTATGGTGTGTGTAACATTTTTATATATGTGTGTGTATATATATATACACACATGCTCCTCACCAGCTGGAGATTAATGACGTTTTCTGAGCTATATAAGAAGGGAAACTACAATATGGTATTTTACTCTCTGCAGAATGACTTTCTCTCTGAAAGTAGGCCCAAGAGCCTTGCTAGATTTCCCATTTCTGTGAACTCTGTTATTACGAAGACTTACTAATTGGTCATATCATCTTGAATCAGCCATATATACCGTTTCTTATTATGGCAATAGTATATATTTTTTATGCTTAGGGCTCCTTACAATGTGTTGCTTTTCCTCACACCATCCCTCTTCATTATTACGCCTTGTATGCACACTGTGATTCGCTAATATTAATATTCCACTCCAGAACTCTAAACTGATAGAGTAAAATCATCATTATTGGGACACTTTGCTAACCAGAACAAGCAGATGTCCCTATGAAGAGTAGAGTTTATTTAAAAAGAAAATCTAAAATAGCTAAAGAGGAAATTAAAACAACACAAAACCAAACAAATAATGAAAGAAAATCTACACTGTGTTGAATGAAAATAACTGCACCCCAAACCAAATTCATTGCAGGCACAACTTCATTGACTTCAATGGAATTGTATCTAATAACACCAGGGATCAATTTCAACTATTGTCTTTATTTCTTCATTAAATCTTTATTTTAAAGATCGTAATTAAGAGAGAAGAACACAAAAATTATCATCTATTTAACATCTGGTTAATTTCTACTTAAATGGTTGCCACTATTTAACCTCCTTTACATGATTTGGGTTTCTTCTGCTGGGTTTTTTGAGGGGGGCGGGGTTGTTTGTTGGGGTTTTTTTTGGTTAAAACTATCCCAGCTCAGTGTTCATTTATGCTTATGAGTGTCAGATTAAATTGGCTCTGATAAAACAGGCATCTGAAAAATGCAATGCAGATATCCAAAAGCATCCATACCATTCCTTTTTTACCTTACCAGATCATTGCATTCATATCTTCTTGAGACTTCCTAGACCATACCGTGCTTTTTTATCTTATAAATAAATCTCCTTTTGAAGCTCTAGATGTTCCACATCAATAAAGGTTCCAAAATGGATGAAGATGGATAAAGGTTTGTTTCCTTAGACCACCATGGTACCAGACAATTAGTGTGAAGTTTAATCCTGCATTTAATCAGATCTGATATCTGTCACCAAATGAGCAACTGTAGTGCTTCTTTCCCTGTGCTAGGTCATTCATCTGCCCTCAAGGTTCAAAAAGCCACACCAGCCAAAACTAATCCTACAAAAAGAGAGAACAGTTTTCTACTGGTAGCAGCTAACCATAAGATTAATTTCTCTCTAACATCAGACTACACCTGTTGAGTGTATTGTGTGATGTTTCCATCTGCAGCTGCATGCTCCCATCTCTTCAGGTAGCCACGCAGAGAATTGTGGTCTGATGATGAAAAAGACAAGACAAGAGACATTTTCAATAGCATGGTCAGCTTAAACAAAACCTTCCTCTGAAAAATCCAGTGAAATGCTATTTCTGAGGTTCTAAAACTAGAGATCACAATTCAAAAAGGGATTTAAAATTTAGAAAGTGGAGAAATGAGGGTTTCACTCTCAATATACACAAGTCTATTGGGACACTTGAAAGGTGTCATAAAGCGAAAACACATTTGCAGACACTTTTTATCTTATATCTAAATCAAGACGTTCTAACATACCATTTTGATGGTTCAAGTTCAAAATTAAATCTAATATATTAGATAGTTCATTAAATATTATACTTTGAATCAAGATTATATCCTGAACAAAATATTTATCGGAACAAGTATGTCAAAAATAAGTACACTAATTGTAGGTTTTTTCTAATTATTGGTTGATGAGAGCCATTCTGTTTCCCTTTATTATGTATTCTATTAATGTAGTTTTACTCATTTTGTACAGTAGTTGCAGCTCAAAATTCCCTGAGGAATACTTGTCAAGAAATACCACTTATTTTTTACACAGCTGAACAGTTGCGTGAGTGAAGAGAAACCATGATGGTTTGCCTTTAAAGTCAGCTTAATGTGGATTAGGGGAAGGGAAGGGGCATGGGTTTTTTTAATGCTTGCATTGTATAATTAGTTATGCTATATTCTGTTTCACATAGTACTAACCTTAAAATAGCAATTTCAGATGACCAAATTGGTCATTGTAACTTTTTTTCTTAATTTCCAAGGTTGCCTTTCATGACTGTTAATTTAAATCAGTATTTAGCCTAGGAGGTCAGACCTCATGCCACACCCAAAATATTTCCTGCCAGACTTCAGCAGGAGATGTACATTCACCTACATACCGTAACGTATTTAATTTGCATTAAATTAAATATCCTAATGGAAGAAGATGGAATCCCTTAAGGATGCTGTGAAATACTGCTAAAGGTTTTTACATTTTAGGTCAGCATATCCACAGGGTCCCATTCAAGCATATGCATAGATCACTGCAATACAAATTTAAAGGTTTGTATCTAAGCAAATCAGGCTGCGGAAGTAACTTATCAATGCTATGGACACTCATGTTTTATTATTTTTCTTCTTATCATTAACAGTATTTAACATATTAATGGTAAGCCTTATTTTGTATGTTAATTAGGGTAGTACTGGAACTTATTTTTCGCCTCTTTCCCCTTTTCCCCAGATCAGCATCAGGGGCTCACAATGGGATGGTTTCACTGAATTTGTACCTTGGCCATAAATTCCTTTTGCAGTCAACAGAGAGTAAAAGGGATCTCCATGTTACAATTCATTTGATCCATTGAAGCTGAGGAATCTTAATTATTTTAGAAGAAGATGTTTCACCCTCTGGAGGTACTAGGCCACATTTGGGCTTTTTGATGCCTAAAGTAAGGGAAGTAATTCTCACCACCCTTCGCTAGCACAGCACATTTCCAGATTAAGTTAAAACGAAGATATTTCAATACCTTGACTGAATCTGAATTATGATCACAAACCCCTAATACAAGTCATCCATAAAACCCAAACCTACAAAAGGAATGTAAAACTTAATGTCTCTTTAAATGCCTTCCCCAACAAAGTCACCTTCAGCCCAGAGTACTTTTGTAGACTGGCATTACTACAGACTAAAAACATAAATAACTCCCACGTATGCAGGTATGGAAAGTTTTGACTGTTAGTTTTAAGTATGATTTTGAGTAATGGGAGAAGCATGGGAGAAGCATTGATCAGTAAAGTTTAGTGATCCAACTCACATATTTAAAGCTCAGTTTGTGTTACCCAGGGTAGTCCAAGAGGGTACAAAGCAGCGTGTTCGTCTGCTGCTCAAATCAAGGTGAAGTCACACAGCACAATGTCTTTGCAACACAGCAATGCACCTGTGGTGAGGAAAGGGAGTTAGCTGCTTACCTTACATATTGTCATGGATTTGTAACCCTACCAGCCTTTAATATGATCAGAGGTTGCTAAATTCAAAAACAGCTTTTCTCACAGTACTTACTATAACTTACAGCCAATACATTAGATTTTTTTATACAGGAACTTTGTTAATATAGCTGTATATATTGTCCATGGGCATGTCAATAAAGTTACAGGTTTCCAGCAGCATCAGAGTACCTATGAGAATGCAGTAAGTATAGAAAAAAGTCTATACTTTGTTATTGTCACAATGAGGAGTCACAATGAGGAGTGATGGTAAATGTCATTAATTAAACAACCTGTATTTAGTTGCAGTATTGTCTATGCATAATATAGGTGTGCACTGTTGATCTCTAGTGGCTTTTTCACAGAGCAGCTTTTCCACTACCTAGAGCAGCTACAGAAACTGTAACAAAGAAGGTCATAGCATTTTTTGGTTTTGGAGGTGGGTGATGAGAATTTTGGCCTTAGCTCCCCTGAAACGTGTGAGAAATATATAATACCTGCTTCTTTTGCAAATAGTAAGAACTTTTACAAGACATGAATATCAATATCACATAAACAGATCCATTTTATCTGAAGGTAAATCACATCTTTGCTATGTACTCTGATGCAGACAACAGTCAGGGAATGTTAATAAGAGAATATGAATATTACCAATGACTCAAGGGAGGGCAGCAGTTCTGAAATAGATGTGAAATAGTGTGCACATGCTAATGCCTGTCCATACTGTTGGAAGAACACTGTGTTGCTTACACTAAACACACAATTTTCAGTCAAAAAACCTGCCAAGGATATATGCAATGTGATGTAAATGCAATAGCAGCACAATGCCAAATTTTACTCATAAAATCAATGACAACTTGCTTTGCAAGTCCTGTATCTGGCATCCGGCAGTACAAAGATACAAAGCTTCTTTTCCCAGTTAGTTAGAGAAAGCCATCTTCCCTATTTTAATTTCAAACTTAGACATTAGCAAATATGACCTAGGAGCAAAGAAATAGAGCTTGACCATTTCTGCAAACATTTGCTTTAACTGCAATCAAAATCACAAAACTCTAGGTGATCTATCTATATTGTCGTCACAAACACTGTGGTTTTCCTCCTGTGTTTTGCAATTCTGAAGAAATGATACTTTCCTCTTTTCATGGACATGTGCCAACAGAAGGGGTTGGGAGAGGTAGGTAAAGGCAAGAGACTGTAACAGAACTGCTCTAACAGCACATGCAGTCTACTCTACCTAGTCATCCTTATCTGCTCTTACACAGAGGAACGAGGTTAGCCTTTTTATCAAGCCCGATGGCCTAGTATTGAGAAATTGCACAGGGCCCATAGACAGTGCAGGCTGAAGTGGTTTTCCAAAAGTGCCCATTAGAGAACATGCTGACATTTTATGGAGATTATTAGAAATGCATGAATTGTGAACAGTAAATGTCAATGGAGTCATTAAGGAAGAGCTCCTGCATTGTCTTAGGAGAGGTAAGCAAGGAAGTCTTTGCTTTTATTGTCCCTTGATCTTGAGATTGGTGGTCTTCTAAACAGGCATGCCAGCTACAGATAACCCATTTATTTAATTGGGGAAAAAACAAAAAAAAAACCAACCAACATTCAAAGATTCTTGCCCAAGTCTATGAGAAGTTCTTCTAATACATAGAAACATATAATTTACAAATTCTAGTTCATCTACCAAGGTCACAGATTTTGAATTTTAAGTAGACTATATATCAACCCAAAATCATTCTATGAAAATGACATCTTCACTCAGTTTGGTAATTGGTCCCAAAGTAATTGCTGACTTTAAGATTCTGTGTGAAAAATGATACGCAGATTTTTAAGAGAAAACACATTCGTTTTAACTTTCCTGGGGAACTGTTAGAAGTACCTTCATGATTAAACTGAACTTGTATTTGTGGTTTTTTAACTACGAACAGACTAAAAAAATATTGGTAAGTAAACAGTAAGGTATATAAAGCCAGATTTTTATGAAAAAAAAATTTAATTTACTATAGCCGTGTCTCACACAGAACAACAGTACTTAAAATAATCTTTACAGAGTCAAATACAAAGGGCCACTAAGGATAGACTGTACACTAACCTAACCTTAACTCTGCCATTTAGGCAAGTTTTTTGTGTTATTAAGTAACAGATTTTAAATTTTACTTGTGACCTAATTCCATTCTCAAAAGGCATTAGAAATCATAAGATTAATAAGAAACTAATGATGTGTGGATTTGTAAGTCACTTGTGGGGCTGTATTGCTCAGGAGTTTTAACTATGCTATTGTCAGCCAACAAAGTACTATAAGCTTAAGCTGAACTTCAGCTTGAACTAGATGTTGGAGTTATTTACACGTCTGCTAAGGTTTTTTATTGGCCATATCTTTCTTCCTAGAGAAAATGATTGAGAATATAATTTTATCTGGGATGCATTCTTCCCCAAGCCAAGGAAGAACCAATAAACTTGTGAGTTAAACTTGATCTAGTGGTAGAACTTGTTATTGCCTGAGAGGTGGTACGAGTTCAGTTAAAATCTACGTTGAAGGAAACATGGCACAGAAGGTACCAAAACCTCACAAACATAAAATGTTAACTCACATGAGCAGGCGTGTTGCAAATTTGCAGAAGAAGAAAGGCAGGAAGCAGCAGTGGGAGAACACTCTGGCCAGAGAAATGCTGAGCCTACAACCATGTCACACATGGAAAAGGGAGTTACATAGGAAAGTACAGAACTATACATTGAAGGTATGTCGAAGAAAGCAGCCATTCAACAGTGAGAAGAGGACCAACTTCACCTGTAACAGACCAAAAAAAAAAAACCAACACCAATCTAAAAAGGCATCAGCACTGCCATTAGAGCACAAAATGGACAGAAGCCTATCAAGAGGTTTCAATCAAATGTTGATTTAAACTCCAGTGTAGTGCCCGCAGAAGCTTAGGTGTATGCAGAACACGCCGCTCCAATCCTCACTTCTTGGCAAAGCACCAGACTAATTTTGCCATTGCACGCACTTTACCTCTCTTTTTGTAACGTGTGTAGGAAGTTACTGAGTAAGGCTGAGTTCCAAAAGCAAAGATGGCTCGAGTAACATTTGCTTTAAATATGAAGAAGTAATGGCCTGAGCAAATAAAAAAGGAACAATTTAATAACGTTATGTGTTGTGATCCTAAAGGTGCACATGGAGGCACAGGTAATGAAGAGCACAGCTGTTTTATTACATGAGTTATACTCAGATGTTGCTTCATCAGTTGGATTACAAGTTTAGACTGTATACCACCATCAGGCTGACATTGGGTGTGTTTTGTAGGTTAGCATAACTGTAAACAAAGGAATTTACAAGTCAATTAGCTTCAAAGGAAAGAATTTACAAAACCTGGGCAAGACATATTTTTCTGGATTATTACTCTTTTTCTTCCAAACACACAGCCTAGGGAAATGATATGTGAAACATCTACAGTTAATGAACCAATATCAACCAGTAACAGCAATGCCAGAAATCAAAATCAGTAATGCCAGAAAGTTCTGAAGTCATGCTTTTTCCCACAGTTTTGACTTAGCACATTATCCATCTGCGGAGTTCCTATTTTAGTTTGTGTTAATTATTCACTTTCTTAATGTCTTATTGTTTATTAGTAAATTTTAACAGATACAGTGCAGCCAGTTTTTAGTGCACTTGAAATGCTAGCAGAAGTTCAGCTTCTAGAAATTCTCATTGCAGACTCTTCAATAGTCATAATCTTTTGAAGTTTGGGTTCATTTAACTAAAATTTATGCAGCGAGTTTGGGAGAAAGGGAGGTTGCATTATGAAAAAGCGATACCTGTATTGCTTTCAGCTATATATAAACACTGTAACACAGCCTTTCTCTGAAAGATGAAAGTCTAGATGGAAGTTCAGACTGAAATACTCTTTTGAAAGGAGAAAGAAGCAAAATAGGGGAGGGTATAAGAATATATGTAGGGAATAGCTGGAATGAGCTTCCTGCTAAATGTGTCAGTGCTGCAGCCAGTGAGATGTAGCAACTATGTTTATACCTCTGCTGGGGGAATTCATGAGCAGGGCAGATCCAGATGACTTTTGCACCCAGTGTGCAGTGAAGTGGATCTAGATAACCTGATCTTAGTTCTCCTTCCCCCCTAGCCAAAATTTTCCCTATACAAAAAGCAAGAGAGTTAAAAGAAATAAAAGGAGAAAACACAAGATCAAGGGAAGAATAGGCAGAACGGACCTCCCAGTTCAGAAGAGTGAGTGGGCCACTAAATACTCCAACACAGAAATATCAGGGCATAATTTCCACCACTTTTTTTGCCGTTCCCTATGGTCACACATGCCACATCCTTTTTTAGTACCTTCATGTGATCTTCCTCCCTAGACTAGTTACCATCCCAAAGATTGCTCCAGAAATACATTAATATCACAAAACCGTCCCATCTACAAAGGCAATTGAAACTACTTCAGGGGCAGCCAAGTAGAGCTCATACATCCCCAGGCCATCAGGTGGTCAATCAGCATGCGTTTAACTTCAGCAGAGAGAGGCACTCTCCAATTCGCCAGGCCACCATATGCAGCATGCCAGCCCTGAAGGAGGCTGCTTTAACTTCCCAGTCATGAGTTTCACTTACTGGCTGATTTGGCCAGGAGTGAAAGAAAAGATTGACTGTTTGCAAAGGCAACCAAGCCAGCTGTGAACAGCTCTGCTGTAATAATCCTCTTTAAAAGTAGAAAAATAGCCTCTAAAAGTAATAAGACAACCAGTAGCATTGGAAAACCTCTATAAATAATGCATACAAATAATGTCCCATAAATGTAAATTACATTGCTTCTTGGGGTGAAACTGGAGTTGATTTTACTCATTACTCATCAACTTCTAACTCCAATGTTTATGAGCTATTTTGAATGTGAATATGTAAAGTATACAGCATTTATTATATTATGCATTGAATGACATTTACAGACATCTGTTTCTGATTTTTGATTCAAGAAGGTGGGTTCTGTCAATGTGAGTTTACCTTAATACCTGCAAGATAAAAATTCAATGCAATTGGGTGTTTTTGCCATTTTATTATTCAGTATTTCTGCCAGCCCAGAAGTCTGGCTTCTGTAACAAAATATGAATAGAGGAGGAGTGTACAAAAATGCCATAGTGAGTTTTAGAGAAAATATAGACAAGACTAAATATCAAGGCCAAACTCACAGGCAAGGGACAAATACTATGGATGAATGTATGAATTAAGTCTCTCCAGAGTTTCTGTCATGCATCTATTTTTATCATGAATGTTGCCAGTGATCTAACAATCATTTTCAAGAATGCTCTGAGATGGTTTCTGCCCTTCCTGTCCGATCACTTCTAGGTAGTAATGATACAAAATTGCTTCTCTTCTTTTAAATGCCATTGCCTCTAATCTCTCCCTCACCGTATTGTCTATGTTTAGCTGCTGAGGAAGAACTAAGAATCAGGGATTCTAGTTTTGATACTGAACAGCTTATCTGAATTTTGTGTTCAGTTCTAACATTATAAGCAATACTTTACAGTTCTTACCAGCATCTCTCAGTTATTGAGGTTTAGGTGAAGAACAGATACCTGAAACTGAGCCATGACTCTACTGAGCTATTTATTAAGAGGAAGGATAATAATATACGCTTCATTAATAGCTGTCAATTTCTAGATAAGTTGTTATAGGAAGAAATTATATTCTCTTAATTTTAATTAATTTTAATTTATTAAAATTGTTCAATTTATTAAACCTTTACTATATGTACGATCTGTTATGTAAGTGCAAATATATTGATCAAATCACATCCTCATAATGAACTTTCACTCTTAAAATACATCACTCAGCTGCCACAGAAATATGCACTATTACATGTGCAATGCAAGCCATGCACTTTTGAATTGATTTGTTACAATAAAGGCCCTCAAGCCTGAAGCCTAAAAAAAAATCCAACATCAAAAGGTATGACAGAATGAAAAACCAGCTGGTATCAGTCATTATATCTGACTTTTGCCATGAATACATCTGTGAGAGACAGACCTTGTTTTAAGAACTCATCTGTATTTCTTGTTGTGTATAAATATTATTGATGTTGGCTCATAAAACAAATGCTAATTAAAACAGCTGAATTTAAAAAAAAAATGAGAATCTATTCTGCTTAATATGCATGGACAATTTTGTGACTAAATCTTAGATACTTCATGAGAAAGTTCTTTAAAATAAGTACTTAAAGTCACAGTCAATGAAGAGAGGTAACTTTGAAGCTTGTTAGAAGAATGTGTCTGTCTATATCAGGGCTAAGACATCTCACCTACCTTTAGCTATTCAATAGTGAGGAGACTTGCCTATGCCAATGTGCTAGGGTTCATCTGCAGTCAATGGAGAGAAATGGGTAGCTTGCTCCCTTGTCCTGGTTTCAGCTGGGGTAGAGTTAAATTTCTTCCTAGTGCTGTGTTTTGGATTCAGTAGGAGAAGAATGTTGATAATACATTGATTTTTTCAGTTGTTGCTAAGTTCCCTGATAGTCAAGGACATTCAGCTTAAAAAAAAAAAACAAAACCAAAACAAAACAAAACAAAAAAAACCCACAAACATTGGGAGTGAGCACAGCCAGGACAGCTAGCCCAGCTGGTCAATGGGGTATTCCATACCATATGACGTCATGTTCAGTATATGAATGGTAGGTGTGTTCCAGGAAGTAACGATTGCTACGTGGTTATCGGCCTGTGCTGGTGGTGAGCAATTGCATTGTGCATCACTCACTTTGTATATTCTATCAGTATCATTATTATTATTATTATTTTCCCTTTTCTGTTCTATTAAGCTGTCTTTCTCTCAACCCACAAGTTTTTCTCACTCTTACTCTTCCGATTCTCTCCCTGTCCCACTGGGGGCAGGGGGGAGTGAGCGAGTGGCTGCATGGTATTTGGCTGCCTACCAGGTTAAACCACGATACCCCCATAGATTAAATACCATCTATCTCTGTTTAAGATTAATTTTTCCCTGAAAGAAACTGTTTCGCTCCAATGTCTATAACACAACCCAGATTATTAGCTTAGACTAGACCCTTAACCTTAAATGGTTATAAACACTAGAGATGGGTTACATCCTAGGTGTCAAAACTTGGTCAGATAGGACCTCTTTTGGTAATCACCTACCTCTCTCCATTTATTATGCAGGGAATGAGATCTACTGTATTAGGGCTACTGCTTCATTTGGCACGTAACAAAGTTTCTCAGGTAAGGAAGCTAAATCTCAATATTTTTTAGAGCTACCAAGCCATATTCAAATGCATGTCGGTTGTGCTGCATTTCTTATGCTTTGGTGAGCATAGCTCCATTTCAATTTCATTGATAATTCCAGCAAGTCTCTTCCCTTCTGAAGCTGTTGAAAACCAGACAAATTCACTGGTATTTTTCTCTTAGTGTTTTCTCTTCAAACTTGTTTGCTGTAGTTTTAGATTAGAAAAAAATAATTTTAAAATGTATCCCAGCACATCAGTGACAGACTATCTGACTTAACAACTTCTAAAGTATATTATTAAAACTGTATCATCCAGGACTGTGTTCCTCATAAAAGCTCCTTGATAGAATGTGTAGACTCATTTCCAGCACAGAATATAACTTATATAAGCAGCATACTATCTCCTTTGGAGGCTATATTAAGTCAAGCATCTTTACTTCTCTCTATCCCTTCCTTTTTCTTCTTTCCAGCATTCAGTATTCTTTTTTCCATTTACACAGTGAAGGATGCACACCCATTTGATGCTTCAATCTACCACTGTATGTGGTGAGAGTGCAATTCATCTGATTAAATGTAGACAACTACACTTTAACTAATCACTTCTTTTTCTGGTCAAGAAAAAAGAATAAGTACGGTTAGTACATGATTGTTCTCAAAATGCCTATTTCTCTCCATTGACTGTAATGAGAATTTAGGTTGACTAGCTCAAAGGCAGACAACTACTCTGTAGATCAGTGTATTTGCTGAAGTGGACCTCACACACAAAGTTTCTTGAGAGGAAAGAAATGTTTTCGCTGTCTCTCAGTGTCACACAAAATTCAAAAGAATATCAGTCCTGGTGGTGTGGTTTAACTGGCTGGCAGCTCAGCCCCACACAGCCACCTGGTCATCTTTGTTACGCCAAACTCTTCTAGTCACTTGACTACCAGACATGCTAAACGGGGGTGATTTCTTTTTTCTTAGTACATAATAAGCAAATGGGCTGCTACTCTAAAAAGTCAGCAAACGTACTAATCTGTACCTTTCAAGAAAAGTAAGCAGCAAATATTTATTCTCTTGCATCCTTTGCCACTTTTTTATTTTTTTCTTGCATTTTCCTTTTTTGGAGACGATAAAGAAGAAGAAAAATACATAAAGGACATGGAGAGAAAAAAAAGAGGAAAAAACCCACTTCTAGAAAATACCAAAATAAAGTGCTGATCTTTTTCTATGAAGAACTGCCATATTTTGTCCAGTACGGTTTTCAGTTCAGCTTTTCTTGCTTTTCCTTAGCTTCACTTAAAGCCAGCGCCCCAAATGATTGCTTAATGATTGATGTGCCTAATAAATTAGAAAGCATGAGGGTGAAGTAAGACAGATGAACAGATTAAATATTATACAAATTTTCATCAGGAACTACACCAAAAAACTTAAAACTTCATGTGAATGTTGTTCTAGTTTCTGATTTGAATCTCACTTTGTGGCTAAAAGTTAATGTCCTTTTGCTGAGTACATTGAATTCTGAATTAGCTGAGGACTGGTAAACTACGTGACTTAACTGTGAATAAATCCAGAATAATCATGAATTATTTTCAGCAATGTTTATATCTTTTCTGTTCTAAGAAAAAACTCAACCATATCTATATAGTAATTTATGCAATAATCCCTATGTCCATTACTCAAATAATTTTAAAATTATATTTATTTGAAAGGTATATATATGGTGAGTTATAGTTCAGTATATAATTTTCCCTCTGAAATAAAATTTTGGAAAACAGAGTAAGAATTTTTTTTATCTATCTATCAAATTGTGTTTGCTTATTACACTGACGTGACATTTATCACTTTCAGGCATCAAGCAGGTGCTAAGGACAGTTTACTTTGATTTTCTATAGCTGGATGTGAAAGAAACCTATAGATCATCTAATCTCTGTCATCTGGTTATTCTTCTGTCAATGTCTAAATGTGCTGCTTGTGGATTCTCAAATACAATCTACTCGGAAGGCCTCAAGCATAGTCCTTTCATTGCTTTACCTGCAAATGCATCACACAGTCACAGAGATACTATCATGCCTGCATACTTCATGTTAGTCTAAAATCTCAGGTAGTCCACTTCAGTCCAACTTCAATGTCAGACCACTTATAGCTTTACTGTGTTTATTACTCCTCTTCCGTCGTATCATACTTTTACTCTCTTGAAATTTGTGGTCAAGTGTATTCATCCTCTGAAGGCTATAAAGAAGTTCAGAACTAAAGATGTAAAAACCCCCAAGTTTCTAAAAACATTTTAGCATCATATGTACAAAAATACATGCTACATATTCATATTTTCTTTTTTTTTAAAGCCTTTTACTTAATAATCCAGTGGCTGTCTTTTTGAGTCTACATGTTGAGCTATTACCATTAAGATATGTGTCCTGGTTTTGACTGGGATAGAGTTAATTTTCTTCCTAGTAGCTGGTATAGTGCTGTGTTTTGGATTTAGTATGAGAATAATATTGATAACACACTGATGTTTTAGTTGTTGTTAAGTAGTGTTTATATGGTCAAAGACTTTTCAGCTTCCCATGCTCTGCCAGGTGCACAAGAAGCTGGGAGGGAGCATAGCCAGGACAGCTAACCCAAACTGGCCAAAGGGGTATTCCATACCATATGACGTCATGCTCTGTATATAAGCTGGGGGGAGTTGGCCAGGGAGCAGCAATTGCTGCTCGGGGACTGTCTGGGCGTTGGTCGTCAGGTGGTGAGCAATTGCATTGTGCATCACTTGTTTTGTATATTCTTTTTTTATTCTTTTTATTATTATTATTACTACTATTTACTTTATTTTATTTCAATTATTAGACTGTACTTATCTCAACCCACAAGTTTTCTCACTTTTACTCTCTTGATTCTCTCCTCCATCCCACTGTGAGGGGAGTGAGTGAGTGAGTGGCTGTGTGGTGCTTAGTTGCCAGCTGGGGTTAAACTATGACGGTGCTTTTTGGTGCCCAACGTGGGGCTTGAAGGGTTTGAGATAATAACAGATTAACCAGAGTATATTAAGGAATTTATATCTGTTAACAGTTGGCAGTCACAATATTGATTCATCTGTTTTTAATATCAGTTTATATCTGATCTGCACTATGCTCTTGTTTTTGCTGTACAAGTTAAAAATTGGTGTTGGTTTTTGCAGTCTGCTGTGCTCTGCAGTGATTAGTGATGTTTTGCCTGGGAGATTTGTTATTAAAACATTGGCCTTGAGCGTAATCTGGTATTTGGGTTTTGTGCTGAAGCCATTACTGTACTTCGGGTACCACCTCATGGAGACAATTAGCAATTATACCTCTTCCTCTGAGAGGTTTTTTATGGAGGAAATACAGAATGACACCTTTGTTACCTTCTTCTATGATGTTGCCTTCTTCATTACAATAACTTTTCAGTATCTTGAACATCCCTGGGTAGTTAAGCTACTTCTATTGGTATTTCTTGGGAATATTGTTTTGGTTTTGTCTAAGGTTAATAAGCAATTTAACAACATCATCCAGAGATCTGCCCCACGGCTGGATAGTTATGAGTGGCAGAGTATGTGGGATAGCATGGACAATTACCTAGGACAGTGGTCACCACCAGTATTTTGGAACTTCACCCCTGAGCAAGTGCAGAATCCTGAAAAACTAGTAAAGTATTTGGAAAAAGTATGCTGTCACCTGAGGCAACTCCAGAGACACAGAAATCACTGCAACATGCTGGGGCCTGTCCCATGCCTACCGAGCCCTGTTCAATGCTATTCAGAACCCTCAAGGGGAAGAGAAGGTCTCTGGATCTGATGACAAAATGACAGGCACTGCAGTTACTCCAACCCCCATGACAGGCACTGGGGCTACTCCAACCCCTGCAACAGAGAACCAACCCGGGCATCAGTCGCCTCTATACACAAGAAGAAATACACAAGAAAATCAACTCGTATAGTAAGGGATGAAGATGAACCAGGGCCATCACGAGAACAGGAGGAGGAAGAGGCAGAATCCATAAGTGAGATGGTAACCACCCGATCCCTATCCTTGAGTGAGCTGTGAGATATGCAAAAAGATTTCAGTCGTCATCCAGGCAAGCACATTGTCACCTGGCTGCTCCGATGCTGGGATAATGGGGCCAGTAGCCTGGAATTAGAGAGGAAGGAAGCCAAACAGCTGGGATCCCTGACTAGGGAAGGAGGCATTGACAAAGCAATTGGAAAAGGGACACAGGTCCTCAGACTCTGGAGGTGACTGCTGTCAGACGTGAAGGAAAGGTATCCCTTCAAGGAAGATGTTATATGTCACCCAGGCAAGTGGACCACCAAGAAGAGACATATCCAGTCCCTGAGGGAGTAGGCATGCTGGAGGTGATTATGATGACCTGAACAATGAGCAGTTACCCAAAGATCCAGATGAAGTCAGGTGCACCCGACCATGTGGTGCAAGTTTGTATGGAGTGCACCAGCGTCACATGCAAACTCATTAGCAGTAATGACCTGGAAAGACGGAGAGGAACAAACGGTGGGTGAATTGGCTGGCCAACTCTGGCAATACGAAGAAAGTCTCTCTTCCTCCCTATGGGTCTGCATCGAACAGAAACTGTTCGAAAAACTGCCTCAGGAGTTCCAACAACTCAAAGAGGATGTGTCCCACTCCCCACCTGTACAGACCAGTATCTCAGCCATTAGGAGTAAGCATCCCTCTGCTCAAGAGAGAAGATATCGTGGGTACACACCCTGAGGCACCCTGTGGTTTCACCTGTGTGACCACGGAGAGGACATGAGGCAGTGGGATGGAAAATCTACCTCGACCCTACAGGCGCAAGTATGTGAGTTGCAAGGAAAAACCATCACAAAACGGGGTTCTTCCAGGAAAACTTCTCCAGTTTCCAGTGGGCAGTTCCCCAGACAGAGTAGAAGATCTGACTTTGCTTCTGATCTTAGTAAAGGGACTTCTGATTTGTACTTACAAGAAGTGAGTAGCAAATACTAGACTAGAGGGGCCGTGCCTCCAGCAAGGTGGAGGAAAGGGACAACCGGGTTTACTGGACTGTGTGGATTCGATGGCCTGGCACATCAGATCCACAGGAGAATAAGGCTCTCGTAGACACCGGTGCACAGTGTACCCTGATGCCATCAAGCTATAAAGGGACAGAATCCATTTGTATTTCTGGAGTGACAGGGGGATGCCAAGAGTTAACTGTATTGGAGGCCGAAGTGAGCCTAACCGGGAATGAGTGGCAGAAGAACCCCATTGTGACTGGCCCAGAGGCTCCGTGCATCCTTGGCATACCTCAGGAGAGGGTATTTTAAGGACCCAAAAGGGTACTGGTGGGCTTTTGGTATAGCTGCCTTGGAGACGGAGGAAAAGTTAAAAAGCTGTCTACCTTGCCCAGAATCCGTAAACTGATTTGTCAACTGGAGAGCCAAGGAGTAATCAACAAGACTCGCTCACCTTTTAACAGTCCCATATGGCCAGTGTGAAAGGCTAATGGAAAGTGGAGACTAACAGTAGACTACCGTGGCCTGAACGAAGTCACGCCGCTACTGAGTGCTGCTGTGCCAGACATGCCAGAACTTCAGTACAAACCAGGGTCAAAGGCAGCCAAGAGGTACACCACAATTGATATCGCTAATACTTTTTTCTCCATGCCGTTGGCAGCAGAGTACAGGCCACAGTTTGCTTTCACTTGGAGGGGCATCCAGTACACCTGGAACCGACTGCCCCAGGGGTGGAAACACAGCCCTACCATTTGCCATGGACTGATCCACACCGCACTGGAACAGGGTGAGGCTCCAGAACACCTCCAATACATTGATGACATCATCATGTGGGGCAACACAGCAGAAGAGGTTTTTGAGAAAGGGAAGAGAATAGTCCAAATCCTTCTGAAGGCTGGCTTTGCCATAAAACAAAGTAAGGTCAAGGGACCTGCAGAGAAGATCCAGTTTTTAGGAATAAAATGACAAGATGGACATCGTCAGATCCCAATGGATGTGATCAACAAAATAACAGCCATGTCCCCACCAACTAGCAAAAAGGAAACACAAGCTTTCCTAGGTGTTGTGGGCTTTTGGAGAATGCACATCCCAAATTACAGTCAGATTGTAAGCCCTCTCTATCAAGTCACCTGGAAGAAGAAAGACTTCAAATGGGGCCCTGAGCAACAGCAAGCCTTTGAACAAATTAAATGGGAGATAGTTCATGCAGTAGCCCTTGGGCCAGTCCGGGCAGGACAAGATGTAAAGAATGTGCTCTACACTGCAGCTGGGGAGAATGGCCCTACCTGGAGCCTCTGACAGAAAGCACCAGGGGAGACTTGAGGTCAACCCCTGGGGTTTTGGAATTGGGGATACAGAGGATCCGAGGCCCGCTACACTCCAACAGAGAAGGAGATATTGGCAGCATATGAAGGGGTTCGAGCTGCTTCGGAAGTGGTTGGTACTGAAGCACAGCTCCTCCTGGCACCCCGACTGCCGGTGCTGGGCTGGATGTTCAAAGGGAGGGTCCCCTCTACACATCATGCAACTGATGCTACGTGGAGTAAGTGGGTCGCACTGATCACACAACGGGCCCGAATAGGAAACCCCAGTCGCCCAGGAGTCTTGGAGGTGATCACGAACTGGCCAGAAGGCAAAGATTTTGGCATATCCCCAGAGGAGGAGGAGACACGTGCTGAAGAGGCCCCACTGTATAATAAACTACCAGAAAACGAGAAGCAATTTGCCCTGTTCACTGATGGGTCCTGTCGCCTTGTGGGAAAGCGTTGGAGGTGGAAAAAATGCTGTATGGAGTCTTATATGACAAGTCACAGAAACTGCTGAAGGAGAAGGTGAATCAAGCCAGTTTGCAGAGGTGAAAGTCATCCAGCTGGCCTTGGACATTGCTGAATAAGAAAAATGGCCAGTACTTTATCTCTATACTGACTCATGGATGGTGGCAAATGCCCTGTGGGGGTGGTTGCAGCAGTGAAGCAGAACAACTGGCAGTGCAGAGGTAAACCCATCTGGGCTGCCACGTTGTGGCAAGATATTGCTGCCTGGGTAGAGAAACTGGTTGTAAAAGTTTGTCACGTAGATGCTCACATACCCAAGAGTCGGGCCACTGAGGAACATCAAAACAACCAGCAGGTGGACCAGGCTGCTAAGATTGAAATGGCTCAGGTGGATCTGGACTGGCAACATAAAGGTGAATTATTTATAGCTCGGTGGGCCCATAACACCTCAGGCCATCAAGGAAGAGATGCAACATATAGGTGCACAGGTTATCCATGAACGTGAAACATGCGCTGCAATCAAGCAAGTCAAGTGAGTAAAGCCTCTCTGGTATGGAGGATGATGGATGAAATATAAATATGGGGAGGCCTGGCAGATTGATTATATCACACTCCCACAAACCTGCCAAGGCAAGCGCTATGTGCTCACCATGGTGGAAGCAACCACCGGATGGCTGGAAACATATCCTGTGCCCCATGCCACTGCCCGGAACACCATCCTGGGTCTTGAAAAGCAAGTATTATGGCAACATGGCACCCCAGAAAGAATTGAGTCAGACAATGGGACTCATTTCCGAAACACCCTCATAGACACCTGGGCCAAAGAGCACGGCATTGAGTGGGTCTATCACATCCCCTACCATGCACCAACCTCTGGGAAAATCGAACGATACAACGGACTGCTAAAGACTACACTGAGGGCAATGGGTGGTGGGACATTCAAGCATTGGGACACACATTTAGCAAAAGCCACCTGGTTAGTCAACAATAGGGGATCTGCCAATCGAGCTGTCCCTGCCCAATTGAAACCCTTATGTACTGTAGAAGGGGATAAAGTCCCTGTCGTGCATATAAGGAATATGCTGGGGAAGACAGTCTGGGTTACTCCTGCCTCTGGCAAGGGAAAACCCATCCGTGGGATTGCTTTTGCTCAAGGACCTGGGTGCACTTGGTGGTTAATGCGAAACGATGGGGAAGTCCGGTGTGTACCTCAAGGAGATTTGATTTTGGGTGAAAATAGCCAATGATCTTGCACTTGAGTCTTGCTGAGACAAGGTGCGTGCTCTAGATGTGGAAACATAGTGCTTCCTGGACAGGAGTGGCTTGGCTGCTGCAGATGGAAAGGCATTCCTTGCCTGACACCTCACCACAGACAGACTTCTTGGGGAAAGGGCATGGGGTCCTGGTCTCAGCAGCTCCTCCACATGATTTCAGATCACTTCTGAACACCTCACCCCGTGTCTCTGAGGGTCAGAAGCCAGGCAGACCTGATAGTCATTTCATTCTTGCCTGGGGAATGATCCCACAACTCTTGGGACATCATTTGATTTTTCCTGTTTTCATCAGACAGCTGCCTTTCTTGTTCACAGTGTCATTTAGTCTGTATTTCAGTGACATGAGGGACAAAACAAGGAAATAACTAATTCATTACTTCATAATGTAGGAATGTTTGGCTATACTGACCTCATGCAAACATGTTGGATGATATTGGATCTCTTTCAATTAAGCCAGGTTTGGTTGTACTCTTGCCAGAAGAGAAAAGGGGCAAGATGTATTGCTTGACCCAAGCAGGTGAAGAGTGGGGACTCCTTCACATCTCCAGCTGCTCCGCTTTCCAGACTTAGAGAAGGATAAAGAAATTATGATAAACATTTCCTGACCATTCAGGTGCTTTCTGGAAAGGAGTTTTCTTTAACTTTTCCTGCCAGATAGTGTCCCAAACTAAATGCTAACTGCGTGATAGTACTTAAAACTGCCATTAGGAGGGAAAGAAATGAAGCTGAAGCAAGATGTCAAAGAAATCCAAATGAAATAATTTTCTTATGTTATCTTCACAAATATCTAACTGTTACTGTGTTTTAGCTTCATATGAAATTATGATTAGTTCTGTTAGATATGTGGCAACTCACTACTCTGTCACTACCACCTTCCCTGAGACAGGCCCAATAGGCAGACAGGATGCATGATACGGAGGATTCCCTATCCTCTCTCTGCCTGGCTGAACACAGTGACTTAAGGGATGGCAACAAGTTCCTGCCCAGTGCAGCAGGTGCGTCTCCTCTGTGACTACCCCACCTCCCCCGTGCCCTTGCATGATAGGTATGAGGCTTCTCCAGTGGAACCGAACAGCAAGGAGGACAACGGTTCATCTAGCTTGGAGGTGTTGCCGAGGTTAAGTCAGCCTGCACCCTGTGTCAAAACTGGTTCCATAAAGAAAAAAAGATGGATCATTGTCACAGGAGACTCCCTTCTGAAGGGAACAGAAGGCTCAACATGCAGACTGAACTCCCTTCTTAGGGAAGTCTGCTGCCTCCCTGGGGCCTGGGTTAAAGATGTGAAGAGAAAACTTCCTACACTGGTATGACCCTCAGATTTTTTTCCATTATTGATTTTTCAGGTAAGCAGTGATAAAGTTGCAACAAGAAGTGCAAGGGCAATCAAGAGAGACTTCAGGGCCTTGGGATAACTGGTTAGGGGATCAGGAGCACGAGAAGTGTTCTCCTCTATCCCTCCAGTTGCAGGGAATGATGAGGGAAGAAACAGGAAGAGCCAGCAGATCAATACCTGGCTCCGAGCCTGGTGTCACTGGCAGAATTTTGGGTTTTTTGATCATGGATTGGTCTACATGACACCAGGCCTGCTGGCGGCAGACAGGGCACACCAGTCTCAAAGGGGGAAAGGGTTCTTTGCACAGGAGTTAGCAGAGCTCATTGAAAGATTTTTAAACTAAATTTTAAGGGGGGAAAGGGATAAAACCAGTCAATGTTTGAAGGACAGTGTGCTAGCGAGGTCCTTTGTTCTGCCGTCTCAGTGGAGGTAGGGGATGCAGATCCATGCGGCAGCAAAGGCGCAAGGTTTATTGATGTGTTAGAAACCACAGAAGCGCCTGAGAATGGTCACGTAGGAATTAGGGCTTCTCCCTGCAAAAAGGTGGCAGGATCAATAGCCCAACCGAAGTGCGCCTACACCAATGCACACAGCGTGGGCAACAAGCAGGAAGAGCTGGAAGCCATTGTGCAGCAGGAAAACTATGATATAGGTACCATCATGGAAACATGGTGGGATGACTCGCACAACTGGAGGGCTGCAATGGATGGCTATAAACTCTTCAGAAGGGATGGGCAAGGAAGGGGAGGCAGTGGGGTAGCCATGTGTCTTAGGGAGTGTTTTGACTGTCTAAAGCTTAATGATGGTGACGATAGGGTTGAGTGTTTACGGGTAAGAATTGGGGGAAAGCCAACAAGGGAGATATCATGATGGGAGACTGGTATAAACCACCCAACCACGATGAAGAGGCAGACGAAATATTCTATAAGCAGCTGGGAGAAGTCTCACTGTCGCTAGCCCTTGTTCTCATGGGGGACTTCAACTTACCAGATGTCAGCTGGAAATACAATCCAGCAGAGAGGAAACAGTCGAGGAGGTTCCTAGAGTGTACGGAAGATAACTTCCTGACACAGCTGGTGAGTGAGCTGACTAGGGAAGGCGCCACGCTGGACCTGTTGTTTGTGAACAGAGAAGGACTTGTGGGTGATGTGATGGTTGGAGACCATCTTGGGCATAGCGATCACGAAATGATAGGGTTTTTGGTTCTTGGAGAAGTAAGGAGGGGGGTCAGCAGAACTGCCACCTTGGACTTCTGGAGGTCAGACTCTGGCCTGTTTAGGAGCCTGGTTGACAGAGTCCCTTGAGAGGCAGTCCTGAAGGGCAAAGGCATCCAGGAAGGCTGAACATTCTTCAAGAAGGAAATCTTAAAGGTGCAGGAGCAGGCCGTCCCCATGTGCCGAAAGACGAGCCGGCGAGGAAGAAGACCAACCTGCCTGAACAGAGAGCTTTGGCTGGAACTCAGGAAAAAAAGGAGAGTCTATGACCTTTGGAAGAAGGGGCAGGCAAGTCAGGAGGACTACAAGGATGTCGTGAGGTTATGCAGGGAGCAAATTAGAAGGGCCAAAACCCAACTAGAACTTAATCTGGCTACTGCCGCAAAAGATAATAAAAAATGTTTCTATAAATACATTAGCAACAAAAGGAGGGTTAAGGAGAATCTCCACTGTTTATTGGATGCAGGGGGAAACATAGTGACAAAGGATGAGGGAAAGGCTGAGGTACTTAATGACGCCTTTGCCTCAGTCTTTAATAGTAAGACTAGTTGCTCTTGGGGTACCCAGCCACCTGAGCTGGAAGACAGGGATGGCGAGCAGGATGAAGCTCCCATAATCCAAGAGGAAATGGTTAGTGACCTGCTACACCACTTAGACACACCGAAGTCTATGGGGCCGAATACGATCCATCCAAGAATATTGAGGGAGCTGGCGGAAGTGCTTATCAAGCCACTTTCAATCCTTTATCAGCAGTCCTGTCTAAACAGGGAGTCTCAGTTGACTGGAGATTAGGAAATGTGATGCCCATCTATCAAAAGGGCTGGAAGGAGGATCTGGGGAACTACAGGGCTGTCAGTCTGACCTCAGTCCAGGGAAGGTTATGGAGCAGATTATCTTGAGTGCCATCCCATGGCATTTATAGGACAACAAGGTAATCAGGCAGAGTCAGCATGGGTTTATGAAAGGCAGGACCTCCTTGACTAACCTGATCTGCTTCTATGACAAGGTGACCCACTTAATGGATGAGGGAAAGGCTATGGATGTGGTCTACCTGAACTTCAGTAAAGCTTTTGACACCATTTCACACAGCATTCTCCTGGAGAAACTGGCTGCTCATGGCTTGGATGGGTGTACTCTTTGCTGGATAAAAAACTGGCTGGATGGCCAGGCCCACAGAGTGCTGGTGAATGGAGTTAAATCTGGCCAGTCACAACTGGTGTTTCCCAGGGCTCAGAACTGGGGCCAGTTCTGTTTAATATCTTTATCAACGATCTGGACAAGGGGATTGAGTGCACCCTCAGTAAGTTTGCAGACAACACTAAGCTGGGCAGGAGTGTTGATCTGCTGGAGAGTAGGAAGGCTCTGCAGAGGGATCTAGACAATCTGGATCGATGGGCCGAGGCCAATTGTATGAGATTCAACAAGGCCAAGTGCTGGGTCCTCCACTTGGGTCACAACAACCCCATGCAACGCTACAGGCTTGGGGAAGAGTGGCTGGAAAGTTGCCTGGCAGGAGAGGACCTGGGCATATTGGTCGACATCCGGCTGAATATGAGCTGGCAGTGTGCCCAGATGGCTAAGAAGACCAATAGCATCCTGGCTTGTATCTGAAATAGTGTGGCCAGCAGGAGTAGGGAGGTGATCGTGCCCCTATACTCGGCACTGGTGAGGCCGCACCTCGAATACTGTGTTCAGTTTTGGGCCCCTCACTACAAGAAGGACATTGAGGTGTTGGAGCGTGTCCAGAGAAGGGCAACAAAGCTGGTGAAAGGCCTGGAGCACAAGTCTTATGAGGAGCAGCTGAGGGAACTGGGACTGTTTAGCCTGGAGAAGAGGAGGCTGAGGGGAGACCTTATCGCTGTCTGCAACTACCTGAAAGGAGGTTATAGCTAGGTGGATGTCAGTCTCTTTTCCCAAGTAACAAGCGATAGGGTAAGCGGAAATGGCCTCAAATTATGCCAAGGGAGGTTTAGATTGGACGTTAGGAAAAATGTCTTCACTGAAAGGGTTGTCAAGCATTGGAACAGGCTGTCCAGGGAAGTGGTGGAGTCACCATTCCTGGAGGTATTTAAATACCTGTAGACGTGGCGCTTGGGTACATGGTTTAGTGGTGGACTTGGCAGGGTTGCGCTTGATGATCTTAAAGGTCTTTTCCAACCTAAACAATTCCATGATTCTATGATACTTGGTGAGGTGCTGGAGAATACTGACTGCTGGGCTTTAGAGCACAGGCACAAAAACTGGGCTGTCAGTGATATAATAGACCATAATTATGCCAGTAATGGTATTTATAATTATGTGGTGTAACATGTATGTACACTCTATTGATTGCTTTACTTTCACTTGTCTGTTCCTGACGGTGATGTGGACTGACAAATTGCACAGCTATTGCACTTTGCCATCCCAGTGAACAGTGCATCTCTCTTCCAACTATTACATCTTGTAGATTAATTCTTAATAACTATTTTGCAGAAACCAAATTCTTTCCTCTTGAATAAAAAGAGGCAACAGTTTGTCTTGCTAGGAAGACATTTTCATTAGAGCAAGGCTGAGTACAAATTGTCTTCTCCAGAAATTGAAGACCATTACTATCTCCTAGTGCAAATACCAGGAACTTTTAAAATCTTTTACCCTCCAATATAAACAGATAGCAAGATCTACAGGTTGGGGGGGATGGGGTGAGTGAGTGTGTTTATTTTAAACTGTACCTATACCAATGTTTCAAAACTGTATATGTTTTCCCCCTCTGATGACAGGATGAAATAACAAGGAACATGAAAGATCTTTTTTGAATTATCAGCTCACACATCAATGTTATAATGACTAAAATGTTATAAGAGTCTATGGAGAATATTACAGAACCCAAAAGGGGAAAACTTTTGGAAAAGTCCAAATATTGTGATTTTTTTTTTCCATAAATTTATTTATTTTGGTATTTCTTCAATTTCTATCTTTGTAATAGCTTTCTATATTATTGCAGTGCACTGTACAGATTAGTAAATAGAACAATATTAGTAAATAGAATTAAAGCTCTTCTGATAATCAAGAAGTTTATTAATATAAGAGGCCTATTTTGCTACTGAAGAGAAATTAACTTTAGAGATAATGAAAATATTTGACCAAAAGTTTTGAATTTAAATTACATTTAGTAGGCAGCATTTCAGTCTTAGTGAAAGGAAAGAGAATTTTGGTGTTAGTTTCCAATACTGACATGACTTTAACCACTGTACTGCACTGACATACGTATTACGATAGGTAAGATGCATAAGTAGTGAATGACACAACCACATTTCTACTCAGTATGTTTAGCTCAAAGATAACAAAAAGGCAAGAAAACAACTATGGAGTTCTACACCAAACCATAATTGCACTACAATAAAACTGTTTTAGGTTGTTTAATGTTATAAACTTGAAGCAAGGGAATGAATGTGGTTTAAGTGTGGCAAAATACATTTCGAAAAAATTGAAACTCTCATGAGGCTGTGATTTATTTTTGCTTGAGTTGTGATTTAAAGCACACTATTCAGCCAAATATGAAGAGCATGAAGAATGGCACAATTTGGACATATATAAATCAGATAGCACTCAGTACCTCTATGCTGTAAATTTAAATAGATTTTCCTCTGCAGACTTTTAATCTACATTGATTTCTATAAGAGATGAGCCTAAGTGATGCATTTTGGATGTGGATTTGGACACAATTTCCCCTAAATTTTAAGACTGACATCTGTGTGTGAGAATGGGTTGATTTTTCATGCTAATTCTGAACTTCCCACTTTTACAGCCTCTCTGTTTATTCCTTTGTTACTGTACAAACCCATTTACAAAATGTTGCTATTGTTTTAACATTTTATAGAGTCTCCATTGTGCCTTTGAGAGTATTTTGGGTTGTTTTTTTCCTCCCTACTCCAGTCTCTGAACAATAGGAGGTTTGATTGCTATGCCTTATCAAGAAGTTCTTTTGTAATAAGTGTCTCCTATTTTGTCTGAACCTGTTTATGTTTGCATAAGGGGTTTTTACTCTTATAATATTGTGGGAAAATAACGGAAGATTGGCAAGGAGGATTGTAAACACGCTCAAGTGACTTGCAGCTGGGGTGTCGAAAAACACATATATCATACTAATCGTTGTTTAGCGTTGTGTGTTGGACAAGTAGAACATCTGTGTATAGATAACATAGGCCTGTGATAGTCTTAGAGGCACCCTATCGAACATGCTTGAGATTCCTGTCCTGCTATGGGAAAGACCAAAGCATAATGGTAAACTACGCCTGCGCGAATCCTTGATACACAGGTGAAAACAGCAGATTCATTGATCCTCTAGTGTGGACCGAGCTCTGCAGTGCTTGTGTCCCTGCTTGTGTGCCTCTGCCCGGTGCTGCTTTGGGGATCCCCTGGTTGGCAAGGTAACGAAAATAAGTTTACTCTCTGCATTTCACCCGTAGTTTTGCAGTTGTTCCTGTGTCCTGCCTGTGCTGGCTCACACAAATGTACTTCATGTATAATAAAACTAAGAATTATTAAGGAGAACTCTTCAAATTCTACTGCTTCTGATGTTTTCTGACTGGCTTCTCTCCTTCCTATCAGATTTTATTCTTTCATCAATGTAATTCTCTTGCTGTCATCCCAATGGTGTATTGCCTGTGTGATCCGTAGTAAGTAGCTTTAACATTGTTGTAGTATTCTAGGTTGCTTACCTCACCTATTGATATTTCCTCTGTACTATTGTTAGGGTGAAGTCATTCCTTTGTAGAATCCTTTCGCAATGATTAATAGAAGACAAATAAGGAGTCAGTGATTCTCAGATAGTTTAAACTGTTGATAATGAAAAAGTCCTAAGAATCTTTTTTCAGACAAAGAAGTCAGCATATATCTGAAGTGTGTGGTTGAACTTAATAGTTGTAAAGAGTTATTTCAAGAAAGGCCAAGAAATATAAAGACTCTTGAAAGAGTGGAAATTATGTACTCTTTTAGATGAGTACTTTTTCTGAATCACAAAACCAAAGGAAACTTATCTGTATATAACTTAGAGGTGTTTAAAAATAAAGTTAAATCAGGTAACTATTTCCTCTTAGACCTAGATGGTAACATTTTCAGAGTGTTGAAGTGGGTCTTCATGTCTACAATGTGAATTAGATGAACTTCACGTACATAAATTCAGCCCTGAGATCCTGAAAAATCCTTCCCCTTTGCTGCCTATCCCAAAATATTTGCTAATATTTTCCTTAGGCATCTGCTTTTTGTCTATTTTACAGCATCTTAATCTTGACAACACATGACTTATGTGGCAAGGTTTTGGTAGTGAGGGGATGCAGGGATGGCTTCTATGAGAAGACACCAGAAGCTGCGCCCATGTCAGACAGAGACAGTTCCAGATGGCTCCAAAATGGACCTGCTACTGACCAAAGCTGAGCCCACCAGCGACGTGATAACATATTTAAGAAAGGTTAAAAAAGGCTGCACAGCAGCTGTGAGAGAGGAGTGGGAAAATGTGAGAGACACAACCCTGCAGACACCAAGATCAGAGAACAAAGAGGGGGAGGAGGTGCTCCAGGTGCCGGAGCAGAGATTCCCCTGCAGCCTGTGCTGAAGACCATAGTGACGCAGGTTACCCCCCTGCAGCCCACGGAGGACCACAGTGGAGCAGATATCCACCCTGCAGAACATGAAGGACCCTATGCTGGAGCAGGTGGATTCTAGCTGGAAGGAAGCTGTAGCCCCTACAGAGCCCATGCAGAAGCAGGCTCCTGGCAGGACCTCTGGCCCATGGAGAGGAGTCCATGCAGGAGCAGGTTTTCTGGCAGGACGTGTGACCATGGGGAATCCATGCATGAGCAGTTTGTTCCTGAAGGACTGCACACTGTGGAAAGGACCCGTGCTGGAGTAGTTCTTGAAGAACTGCAGCCTGTGGGAAGGACCCACATTGGAGTGGCTTATGAAGGACTATCCCGTGGGAGGGACTCCACACTGGAGCAGGGGGAGAGCTCTCCTGAGGAGGAAGGAGAAGCAGAGACAACGTGTTATGAACTGACTGCAACCCCTATTCCCCATCCCCCTGTGCCGCTCAGGGGGAGGAGGTAGAAGAATTAGGAGTGCAGTTGAGCCTGGGAAGAAGGGGGGGGGGGAAGAAGTTCTTAGTTTTAATTTCTCATTATCCTACTCTTTTACAATCAATTGGCAATAAATAAAATTAATTTCCCCAAGTTCAAGTCTGGGTTTGCCTGTGATGGTAATTGGTAAGTGATCTTCCTGTCCTTATCTCAAGCCACCAGCTTTTCCATAGTATTTTTTTCCCATCTTGTTGATGGAGGGGGGATGATAGAGCAGCTTGGTGGGCACCAGGTGGTTAGTCAAGGTCAACCCACCACACATGGCAACACACTATCTATCTCATTCCCAAACATCCCACATGGCCAAGAGTGCACTGCCACATCTCACATCTGCTGAGTACAAGAAGGATCAAATTTGGGGCACCTAAAATAAATGACAAGTATATCTCCCTATTGGTAGACCCCCCAACTATTTTTCAAAACAAAGTCAGTCCAGCTTTGAAACTTCTCTTATTTCTTGTAAAGGTAAAATAAGCTAATTCTCACACACTTATTCTCCCACTATTTTTCTAAAATTAGTTTGGAGCCTGGACATTAGTAGTATGGTGCATTAAATGGTACCACAGCCTTCTGTGAAGCCTGAAAAAAGTGCACAGTGTAGTGCTGAATCACTCTAGCAGGCAAAACCTGAAACTGTACTCAGAATATATGGGTAAACCAGGTCAGTTTTCTGACTGACTGCTAAGAGAAAGGTACCTCTGAAGGAATGTCTAAGTACAGTGAAGTTCAAGGAGGAAGTTTAGTCAGAGGCTTATATTGTAGTTATTTTTTTACATTGAGTAATCTTAGCATCTCTATGAGGTGTATTGAGGGTGTATTAGTCTTTTACATGCTAATAGTGTGGAATGTAAATAACTTTGGATCTCTAGAAACTGTGGTAACTGTTTGCTTAAATCTAGATTTACTCTTATGTTATAAATGTAGCTATAATTACCATGCTGATGACTAGTAGTCTTGCACAATTGCTCAAAAAATGTACAAATAGTCATTAGCCATAAATAAATTGAAGAGTGATCGGGGGGGAGGTACCAAACAAAATCTATATTCCTTTCACCACTTACTTACTTTATTATAGAAAAATCCAACCTATTAAAAAAGAAAAAAAAAAAGGTTGAGAATCTGATATTACAAGGTAGTAACTGTGAGAGATGCTTCCCACTCTGTGCACTCTCAGGCCACTCTGCTGAACAAAACAGATATAGTTTTTGTTTCAGAGTAAATGAGTGTATCATAATTGCCTGAGACTTTAATTTGATCTTAGATTAAGTGCTCGATAGAAACTCTAAATCTTCCAAAAGACACTTAAAAGTGACAAGTGTTATTAAGGTTTGGTGGGAAACAATGCTATAACTGATGTTTGTTCTCATTTTATGTATCTTAGTCTATCGGGTAGATAGAGATTATGTATTTTACTTGAGGGTCATCAACTTTGCTCCCATACAGATTTTTTCTAGCTCAAACCTAATATAAGATAGAGAGAAATGTTAGATAGAAAGAAGACTTTTATAGATTATATTCTGCTTTCTAACTTGGAATTTGAGAGAGAAAAATAAATTGGGATAACAATAGAGATTAACTGTACCTATTTTAAAAGCAGAACATTTTATAACCATTAAAAAAAGAAGTTATTAAGATGTGGGTAGATTAATATATATTCTGTTTAGCTATCTGTTACATTTTAAAATATGAGCAAATGTTTAATTACGGTTAGAAAAATCTCCTATGCAACATTTCAAATAAATTATTCATGTTAGATCTTTGGCCTTTGGACCAAAGGAATATGGAAAGGACAGGAACAAAGAGAAAGGACCTTAAAACAATGTGATCTTAGATAATGCTTCCCAAAAGATAACTCATCTCTTCTGGAAATTGGTAGAGAAATGCAAGCACATAACAGAAAAGGTGTTCTTCTGCCATACTATTTCAAAAACTATCCTGCACTTTTTAAGCTGCAATGATTTCTTATAAAAAGCTCTTCACTACTGCATTATGTACAAAATCTTTAATATCTTCTTCAGTCTCTTTACATGTTATTACAAAACATAAGGGAAATGAGAGCAGAACTTGGTTTGTGAATTACAGTTTAAAAGAACAAATTGTTACAATGAAAAATGTTGTGAAATTTTTACATGTAAAAAAAGTCCTCAAAATGTTGTCTAAGTTGTACAGATGAACCACAGAGATGCTGAAGCCTTTTGTACATTGACAGTACCTCAGAGTAACCCTAGAGGCTTTAAGCCACAATTACTCTTCCATTTCTTTTGGCATAGAGAAAGAAAGGGAAGGTTATCTTCTATTGATCTTAATCAGCAATAAGTTAGCTCACCATCAAGGTCATTCTGATTCATTTCTGTTACATTCAAAAGTAAAATAGTGATTAGTCTTTCCACTCTGCATAGCTGGATGGACATTATGCCAAAGTCCAAGTAAAATACTCTTAACAAGAGATTCTTACTGTCTTTGCTACTCTTGAATTCATTTACTGTCCAAGCCCAATCCTTGGATTGAGCAGGAATTCTCTTATTTATGGCCAATGCATTTATTATCCTAATAATGAACAATTATAGAGATACAACTGTTCAAAAGGACCTTGGAATTATGGTAATAACATTCTTTCATTTTTGCAGAACCTGTGTAGTTAATGCTGTTGTCAGCATAAAAATGAAAAAATAATATTAATAGGAGCACACTCACCGGAATTAGAAAGCATGTGGTGCTGCATCTATTATTTGATAGAATTACTCAGTGCAAATATTAAGTGCTTAGCTACTGCTGACCCTACACAAAAGCAGAAAATCAAAGGTGAAATAGATAAATACCTTTTGTCTCCTAGTTATTGAGTATAATAAATAAAAGATTAAAATGTAATTTAATGCAAATGATAAGTTGTGCTATGAATCATTCTTTAGAAGCTAAAGCTATGAAGAAATTAGAGTAGCACTGGAGGTCAGACAAAATGGAGAAGTCAGTTCCCTGCATGGTGGTAATGTCCCTTCTTCATAACCATACAGAAGCCCTGAACATAAAACCACTCCTCTAATTCCCAGCACAGTCCATGATAGAGCGTCATAGTTATATCTTGTACTCACATTTGTTCCTCTCCTGCATCCTTTTTCAGTGGTTTAATTTTGTGTAGCCAAAGTAGAGGCCTGTTACACCCATAAAGGAGAAGCAAATTAAATAAGATATAATCAATATTTGCTTGCCTTAAATCCAAATATAACTACACTAAAACAGCATAACCAGCGATAGTGTATAATCATTTTATCACATTGTAATATTAATTACATTTTGCAACACTAGTGTATAATCATTTATATATATATCATTTTTATATATATCATTGTTGTATACACTATAACGATAGTGTATAATCATTGTATTACACTGTAATACTATTAATTGCATTTTGTTACACAGCTGAGCATAAATGTATAGATAATATGTACTATATTCTGATATTTGTTATCACAGTCAATATCCTTATTTCAACGTTCCTGATTTGGGACACCACAGTTCTAATGTCCATCCAAACTCTTAACGCAAACTCTGAGAAATACCCAATACAAGAATAATAATCTTCTCTTCCTCTTTGAACTTAGATCACACAGTCCGCTTCACTTTGGCTGTACTGTCTCTCACACTGCTGGAAGCATCTTTCTGATAGTTGCTGTTTCTCTCCTTTTACAAAGTAGTAACTGTAATATAAAACTGATATAACACCACTGATGGATATCAATGTTGAAAAACAGTCAAAAAACCCCACATCGATTAGTCACAGAAAGGGTAAATGAAAAAATCTCACAAAATAGAAGCATGATGTTTGACATTCCTGAAATCCATGTTTCATTATTGTTTTATCTTCCTACCTTGTGTTAATGTAAACACAGCTTATTCATGGAGACTTGGACTTTTTATTGTAGATAAATAACTACTTCCTCTACCTGATTCCAAAATAAGATTTTGTTGTAAAGCAAAACTATGTGGATAAATATGCAGTAGTTTTAGGAAATATGAGATTCTTTGATTTACCAAAATACACCTGTTTATCACTGGCACATCCCTCTGCATCATTCTAAAAGTTGTCTAATCATCTAATTATCATCAATGTCCAGATGGAGATTGGTGATGAGTGGTGTCCAGTAGGAGTCTGTACTGGCACCGGTGCTGTTTAATATCTTCATCAATGACATAGTGGGATCGAGGGCATCCTCAGCAAGTTTGCAGATGACACCAAGCTGAGCGGCGCAGTTGACACACCTGAGGGTCGGGATGCCATCCAGAGGGACCTGGACAAGCTCAAGAAGTGGGCCCGTGTGAACCTCATGAGGTTCAACAAGGCCAAGTGCAAGGTCCTGCACCTGGATCGGGGCAACCCCCAGCATCAATACAGGCTGGGGGATGAGACCCCACCTGGAGTCCTGCATCCAGCTCTGGAGCCCTCAGCAAAGGAAAGAGATGGACCTGTTGGAGCAGGTCCAGAGGAGGGCCACAAAAATGATCAGGGGGATGGAACACCTCTCCCATAAAGAAAGGCTGAGAAAGTTGGGGTTGTTCAGCCTGGAGAAGAAAAGGCTTCAGGGCGACCTTATTGAGGCCTTTCAGTACTTAAAGGGGCCTTATAAGAAAGATGGGGACAAACTTTTTAGTAGGGCCTGTTGCAACAGGACAAGGGGGAATGGTTTTAAACTAAAGGAAAGTAGATTTAGACTAGATATAAGGAAGAAATTTTTTACAATGAGGGTGGTGAAACACTGGCACAGGTTGCCCAGAGAGGTGGTAGATGCCCCATCCCTGGAAACATTCAAGGTCAGGTTGGACGGGGCTCTGAGCAACCTGATCTAGTTGAAGATGTCCCTGCCCATGGCAGGGGGGTTGGACTAGATGACCTTTAAAGGTCGCTTCCAACCCAAACCATTCTATGAATCTATGATTCTATGATCTTCCTCTCCTTCCAATGTCTACACAGGAATCCCTTGCATGAAGATATACTACCAATATGAAAACAAAGTCAGATATATCTTTCTCCATGAATTATTCAAAACAAAAATGCTTGCAAGCTGTCAATATCTACAAACTCCATGTAATTGGAATGAAGTTTTGATTGACCTCTTGGACTAAGATTAAGAGAAACAAAGTACTTTGTAATTCAATTATTCAGGACTGAAAATCTTATTGTAGACCTTCGGCATTTAGTTAATTAGAACAAGTTAGGTGAATGTTTTGTTTCCTTTACATCCAGAGTTAGATCTTGACTTTTCACAGAATGTGAAAGTATCTATCTGACTCTTAGATCTGACTTAATTACTCTTCACTCTGCAAATGTACCTATATCCATATAAACAAATAGATACGTATTTATATTTATCTCTGTGTGGGTATGGAAGAGTATGTGAACATAGATACAAATATACTGAGGGGCAAGCAGAATAAAATGATTTTAAATTTGAAGACCAGGCAGCTTCTCTTTTAGAGGGGAAACTGGCCATAAACAGGCATTGATGTAATCATGAGATCATGACACAAAAATAAAAGTAGATTATAGATAAGAACAAGTTTTGGAAATAATTTGAAAAGGAATAGTTTAACTCAGAAACAAAGAAAACTCAAGAAAAACACAAGCTCTAAATTATTTTTTTCAAGATCATGAATAAAATCCTGAGGAAATTTGTGAGATATATAAAGACCATTCCATAAAAAAATTAAGCCATATCAGAGAGGATATGGTGATTTCTACATGATGTTATAAGCACCCTTCTAGATACCCCTCTCTTACAAGAACACCTTCAGATAGAAAAGTGTCAGAGGAAGGTGACTTTATAAATCATTGGATGCCTAATACTCCTATTATGACTGTAGATACATTTTCATGGAGTTTGGTTTGGTTTGGTTTTTTGTAGGGGAATGGTAAAGAGTTTTACTGTGTTTGTAGAAGACAACAGATAATCTTAGAACTTGTGATGTGTCCCAGTTTGCAAAACTATTAGTATTTTGACATAAATTTTGTCCATGAAGAACAATCCTACTTGGATTACTCAATATTGTAGATATTAATTGGCTATTGGCATCAGGATCCTGAGAGGAGAGAGCAGGGCAAAAAGTAAGATCACAGTGCTCAACTTCAGGAGAGCAGACTTTGGCCTCTTCAGGCATCTGCTTGAAAGATTCCTGTGGGATAAGGCCCTGGAGGGAAGAGGGGCTTAAGAAAGCTGGTTGGTATTCAAGGATCACCTCCTCCAAGTTCAAGAACAGTCCATCCCAATGAGCAGGAAATCAAGCAAAAATGCTAGGAGGCCTGCATGGATGAACAAGGAGTTCCTGGCAAAACTCAAACACAAAAAGGAATCATAGAGAGTGTAGAAGCAAGGACAGGTAACCTTGAAGGAATATAGAGACACCGTCTGAGCATGCGTGGTTAGGAAAGCCAAGGCCCCCACCTGGCGTTGAATCTGGCAAGGGATGTCAAAGGCAACAAGAAGGGCTTCTGCAAGTACACTAGGAAGACTAGGGCAAATATGAGCCCACTGCTGAATGGGGCAAGGGAATTGGTTACACAGGACATGGAGCTGAGGTACTGAATGCCTTGTTTGCCTCATTCTTTACTAGGAAGACTAGCTTTCATGAATACCAGGCCCCACAGACCAGGGGGAAAGGCTGGAGCAAGGAATACTTACCCTTGGTGGAAGAGGATCACGTCAGGGAATACTTAAGTAAGCTGGACATACGCAAGTCCATGGGCCCTGATGGGGTGCATCCACAAGTGCTGAGGGAGCTGGCTCATGTCACTGTGAGGCCACTCTCGATTATCTTTGAATGATCACAGTGACTGAGAGAGATGTCTGAGGACTGGAGGAATGTGAATGTCACTCTTATTTTCAAAAAGGGCAAGAAGGAGGACCCAGGGAACTACAGGCTGGTCAGCGTCCCTTGATCCCTGGAATGATGATGGAGCACCTAATCCTGGAAACCATTTCCAGGCACACGAACAACAAGAAAGTCATCAGGAGTAATCAGCATGGATTCACCAAGAAGAAATCGTGCTTCACCAACTTGATAAACCAGTTAAATGACTGGTTTGATACATGAGGATATTGTCTGCCTGCTCAGTGGACATTGTCTGCCTTGATATCAGTAAGGCCTTCAACACTGTCTCCCATAAGATCCTCACAGAGAAGTTGATGAAGTATGGGTTGGATGAGCAGACAGTGAGGTAGATTGAAAACTGGCTGAACGTATGGGCCCAGAGGGTAGTGATCAGTGGCACAAAGTCTAGTTGGAGGCCAGCAACTAGCAGTGTACCCCAGAGGTCAATACTGGGTCCAGTCTTGTTTGACATCTTAATTAATGAGCTGGATGATAGGGCAGAGTGTACCCTCAGCAAGTTTGCGAATGACGCCAAACTGGGAGGAGTAGCTGATATGCCAGATGGTCGTGCTGCCATCCAAAGGGACCTCAACAGGCCGGAGAAATAGTCTGACAGGAACCTCATGAAATTCAACAAAGGGAAGGGCAAAGTCTTGTACCTGGAGAGGAATAATCCCATGCACTAGTTCACGCTAGGGGCCACCCTGCTGGAAAGCAGCTTGGCAGAAAGGGACCTGGGAGGTGAACAACAAGGTGAACACAAGCCAGCAATGTGCCCTTGTAGCAAAAGGGGCTGGTGGTATGCTAGGCTGCATTAAGCAAAGGATTGCCAGCAGGTTGAGGGAAGTGATCCTTCCCCTCTACTCAGCACTGGTGAGGCCACACCTGGAGTACTGTGTCCAGTTCTGCCCAGTACAAGAGAAATAAGCACATACTGGAGAGAGTTCAAACACTAAGGTGACAAAAGGACTGGAACACCTCTCATGAGGAAAGGCTGAGAAAGCTGGGACTGTTTGGCCTCAAGGGTGATCTTATCCGTGTGTATAAATACCTGCTGCATGGGGAGTAAAGAAGACAGCCAGGTTCTCTTCAGTGGTGCCTAGTGACAGGACAATAGGCAATGGGCACAAACAGGAGCCTCCATCTGAACATCAGGAAAATCTTTTTTACTGTGAGGGTGACTGAACACCGAAACAGGTTGCCCAGAGATGTTGGGGAGTCTCCCTCCTTAGAGATATTCCTGGACATGGTCCTGGGCAATCAGCTCTAGGTGGCCCTGCTTGAGCAGGGGGGTTGGACAAGAGGATGTCCAGAAGTCCCTTCCAACCTGAACCATTCTGTGATTCTGTGATTCTGTGATCTGACCTACCCGTCTCCTTTCATACTTCATAAATGTTGAGCTTTTATTAACTGCATCAGTTTGTGAAAAACAATCAGTTTATTGCACTTATTCAGGAGATTCCAGACATTCCTCATTGAATGTGATAAGCAAAAGTAGGAATTGTTTGGAAAAAATATATTCTCAGATAGAGTTCATCTACAGTTACACATACATAGCTTCTATTATCTGCCTCAAAGCATTCAACTTCTTCAAATAATAGCATTGCATTCCATGTGGACTGTATGAATACAGGGTCATTGACTTCAAAAAATTTTTCCTAGTTTACAACTACAAAAGATTTTCCTGTCAAGTTAAGAGCATCCGTCTTGCTAATGTGTATTGTAGGGATACTACTGAAAGAACAAGAGTTCATGGAAGTACGCTACAGAGATGCAGTAGAGAGGTAAGATTGCTTTGGTAAGCTCTCAGTTAGTATTACAATGTCATCAATTATTGTTTCTGAAATGGTGTAATTATTGCATAAAGTACCAATTCTCTATCTTGAGGCTATAGTTCCACAAGAGTCATCCAAATGTCCTATATCCACCACGGTTCATGGAGAAGGCGTAAAGCAGAAACATCTCTAAACACTAAAATGTCATTGGTGCATATTTTCTGAACAAATTCAGTATTGCTTGCCTTAGCAAAATGTAATAGCCAAGTAGAACATTTTGGACTGTAAGATTTGATACACTTGAGTTGAATGAACTTTTTTTCTTCACTTTGAATTTTCTTCCTCTGTGATATTTATAGATTGTGCAGCATAGGTGAATGAAAACTCCCAAATAGTGTGAAATGAGAAAGTAGACTGCAGGAGAGAAAAATGCCTAATTGTGAATAAGCACAGTCCCCCAGAATGGATTAAACAGTTTGTGCAGCAGACAGGACCTTGCAGAATAGAGGGAATTCCTACACTGTTCAAAACCTAATATTATCTGAACAGTGCAGGAGCCAGCTAATTATGAGCAAATCTCAGAGATTATTTTTTGGCTTTCAAAACAGTTTTTAAGCATATGCAGGGATGCACACTCCAAAAAATGCAGACCATAAATTCCTTATTCCACTCTGAACCCATACAGTGCCTAAGTTTGCACAGCATCTAAATTTTGGTCCTGAGTTTTTCATAGGATCCTTGTAGGTATTTAGATTTCTGTCATGACCAAAAAGGCTTCAGGGAGAGTGGCCAACTCCTGACCAAGTTGCTTTATGAAGTATCCAGAGTGCTGATCATGGAGCTGTATTGGGAGCTATGTCTAATATACAACAACCGCAGTGAATTCAGGAAAATTAGACCCACCACACTCACTTACGGTCAACAACCTCCTTTTGCACAATAGCTAAGTGTTTCACACTTGGGCTTAATTTTCTCCTCAGATCAAAGACTACAATTCAGTAGCAAGGTTAAACAATTAATTTAACAGTGCTTTTTAGTTATAAGGGTCTTACTAAGATAAACATGGAAACTTTTATCTGCTCCTGTTACAGAAATTGAATTGAATTGGTGAATAGCATGTTGCTCGTTATGACTTTCAATAAGATATAGATCTCTGTTATAAATGTTTTCAAAGACAGCTCTAGCTTTTGGCATTTTTCTGGCTAGAAAGCTTCAGAAGAGCCTGGCAGCCTGGGGTCCTTCACACCCCCATCTCCTTTACTGCTGATATACCCCACAGCTACAGTTCATGGAAGCATGTGGAGATGTCACACACAAGATGAAAAAGAGCAGACATCATTCAATTTCTTCATTTCTGTCTACCATTAAATCAACATGCAAAGATAGTAATAACCAGCAATTCTAGATAGCACTTTGCTGTCATCTGCTTTGACTCTGCAAATAATGTCCGTATAGCTGCTTCAGACCATGATTCATGATGAAACGTTTTTCCACAACACTGTTAAGGAACCATTTAAACAACTGTCAATAGCAAATTTAAGGCCTGTCATTACTATAGACAGGCTTCAGGACAAAAATAAGGGGTTTTTTTGCCGAAGGTTTTAGGACCAGTTTAGGATCACATTTTTAAAGATCTTGCTTTGAAAACACTGAGAAGTTGATTAAACACTTTTTTTTTAAGTTCTTCTAGATGTTTTTGTCCTAATCTGGTCCTAATGTATCTTTTTGATCATCTAACCATTTTTAAAAAACATGGGTTTTTGCTTATCCCCCACATTATAAGGTTAATATAGACATAATCTTATGCTTAAAGGATATCTTGGAGTACCCAATCATACTGCAATGTGACATTGAAATTGTACATCACATAGGAATTAATTTCTCATGCTCTGATGAAAAGAATATTAAAAAAAAAAAGAATGCTCTTAAATATTCATTGTGATGTTCACCTGAGTATTTTATCTTCTCACATTTTGGATATTTGTCTCCCTGGCATCTAGTTTTTGTCACATATCTGAGAAGTTTATTTGTGTTCTCTGCTGAAGATTATACTGTCTTTTCATAATAATCCCTAAATCCTTTATTCTGGTCCATATTTGATGGTAGTATATTACCTTTTCCGGGCACATTCTTTTTTCAGGTGTTTGGTTCCTTACTTTATTGCCTTGCTTTTTTTACACTAAATCAAATAAACTAGTTATTTGCTCATGTTGTTTGTTTATTTTCATCTTTCTGACTTTGGTTGTCCTTCTTCACAGTGACCTTATCTGCCCTTCAAACATTTTGCTTTCTTTTAAATTTAGTTATTTTATAGCTTAATCTTTTCTTGAGGCACAAACAGCTTCAATTATAAACCTTGAACTTAATTTGATTTTATCTACAATAAAGACTTCTATGCTTTCAGAACACATCTTGTTTATTTAAGATAGATCAGTGCATATTACATTCTTAATGGTTTATTAGATTAATCTTTTGCATGGTAGAGAAAAAAAAAACCAAATATAGTCTCTTGGCAGCTTCCTCTATTTTCATAAATACCAGAGTATTTTACTAATAATAGATAACAAATGATTTTTTTCTAGCATTTTCCTCTTCTATCCCATTCATACCCTACGGATGATACTTGTTTATTATTATAGTCTTAATGAAAAGTACGTAACTCTCTTGATTGCTTAGTATTATTTCAAAAGTCCTTGATGAGGAGAAGGAGTTTCCATTTGAAAGTCAAGCATATGAATATGCTGTGAGAACTGAGGATGGCAGAAAACCTCTATCGATATATCTTATATTTATGAAAAAGAGTATTAAACTCTTCAAAAAGTCTTATTTTCTCAAGGTGGCCCAGGAAAATTCAACATTCAAAAACATACAGTTATATGATGGTGAGAAAGATCCATGCATTCTCTCTTCTCGGTACTTTTCATATTGAGGTATTTAAAGGTATTTAAAATTATCAAACTTCAACATTTTTTTCCTTGGTAAGTTTACAAACTTTTATTTTTTATTATGTACATAATAATCTTATGGTATCCCTTTAAAAGTGTCTGTTTACATTGGCACATTTTTCATGCGAGAGTAACTATGCAGCAGCACTTTGATGAACAGAAAAAATAAATACTGTGCAAATAGTTTCTACCATCCTTGCTAGTAAGGTAGAAGGTCATTCCAGCAAGATAAAACTATCGTAATGCAGATTACATTCATTTTCTCCTGTTTGCTGCTAGAGAACAGAACATTCTGACAGATCCTCCCACATGCATTTCTCAAAACATGTAGCTTGTTATTAGTTCAGCTAAATGATAACATTTGCAAGCAGAAAATATGGGATAATAGTTCTGCTTTATAATCTAGTGTCACACCTGCAAAACTATTAATATTACTCTACTGTCCCTTGAAACTCTTCATGCCACTAGGCAGTAATAAAGACAATTCCCACTATCCTGCATCCTGTGAGATTTTTCTCCCAGTCCAGTGAATACTGTGATCATTCTTCTTAGTCACAGCTTCTCCTCTTTAACTTCACAGGGCCAGATGGCACTGGATCAGTCTGTCTCTATTTCGCTTCAGTGGGGTGACTCCCAGTAGAAGATTTCTTCTACCATATGCATTGCTTGGAGCTACATAACTTCATCCTTGAAGTCTATGTTTGGTTAAATGTTAAACATTTACTAAAGTGAAAAATGAACTGAACACAGATGGGTTTTTAATTTATTCCAGTAACCTCAGCCAAATTATTTCAGTAACCTCTGTCATTAGCTCTGTCTTTGGTCAATAAACCTGTACCAGTTTTCGCAGGGATAGAGTTAATTTTCTTCATAGTGGCTCATATGGTACTCTGTTTTGGATTTGTGACCAAAACAATGTTGGTAACACAGGGATGTTTTCGTTATTGCTGAGCAGTGCTTACACAGAGTCAAGGCTTTTTCTGCTCCTCACCCCACCCCGCCAGCGATTAGGTTGGGGGTGCACAAGGAGTTGGGAGGGGACACAGCCAGGACAGCTGACCCCAACTGACCAAAGGGGTATTCCATACCATATGACATCATGCTCACCAATAAAAGCTGGGGGAAGAAGAAGGAAGGGGGGACGTTTGGAGTGATGGTGTTTGTATTCCCAAGTAACCGTTACGTGTGATGGAGCCCTGCTCTCCCAGAGATGACTGAACACCTGCCTGCCGATGGGAAGTAGGCAATAAATTCCTTGTTTTGCTTTGCTTGTGTGCACAGCTTTTGCTTTACCTGTTAAACTGTCTTTATCTCAGCCCATGAGTTTTGTCCCTTTTACCCTTCCAATTCTCTCCCCCATCCAACCAGGGGGGAGTGAGCAAGTGGCTGGGTGGGGCTGAGCTGGGGGTTAACCTACAACAAACCCTTACCTCAGGAGCAAAACCTCATGTCTCAACACGACTCTCACACTGCTGCTAGGTATATTATTCACAGCAGTGGGACAGCTCTTAGCAAAGGGAACTACGTGAAACTGAGCTCTCACTTTCCCCTTCTATGGTGTTATCATTGCTGCTAGAAACTCCTGGGGCTCAAATCATCAGTTTTATAGTTAGACAGAGAGATTGTGATCCTGACAAGCAGGTTTATTTAAGCTTCTTAGAGAAGGTACTTCTTACTCTTCTTACCCTTATAATTTGCACCAACACAGAAAAAAAATCCTTACTTAAATGCATATATGTATTCCAATGCATGAGTGGACTTAGGTAGTCAACTAGCGAGTGCAAATTTGCATTACTAGTTTGAAATTCTTTTCAGTCAATAAGCCAAACCAGTAGGGCTACATTATTTTTTATGTCAAAGTTTGAATCTTGACTGTTTGTGTAAAAATAGGATTGAATTGTGACTGAAGTATACTTTCTTAGATAAGCGGTGACCTATTTTTCTGTTTTCTGTGTACAGCTTCAAGCACGTGATTCACCACTCAGTTGCACTTACTATGAAACATCATCACAGATCTGTGGTAAAGGTGGCAATGGAAGAAGAGGAAAGAATCGGAGAGAGTGAAGGGTTGTTTTTTAGGGTTATCTTTTTTTTTTTTTTCAATTTAAGGCAAAAGAAGTTGTTTGTCCAGAGGGGAAGAAAAAAAACTGGGAAAAAAGAGCAAGCTAAAATTGGAGCTCTTTCTATAGCATCAACAATGCATTAAAAACAGAAATCAGGCTCTTCCGCACCTCAGTTTCTTTCAGTGGAAAATCAAATTAATTTAATTTATCCTTATGGATGTTTCAAATACCAGACTGTAGAAGCATTTGTTCAAAGTGATATAACAGACTTTAACTGGGTTAGCTAAATAATCATTTTGTCCCTGAAATAAGAAACACACTCCTGAGCCAGATGCATCTAGATGTTGAAAATTACAGAAAATTAATTGTTCACAAATTGATTGTTCACACTGTTTTGCCCCTGAGATGTCATACAAAAAGATTTTAGTTCTCAATGTCTGCATTACGCAGGCTCTGGAGGATGTACTGCATCATTTTCTGTTATGATTTTTTTTTTTTGACTGAAAAAGAGTTGGCATATGCAATTAGGAATGTAGTGGAAAGGAGGTCAAGGGAGAACATGTATAGCCAAACAAGAGCTAAAATCAGAGGCTTTTCTACCCAGCACCAGCTGAGTAGTAAGTGAGAAGCAGATATTCAATACTCTGAATCCATGAATTTCTGTTTAATTACTTACTGTGATTTTCCAGATATTGATGTTTTTTTGTAAGAGTGATTGAGAGTCTTCAGATACTCCTGCAGCAAAAATAATAATAATAGTAAAAAAAGATCATACCCATTTGGAAACACTTTGTGATTCTCTGAGCATGTGACTAGGAGGGAACATGTTGAAACTACTGTTACAGGTCTATCCATCTGTTATAAAAATGGAGGAAATTTCATCTACTTTATGTATGTAAAAATATTTTGCTTTTTAGCATGGCTTCTTATTGACAATAGGTCTTACAGCTATACTTCTCACCCATTCATTCCCATCTTTCTACACAAAATTTTTAACCTCAAGGGCAGTATCAATGAAATTCAGCAGTGCTAAATGCAAAAAAGATAATGAATGGTTATAAGCTTCATGAAAATCAGCAGCTCTGGGATCTCAAGAGTGCTCCCTCTGATGAAAAGGTGATAAAAGTTCAGTTGTATCCTTCCAGTATGGTGGCAGGTGGCTGCCATGTACCTTGGCTACAGCCCAAGCTATCCTTGTCCCACTGAAAGTCCAAAGCAATCTAGATAACTGTGGGGATGGGTGGAAACTCGAGGTATTGCTGTGATGACATGTCAGAAATCTTTAGGGAAATAAACTCCACTAGTTCCATTGCTCACAAAACAACTTCTATTACATTATTTTTCCCACCTGTTTGTTTGTTTATTTGTTTGTTTACTTGTTCCTCTTCCTAAAATGTGTAGCTGACACCTAATTTCCTATGGAAAAATACTACATAATAGCTTCATCAAACTGCAACATAAGGAGAAAAAAAAAAAAGAGTGTTCTTGGAAGGAGGTAGGTCCATGAATCAGTCACTTCTTTCTCAATTTTGCCATAGAATTTATCAATTCATCTAAATCCTTCTTTTCTTTATTGCCCCCCCAATTAAAAATGATTAATAATTAGTACCTCTGTGAAAAAGGTGTTGAGAGGTTTGGTTCTTTGACATTTGGGAAGCAGTTAAAGAACCTCTCTAAGGAATAACGTTTTATTTATTTAAACACTATATTCATTAAGTTAGCATGGACACATGCCCTGGCCTTTCAACACATCGAGACATAATTTAATAGGATTGTAAACAAGTATATTTGAGGCATTGTTGTACAGAACATAGAAAAAGCACTTCACTAAAAATGGCTTAATATTTTATGATAATGACCCACTGAACCTTGTAGGCAAGAAAGAAATAATTAAAAAAAAAAAAAAGAAAAACAGCTAAACAAGGAGATGGATTAGTACTGGAACGGCCATACGGAGATAACAGAGCATTTGTCCTTAATCTCTAGGGGTAAGGCTAGGGATAGTGATTCACGGTTAGAGAACATGAAAAGCCAACCATGCACAATTTACACACAAAAAAAATCACAATTATATGACTATAACCCAGAAATACAAGCTTTTTCTTTTTTATTCAATAAATATGTTTAGACTAAAGAATACCAATAATAAAAAATGCAGTGAGAATTTTTTTCACACATTAACATGTTAAATATTTCTTCACTGAGTGTCTCACCAAGTTTTAAAACCAGGTCCTCTGCACCTGTTTATCTGCGAGACCCTTGCAACACACTCCTACAATAGTTCTTTTCCTCCTCTATGTAAAGCACAGACTTGGCATACCCATTTCCAGGTCCTCTGGCTATAGCTATGCTGTGGGATGTCCTAGCTCATGGTTTCATCCAGCCTTCCCCATATCTTCCCCATAGAAAGAAGCCTGGACAAGTAGTTTAAAGGAAATTATTGCATGAGCCTGACATGGCTCTGATAAAAGCCCTTGATTTATTTATGAGGAGAAAAAGACTGCAACAAGGTTTATATTGATGAAAAGTATCAATGAAATTCAGCAGAGTAGTAGATATCAAAAAGACGATAGCTCTGCAAAAGGGAGTGATCAGCAGTGCCACTGCTGAGGGAAAGATGATAAAAACTGTCATTATCCCTTTATTTGGTAGCAATCAACTTTACTACAGTGTATGGTTATGCTGCACAGTGTAATTTAGATATGCCCTGTAAAAGAACCGCCTGGGCTGTTTTGTGAGGAGAGATACAGCCCAACCTACCTGAACAGGTTTTGTCACCATCTGCAGAACTGCAGGTAATTTCTGTCTTTGACAGCTTCCACCAAAGCCCATCCCAGGAAAAGCCTGGCTGAGCTAACCTGTGTCGAGTTCTGTATTGCCACAGCAAGAATGCAACTACTACTCTAAAGTTTTCCTTTTAAACTTAGCTTGGTTACCTCTAATCATTGCCTGTGCATAGCTTAAAGAACACCTCTAAGATCAGCCTTCTTGGGTTAAACAAGTAGGATAACAGTTTTTTAATAGCTTTTCAAGGCCTTTGAACAGTATTTGGAAAGCTTTGTGACTGCTAAATGAAAGACATGGTGTGTCTCACCTAAAGAACTCTTTTAAGGATACCTGTGAAAACAAAGAATGGATTTACATACTTCTACAGGGAGATAGGAGTTTAAATTCCTTTGCATGTCTGACTCTCTGTGCTTCTGGAAAAATAATCACTTGTTTTGTGATCTTTCATGCTCTTTTTTTGTCCACTTATCATTTTATGTAAATATCAATTTTTCTATCCCATTTTTTCTAAACCCTCATTTGCTCCTGCCTACCTTTGTGGACTTCAGCCCACTTCTAAGCATGAGTTAGCGTTCAGCTACATGTGTTCCCTGTCTTTCCCCTTTTTACAACTATCCTTATTATTCCTCACCTCCCTCCCTTTAACCTTCCAGTATCACATTGTCTAGCTAGGCTCTTGTTCCACACCAGCCAGAAAGCATCTTTGCACTTAACATGCCTGTACGACAGCAGAGAACATTTTCTCTCTTCTTTGCCAATTAAAAGCAGCACAATAATGAATTGTACAAGATACCTTGATATTCTACAGTCTTTAGAGCCTTTAGGAGGCAGTAGTTGTTTTGTCTTTGCTAATGAGTGCAAAACTACCTAGTCTTTCTTTACACATGATATAAAATTTAGCTGAGTTAGACAAAGGAGATTTTTGGGGAGGTGGGGAGCACTGCTTTCCTTGCTTAGATGCAGACTCACACCTTCAGAAATTCCTTCACAGAAGAGGGATGAAATTCTTAGCATTTTTAGGTAAAATATACATTTTTGTACACATTCGTAATACTGAAAGACAGAACACAGATGAAAAAGCTGCTATTAAAAGGGAAAACCCCACATTTTCAATGACAAACTACTCTAGTGCAATTTTCTTAGAAGTCTAATTTACATATAAGTTTTTGCAATTATTTGCAGAGATTTTGAAAACCATATTCCTTAAATTTCTGTCTTCCTATCAATGAGTTCTCTACAACTAAATAATACATAATTCATTGAATTATCATCAAAGCCACTAGCTGGATGTTTGATCATTGAAACCTAAGACCTTACACTTATTTATATAGTACTTGAGGGACCAGGATAAATGAACACTTTGTACCTCACTCCTCAGATTATCATAAATCTTACTACACTTATTTTTTATGTTTCTAATAAAGTGATTGTTCATGGGTTGGTTAATTTTAAGCACAGATGCACAGCACTTCTTTAATTTAATGAGGGAACATGGAACAATATGCTAATCAATTTATTTTTGTATGTGTCAGATGACTGAAACATTGTTCTTGAGGGAAGCAAAGAATGACATGGGCCAGCAGTTTTGCAATAATATATGTAATTCAGGCTTTTTCTCTTTTAAAAAATATCCTTTAGTGGAATCTAAGTTTTGTCACCTAAAATAGTTTCCATGAGCACCAATGTTAGCTAGGGAGTTAAAAGTTTAATCCACCCAGATGATGAGGTCTAGCAATGGAATCATGACTGTGCTGAGTTCCATATCCATAGACTATATCTACCCACCCTGAACATCACATCAAGCATATCTATAACAGAGATATATTCTTAAATATACTCCTCACAGGTCTTACGACTCTTCCCTGCCAAAGTCATTAATTCTTTTTCATATAAATTCCCCTCTGATACTGCCAGCCTTCACATATTTTTCCTTTCTAACCCTCTTGCTACTTATCCCAACCTGATGCTGCTCCCATTGATAATTTTGTTTAATTTCCAAAGTGTTCTTAATATTAACCAAGTAGACATCAGCAGATCCCGTCTTTCTTGTGTAGTAGTTGGATTTTTTCTGTTCCCAAAGAGCTCTACCTTTAAACACTCCCTGTGAAATATGCAGGGGAAAAAGCACTAGCGAAGTGAAAATGAACAATTAGAAAAATTAGTGTGGCTAAGGGATGATATAGATTGATTTCCCTGTCCTTGGGACTGACCAGCATCATATAATGCTAGCAGTCACAGAAATTTGAGAAAGATACAGTAGAGAATATCAAAGAACAATGTTAATTTCAAAAGACTTTTTTTAATTAATAATGATGTTATCAAAATCATTCAAAAGACCATTTTTAAACTCCTACACAAAAAGAAACCTTGTCACTCTGATTAATTTATATATTTTTTCCATATATTTTTAACTTTGTTGTTTGGAATTTAATTCGGATGCATCTTTCTTCTTATCTAAGAAAATTAGATTTCCTTACGCTGAATGATCAGCTCTTTGCCTTATATTCTCAGTTTCTCTCTCAGCAAGTGAAAGCCTACATTAAGTTTTGCTATTGAAAGGTAAGGCTGCAGCATGTTGGTTTCCTTATATGACACTCAGCCCAGCCACATTCAGGTATTACAGGAGATAAACAGGAATGAAAGAACTGAGAAGTCCGGTGAAAAAGAAGAGACGGAAACATACTAGGAAAAGGCAAAGAGAGAAATTACTTCTTGGAAAAAGGATGAAAAAACTGAAGAGGAGAAATAAAACCAGAAAGTTATGGTAACTTTCTGGGTTTAGCAACAAGTTACTTTTTTCTCATCTTGTTCCTGAAAGTTGTTATGCCTTCCTTTTTTTCTGCTTTTGTACGGATTCATTAATAGAAATATCAATGTGATGTAATTGATAATATAGTGGTAGCTCCAAAATGATTATACAAACACTGATGTTAGTTACTGAGACTGCCCAGCATAACCCAGAGGTTTCACAAAAGGCTTCAGCAGAACTAACCTTGTCTCAGAGTTCTTGTGTCTTTGATGTGTTGTGCTGTGACTCTGCACAGTGTTTCAAAACTCAACTGTAACATCAAATACAAGGGGGGAAAAAAAAAAAAAGAAAAAAAAGTGCTTTAAAGTATGAGGTTTCTGTCATTTTTTAGCAAAAACCCTACAACTGTGGTAAAGATTCCATCTTTATTTTTTCCAAGCTTGCTTAAAAAGAAAATATCTATGATTCCTGATAGTGAAAATGGAATGAAATTCTGAATGTGTCCTAGAGTCATCATCACTTTAGGGAATTTTCTCACTAAAATAGACACCTGTTCCTCAGAAGTGCAATACCCTAATCCTTATTTCTTTAAGTAGAAGTAGACTTACAGACAGTGCAGGGACACTCAATCAATGAGGTGAGCAGTTTCTTTCTGTAATATTTAAGTGAATGAGCTTTTGTATAGGACTTCAATTTACTGAGATAAATGGAAGCTGTTTTAGACATCATGGAAGAGAAGGTAAAGAACTCATTAACTATTGGCTAGCCTGTGACAGGGCATGATGGACAAGCTCTGAACAGGTACTGGAACAGAAATCTGCAATGAAACCTAATTATATTTAACCATTCTTCTTTCAGACTTCCAGACTCTTTACATTCAAATTCTTTGGATTAGAATGCATTCAGTGAGTACAGCTTGTAATATTTACTTCCAAAGCCAGTGGATTAGACTAGTCCTTGATAAGGTCTAAAGCGTTTTCAGGAGGGAATAATCACATTCTCTGGTGCCAGATATTATGTGATAATACAATTTGAGGAAATTGTTTAGTGCATATAGGAGCAATAGTACAGTTAGTGAAGTGCCTTTCCCAAGATGCAGGGTCAAATATGAATCTAGAGACAAGGCTGGCTGTTACTTTTTGCTTTACGGCAATGACAGGGCTTATGTCTAATATTCTAATTTCAAAGACAGATAAAGGTCTTTCAGACAGCAATTTAACTGAATTCTATTAACCACCAAGAAAGTTTTTGCACATTTCTTGGTCATCTAAATAGGACCTAAAGAGTTACTCACCTGTGATCCAATTCAAGAAACTGATAAAATGGGTTAATGTTTTCATGTTCATATTTAAGACCTTTCCTGAATAGGGATCCTAAAAGGGCCCAATTCATATAATCAGAAAAACAGATCAGATTCCAAAAATTTAAAATTGACAGATAAACCTGCAAAATGTATGTTTCATATACCAACCCAGTGCCCCAGGCCAAAGTGAGCCAAATTATTTTCTCAAGGGCAGTTTTGCCCACAGTGTAGCTCTAAGTTCGGAAACTTGATGGCAAACTGTTTAAAAAAAACATCTTTGATTTGCAAAAAGCAAAATGCTACAGCCCAAAAACCAAAACCCCACTTCTCAATCATAAAAAGAGACACACCAAGGACAAAATGATGAGCAAAGTTGTCAAACATATAACTAAATACCTAATAATAACATGAAAACACAAAGCGGAAGTGCTTTTGTAGACAGTGAAAGAAAACTTGCTTTCTATTGCATATGGTGAATTGTGTTGTGAAGATACGAAAAACATTAGCTTCCACTCTTGGAAATATTAGTAACAGTAAATTAAGTACTATCACTAACAGTAAGTTAAGTACATTAAAAAAATAAAATATTATCACTACTTCATCAAAGCCACCAAAATGTTGCTCCAAATTGGGTAATTGCATAGTTTTTGACATTGACTTTAATACAAGGTCTTTGTCCTTCCATCAGTGGAGTTGAAATATTAAATGTCAACATTTTCCATATTATTTCTCCGGTAGTTATACCATACATCATAGTGAGGGCAAGAAAATATGAATGTGCAAAGTTTTAGTCAAAGACAATATTATTTACCAGTTACAGCAAAGCAGCCAACAGAAAACATAATTTTCAGCAAGGCAGTAAGAAAAGTTTCAGCTGTGAATATTCATGAATACAGAATATTATATATTACACACTTGAAGTTATGTCTTCTTTTGCCAGAAGATTTTTACCTTCCGTCTGTTTTCAGGTGAGAATTAAAAATAATCTTCTTTTCCCCTCATATTAGCTTCCTAACTTACAGGTCTCTGTTTTTCTTTCATTCTCACTTCCGAATTGTGACTCTAATGATGTAACACTAAAAATATTTTAAATACAGTTCATAGAAAAGAGTCAAAATAAAGATACATTGTATTGTATTGCTCAGTTAGAGTTGTTATTCCTAGACAACTCCAAAATTTTGTAAAATTATTAAACAATTGAAAAGACTTTTAATCACAGCTGATTTACCTATTCACTAATGGATCTCACTAGTCATACTGGAGTGCTAGATAGCACTTAAACATATGACTAGTGGCACTGACTTCTCCAGAAGTATTGTTTGATTAAGGACAGCAAAATTTATCCCATATGTAGCATTGTTTCCAAAACAACAAAATATGATTCCACATTGGTTTAATGCAAGCAGGAGTTGAGCCAAAGAATGTATTTCTTATGTAACAGTGGTGCTGGTCCTTACGGATAAAAATTTCATTTCAGATCCGGGTAGAGATAATCCAGTTTGTCATCCTGCCTTAAGTGTGTTGATCATAATGATGCAACATAAGGAAAGCATGCTTTCTGGAACGTCACATCACTTTGAGGATATGAATAGTGTTTTGCTCCATCAAGGACTCTATTATCCTGATTCAAATAGTTTATAAAATGAGTATCAATTTCTATTATCTGCACAGAAAGATGACTACCTCAACAGAAAATCTGTGAGAAATTGGACAGCTCCTTCATAAACTCAAGGATTACTTTATAGAAATTAAATATATAGGTGCACAAAGTGGCAATTAGACAATTTTAATCTATGCAACAAACAAACCATACCCTAATTAAACTCACCATCTCATTACAAAAAAGATGAAAGACCTTTAGATACAGTGATTTATCACATCAGGATAATTCCACACCCAATTTAGCCATTGATGCATGTCTAAAATCTGATTTCCCTGATGACTTGGAAGAAATTTAAGCTGCTGTCTTCTATTTTCCTTGCACAGGAAACCTGCCTAAAAAGCTCTTTGACACTGCAGGAAAGAACAAAAGCTGCATCCCGTATCTGCCAACACAGCATGAGCTGAGAGGACAAAAACCCCATTCATCTGGAACCTAACTAACTGAAACTGTGATGGCTCACAACTCACACCACTTCAAACGCTATCATGTTCTTCCATCTCTGTGCTTTTTCACAACAATACCAAAAAAAACCCCTTCCTGCTTTATGGTGATATTGTAATAATTGATTCATTAAGGCAATAATTGCAGCTCACCTGCCAGACTCCCACCCACTCTCTCTCTCACTCCCTGTCCTCAACAGAACAGACGGAGAAAGTAAGATGGACAAGCTTATGGGCTGGGATGGAGAAAGTAAAATAAGAAAAGCAAAAGCTGCGCACAGAAGCAAAGCAAAAAGAAGTATTCATTCACTACTTCCCATCAGCAGGCGATGTCCAGCCACTTCCTGGGAAGCAGGGCCTCAGTATGCGTAGTGGTTACTTGGGAAGCCAAATGCCATAACCACAGATGTCCCTCCATCCTCCTCCTTTCCCCGAGTTTTTATTGCTGAGCACAAGGTGATACGGTATGGAATATCCCTTTGACCAGTTGGGGTTAGCTGGCCTGGTTTTGTCCCCTCCCAATCTCTTGCCCACTCCCAGCCTACTGGTCTTTGGAGGGGGCAGGTTGGAGAGAAAGCCTTGACACTGTGCACGCACTACTCAGCAATAGCCAAAACATTGGTGTGTTATCAACACTTTTCTAGCGACAAATGAAAAGCATAGCACTGTATGGGCTGCTATGAGGGCAGTTAACTCTATCCCAGCCAAACCCAGTACAGTAAGCAAGGAGAGAAAACTCAAGAGTGAAAGGCATGTGACTGCTGGGGAGCCTAACAGGAACTAACTACTAAATAAGCATTACAATTTTCAATTATTCTACTCTTTCTAAATAGATTTGGTGTAAAATAACCTGTGAACATTTGCTCTAAAACAACTGTTGTAGGTTTATTTGTTTAGACCTCAATAGGAAAATAAAAAGATTTCCTCTCAATGCAAGATGTGCTCCAATCAAATTGGGTCCACAGTCCCAACTGGGTATGTAACTAAATTGGCAGGTCAAATCCCCAAATATCTGAGTCCCTGTCTCTATCACCAAGTCTTATTGCACTCAGTGAGAACTTAGATCTGGAAACCCTCTAAGAGGGGGCTGCTAGGGCTGCAGGACCTTCAACTCTTCTTTTAATCGCCTGTGTCAAAACAGCTTGTATTTGGTGAACTTCTGCGAAGAATGAAAAATGTATTTGTTTGAAATTATTTTGGAAAGGGCAGAGGTTATACTTCTCATCACCACAGTGCCAGAATGAGGTCCTGGCTGTCGTCGTTCCTTCAGAAATGTTGACTTTAACTCTGCTAAGAATTACCAGTTGTAGTTACTTATTGGGTGCTTAACCTGTGAGGATTTTTTTTATTTTTTTATAACTGAAACATATTAAAAATATTTATATCTTTAACAAGTATTTATAATTTAAACAGTACACATGAGTACATGTGTAACTTCACATTTTATAGGTATTTTGAGCAGTATTATGAATTAGTCTTTTAACCAGTGAAATCAGCCAACTGACAATTACCCAACTCATAAGTCCTTCCAAATACAACTTCCGGGTCAGAACAGGTACTTCAAAAACAGGTCCAATTAGGGAGGGAAGAACTCTGTATTCAACAGTGTTACCTTAAATAATGACAGCAAGCTGAGTGGTGCAGTCGACACGCCTGAGGGATGGGGTGCCATCCAGAGAGACCTGGACAAGCTCGAGAAGTAGGCCCATGTGAACCTTATGAGATTCAACAAGGCCAAGTGCAAGGTCCTGCACCTGGGTCGGGGTAACCCCCAGCATCAATACAGGCTGGGGGATGAAAGGATTGAGAGAAGTCCTGCCAAGAAGGACTTGGGGGTACTGGTGGATGAAAAGCTGGACATGAGCCGACAATGTGCATTCACAGCCCAGAAAGCCAACCGTGTCCTGGGCTGCATCAAAAGAAGCGTGGCCAGCAAGTCAAGGGAGGTGATTCTGCCCCTCTACTCTGCTCTGGTGAGACTCCACCTGGAGCCCTGCATCCAGCTCTGGGGCCCTCAGCACCAGACAGACATTGACCTGTTGGAGCGGGTCCAGAGGAGGGACACGAAAATGGTCAGGGGGATGGAACACCTCTCCTGTGAGGAAAGGCTGAGAGAGTTGGGGTTGTTTAACCTGGAGAAGAGAAGGCTTCGGGGAGACCTTATTGCAGCCTTTCAGTACTTAAAGGGGGCTTATAAGAAAGATGGGGACAAACTTTTTAGTAGGGCCTGTTGCGACAAGACAAGGGGGAATGGTTTTAAACTAAAAAAGGGTAGATTCAGACTAGATATGAGGAAGAAATTTTTTTATGATGAGGGTGGTGAAACACTAGAACACTACCAGAGAGGTGGTAGATGCCCCATCCCTGGAAACATTCAAGGCCAGGTTGGGCTGGGCTCTGAGCAACCTGATCTAGTTGAAGATGTCCCTGCCCATGGCAAGGGGGTTGGACTAGATGACCTTTAAAAGTCCCTTCCAACCCAAACCATTCTATGATTCTATGATTCTATGAAAATTAAATGTCCACTAAGTCAATCCCTCTGTAATCCTGCTACCTTAATAGCAAACAGGCAATCACTTGTAGGCTATTTGAATTTCTAGACCATATGTTTAGATATCTTGATTTATAAGAACTAGTTCCATATAGGCCATAAAATTACTCTTCTGCATGTTTTCTCATGGGCTCAGTTGCTCAGAACAACAATATAATATAGCATGGAAGCCCAATGAAAGCTATTGTCAATGAATCTGCAAGGTTTTTTAGTATTTGGGCTCACATTCACCCACAAGTGTGAAAGAGAAAGGTTTTCTTCATTCAGACAACTCTGTTTTATGATTATTAGTAAAGACAGTGAAAATTTGACACAAAACTTTCTGCAGACAGTTCATAGATTTTCAGAACTTCATGGCCATCCCCTCTATGTCACTGTGTAGAAAGGAACAATAAGAAATCACTGGGGAAAAAAAAATCAAAATCCATGGTTCTGACTTCAGCTCCATCCTGTGTGCTAGGGGCAGGAAAAGATAGCTGCAAATAAATGGAGAAAAAACGTCACCTCCTCTGTAGACACGTTCCCTCATCCCAGAGCCTCCAAGACAAACCAGTGAAATCCTTGAGCATCAGTTTCCCAAATCTCAGCCTACTGGCCTATAATGTGTATGCACAGCAGACATAGGTCTATTTTTATTTTATTTTAGATAAAACAGAGCCCATAATCCTAGTGTTTTGGAAAACAAAATTGAAAAGGTGAACACGTGCCCTACACTGATAACAATTCCTAAGCCTGCAGACAGCTTCCTGCTGAGGATGAAGAACAGCTGCAAAAGTCAGCACTGAAGATGTCCAATTGCACATCTACCATTACAAAGCCTGGTGAAAAGCAGCTGTCTTGTCTCACTCGAGACAGTGTTCCACGGAGATGAGGAGCCCCACTAAGTGCCCTACTTAGTGCCCAGGGCCTGCATCCATCCTTTGGACCATTACATAGAGATCTTCTGGCAGTGCAGCCTGTAGCAGAACTGCTGCTGAGAGGTGGAGGGGAAACAGCAGCAGAAAACTGAGACATTACAGTAGATAAAACCAACTCCTACATGTATCATGAGTGAGGGAATTAGCTGAACCATGCTTTGAAATTCTGAAAATAGGTGAAATAAACCCTACCTTAAATATGTACACAGTCTACATCTATAAAACCTTGTCTAAGAGAAGCCTTTTTTTTAAGCCCGAGTCTTGTGCTCTGTTCTCCTCCCTGCTACCACAGGGACCTAATCCTAAATTGCCTTTGCTTCACTACAGTCTTAGAAGCCATTTAAGTCCTCTGGAGTGGTTATTTCTGCCCGAAGGAAGGACATGCAGAGTGGATCAGCATCTCCTCAACCGTTAGCACATGGACTGCAGCCTCTGTGCTCACCTGGCACGTCAGGATATCTGAACTGATCTCTCTGACTGCAGGCAATAAATCACATTAGAAAAAAACCAGACTGAATAATGGTGTGGTATTCTTTTAAAAGCACCTCACAGATTAAGACGAAGTTTCAGATCTACATCAAAAGCACCAGTTCGTTCTTTGCAGTGCTTTACAGTGTCTCTAATGTAGTCAGCCTAAGAAGTAACAGCAAGAGCTTGCATCTAGGGCTGGAGCAGAGAGTCAGGAAGAAATCAGTTGTTGAATATTTTGACATGTATTTATAAGAACTGTTGTTAAAAAATCAAACTCCAATATCTTATTCCAACTCCAGCTGCTGATGTGTCATTATTCAGCCATAGAAACAGTCATATATTTAGAGCAATGTACAGCAGTACACACATGATAAAGCAAGAACAGGAGTGGATTTTTTAAGGCAGGGAGGGGCCTGGCTTGTACAATACAAAATGTTTGTATTACCCATCTACATCAGGATTTATTTCTTAATATCAACTCAAAGGAAATCTATTTCTGTACAGCCAAGATACTGAACTATCCTTTAAAAAAAGTTCTTCTCTCACATGTGACCATACATTAAGTGATCTAGCAAGAAACCTATATGAAAAGGCTCTAGCAAAGCTTGTACAAGCACCAAACCTGTGAGTAAAATCTCCCTCATCCAGCAGCTGTAACCAGAGCATTGTATATAGAGAACTATGCTTTGTTTTATCTTTAAATATCACTATATAACAGATGCATTGTAACATGTTGTAGGGAAAAATAAAACCTTTTAGGGACAATGGAGAGAAAAGAACATTTCCTTGCAATGGACGTTAAAAAAAGTGTATGTACAACTTCCCACACAGGATTTAACTACAAGGTCACAGTTAATATCTTATCATGTAGTTAGAACCCTGGGGAATAAATACGTTCCCTGAGGAAGGACAAAGGTGCAATGTTTTTCATTGTAAAGAATCTTACCATGTCTCTTTAAGCAGGATTTGTGGAGTAAAATAAAAAAAAATACCCCCCATTGGGGCGAGAAGCAGAGAAAGTTGACTTACTTTAAAAGGCTCATTTAATGGCTTTTGCATTGTAAAGAAGATGGCAATTCCCAGGGAGAAGGAGCAGCCTTTGGCTTGTCAGCCTTAATGAAATGCACTCAGTACATAGCTTCAATGAAGATAGATATCAATAATAAGGTAGGTAAAACTGATGAGTTTGGGACCTATTTGCATAAACTGGTACTTACGCTTCTGAAACGCTCACATTACAAATACTGAAACCACACAGATTTCACTCTAACAGATTTACCGCATTAAAGGAGTGCTATTTATCTACATAAATAAAATTTCTGTGCTGGGTACTAAATGGTGCTTCAGAGATTTCCCAATTTATCAACTCTCCTACTTGTAACAACACAACCAGAAACTTTATGAACACAGCAATATTTATCACTGGCTTTAGCTGTACATTTGTTATTTTTATCTTGCTTGTTCTAGATAGAAAAGAACTGGAGATACATGACTTTGGATGATAAAACACATTGAAAAAAATTCAAGCTAAATTACAGGAGGGGGTTTGTTTGGTTTTGAGGGGTTGTAGGGGGGGGGGGTGTTAGACTCTCAAAAGCACTATATTCCTATCTTTTAGTGCATGTCAAGAGAGTACCAATTTGAATCACAAACAGATCTTTTTTTCCCCGTGCATCCTCTGCAAGGATTCATCTGCAGCATCATTAAGCTACTCTGCCTGGGTGCACACAGTGACATCCACTGGTGCAGAGCATTTTTGCTACAAGAATCACAGAAATATCATGTGTCATGATTGATTTAGGCTTTGAAAGCAATTTCATTCACTTCTACATTATCTAATGCAGCACAGTATTTAATACTGCTTAACTTTAAGCATGCAAGTATTCCCACAGGGAAACTAGTTTAAGTGATTTGCTCATTGGAGTCAGGGCACCTTGTAAGACTCAGTCTTGAAGAATAGATGAAGTTCCTGGTTGGAAGCATTCCCATCTCTTCTGTATGGTTTGTCCCTCAACTTGCCAAGAAAGCATAGTGCACAATTTATTACTATCTGCAGCCTCATCGTCTGTTTCTTTTTTTTCTCCTCTCCACCTTCCCTAGAACAGGCCTAGAGTTCATGCAGCTGAGGAAGAAGTTGAGATGCAGGATGAAACGTATCATGTTTCACAATCTTGTGTCACTTTCTGCCAACAGGACAAAGCCCAGCAATCTGAAGAGTGAAAATCACCTTCATCAGGACTCAGCCTGTCTGGGCTTTATGGACCCAAGAAGATGAAGAACAACAGATCTACCAAACCCCTTTTGGACCGTACTTATTGTGGAGCCCCGGAAGAAGCACAGTTTAACAACGCAGTTCAGTGCGTCTCAGATGTGTTGGAGTCATTGCACGCACCCAGCACAGCATCTGCACAAATTTCATAAAAACATAAGCAGAAGTATGGGAGCTCTGCATATAACAAACTAATCTCTCTATCGCTTGAGGTTATAATGATGTGCAAAGCTCTATTTTTTGAGGAAGCAAAATCTTAGATAAGTGGATTTAAGGGGAACTAGGAATCATATGTTATATCTCTAAATTGAAAAGAAGGCAATGGGATTTCTTTTTGTGCTACGGTAAGATGAGGAACAGATTCTCAATGGATGTATTTACAATTAAATTCCTACGTATGTTTCCTCAAATATTTAATAAATAAAAAAAGGGTTTGTTTTCAATTCATGAGCTCAAAGTCATTTTTCTTAGTTCCCCCCATGATTTAAAGATTAAAATACTATGCAGAATCTGTCAAATTATGATACATTTTTGACTAAACATGTAAAAAATGAAAAATTTGGACGTCTTTGGAGTTCAAAAAATGTGTTCTTCCTAATTATCTTTCATATCTGGTATTTTCTGAAATTTTTTTTTAAATCATCAGCAGTTATGATACTAATATATCTGACGTATCACCAAACTCTAGATTCCATTTCAGTTTTCCAAGTCCAAATGGTTGTGATAATTTTAAACCAGCTTTGAATAATAAGACTAATTTTTTTAATGAGTCTGCTCCAAAACCCCCGACCTGTCAAAAATTGCCAGAATACCTCTAGCTGACTGCTCTGTAAAGTCAGTGTGTTACTACTACAGAGAGCCTCCTTTTCCTTTACTTCATGTTATGCACCATTAGCAAACCTGTCAGCTGAATTCCAATTCTGTAATCTCTGGTTCTGGTGACAGCTTGCAAAGTAAAAAGAGCAAAGCCTTGCTCTTCAGACAATAGTTTTTATCTCCTTTTCAGTGCTCACAGTTTAGAAAAAAACTTTTTCAGACTTTTAAACTGGGCAAATTTAGTACAGAAGAAACAATTAACAGGTGTTGAAAATTGATTTTTTTAACTGACTGTGGGCTTTTTAAATTCAATTTATAGTTTCCTGATCACATACTTCCAAATAAACATACAAATAGTGATTTCTTTAAACCCTTCCAACTACAAAAATATCTCAAACAGCAGCAAATATAGATCCTGTGAAATCGTAACAGTTGCAACTAAAATAAGCAATCTTACTGAAAAAATAAAAATTATCATGTGTGTAGGGGTTAATTCCTAAAGTAAGAAGTTTACATTATTTTCTTCTCATGACTTCTTTCCTCAAAAAAAAAAAAAGATTTCACCTGATTATTTAGCTAAATATCACAATGATCTTCATTCCACTTCATTGTGGTGTTTTTTTTTTTCTTTTCATTTAAAATAAAAATGAATGCTGGTATAATGGAGAGTTTATAATTAACATACATATTCTAGGAGACATGTTAGTTTTGCTCTTTGAATATTTTTGTCCTTTAATTTACAAAGCTGCTATTTATATCTCTTCTAACAACACAAAGTGTGACAGAAAACAGCATTTTAATACACAAAAGGCTCAGTTCCCTGGTGCAACTCAGTGTCTATTCCAATAAGCTTGTGCAGCTGCAGTTCCTCAATGGGTACAGAAGAGCAGCTGCGCATCCTCTAGCAGATTTCCAATGCCATGAAAGAGTCATAGTGGGTGTAAAGCTCTTGCTCCATTTTCCCTTGAAGCCCATAAGCAAAATGCAATCAAGTAGTGACGCTGGGGCAAAGCTAAACGACCAGCAAAGGTCACACCTAAAAATAAGGGAAACAGAAATATTTTCCACCCCACCCCCCCGCCTTCATACTATTCAGCACATTCAACCATTCAGCAATTGCTAATTTAGTACCCATCCTAGTATTTTAACAACCTGGATAAAAGCTCATTTTATCAGAGAAGGTCTTGCTAAGAACTGAAACAAACCTCCGCCTCTATTCATCTCCTTCCCTCCTCCAGCCATAATTTTATTCCTTTTCTCACATCACTCTTCCCTGTCATTTTTAAATACTGACTTTACTGTAATGCCCTTAAAAGTTCCATAATATTTTCAGTGATTATATTATAGGTAGGTATTTATAATCTCACATAAGAAAGAATTATGTAGTAATTCTTCTGTTCTGCTTAAAATTTATACGTAATGTTGCATCCTGGAGAGAGTTCTTTTGTTCAGCTTTCCCTGCAATACATTCCCATTGAATTAAATGCACATACAAAAAGAAGCAAAAAAAATGTGATTTTAAATAACTTTTGGCTTGGTTTTCCTGCATTTAGTATCTATGCAGATCGATTAATGTTTCAAAAAGCCTCTTGGAAAAAAAGCAGTTTTAAAGTTGGGCTGTGTAATTCCACATGTCTATAACATATTGCCATCTATTGGCAAAAGAGAGAAAACACCAACTTTTCTGAGCTGAACGTTAGCATTGGAAATAGAAATCCCTCTCCTTCAGACATTTTTACATAACTAATTTTATGTGTATACAGAGCTGCCACATAATATAATAAAGTTTTACATATTGCTTGTGCAAGATCCGTAAGAAATAAGAGCCCAGTTCTTCATAAGTGAGAAAGATAATATTCAATATAATGCATAGAAGGGTTGATCTTAAAACAAATGCTTCCTCAGTTGAAAGAACAGATATATACCACGTTTATGTCCCATACTCATATCTATTGAAGGCTGAAAGAGTGTGTTGTAGATGGCATGTTCCCGTGCCACAGATCTAAAAACATTAATAACTGTTAACTCACAACACAAAACCCCAAAACAGGTATCTTAGCTGTCCCATAGGATTATCTCTGTTGTACCAAATTTGTAATTAAAATCTTTCCTAGTTGCTACTTGCCCCTTCCTCCCCGTGGAGGTACAAGTGATCAAATGCCGCTTTGCCAACGGAGGGCCAGCTGGTGAAATCCCAGAGGGAAATGCACTGATCCAGCGTGAGAAGTCCCTACAACAGTGAACTATCACAGTGTCTGGCTCCCTTGCCAGGACATAAATACATTAAGGATGAATTTTCAGTCGTGTAGACAGCTAAATATGCAGATAACTTGTAGTAGGTATTTTTGAGAATACCTATGCACCTCAGTAATCTAAAGAAAATTAAAACAAAAAAACCCTTGTTCCTTCAGGTATTTTGTAGACATAAAAGTGATTACTTCCACAGGGTCGAAAGCTCCTGTGTTGTTTTTCTGCCAGTTTTCCCCTTGAAAGTTAACTTAATTATTTGACTTACATGCCCAGTAATTTCAAGAGGCCTGTTGTGATTTAACTGCATGGACTGTAAAATGTCACACAAACTAGTAATATACTGAAATACTAACTGAATGTTACAAAAATCAATAAGAGTCAAAGGTAGAGGAAGAGAAGGAACAAATGAAAATTGAACAACGGATGTACCATGTGGATCTGGAGGATGATGGATACGCTGAGGGTTAAGATTAAAAAATGAAAGTTCTAGAATATGTTGAAAATGAAAGAAAAACAACTGGCAGATAATTATTGAACCTAAACCTGCAAAGACATGCAGCAGGGGAACAAATTACACCGCTCAATACTTAATTGACTGGGCCTTTTTTTTCCTTTTTTTTTTCAGAAGCAGGCCAGCTTCTGATCTGATCTACATACCCAGATGGGGATGTTAGAAGATTTAAGATATTTCTCAATCCCATTTTATTGCTTGCCAGTGCCACAGAGAGGACAACAGGGGAAGGACATTTTCCTTCCTCCATGTGGAAGGGAAGGAACAGGGAAAGGTCACAGCCCGACTTTCTTCCACTTATAACCTCAGCAGACAGCTGTGCCAGGGATGTGCGTGGAGCTTTCTGAAGGACACTTCCTCCTCAGATGAGAGAATCTGGGATGCAGATTGTCTCCAGTGCAATCCAGCTGCTTGCTCAATGTCTCCTGAAGCACTTTTCTGTGCTCAGCAAAGCCACATTTCAGTTGTTCTTATTCCAGAAAAAAAATCAATTTCCAACAGGCAATTTAGTACAGAAAAAGTCTAATATTAATTAAACCCAATCCCTGTTATGAACTAGTTAGATACTTTTTATATATATATAATGCTGATATGACTGTGTCCCTACCCCAGCATGATCAGTCCTGGGAAGAGTAAAGTGGAACAGGAAACTTGTTTTCCTGCTCTGGAGAATGTGCTGAGGTCACAAAAACATCCTCTGCTCTGGGCTGGAGCAAACGCAAGGCTTCTGACTTCTTTTAATGAGATAAAGAGAGAAAAGTATTTCTGAAGCTCATCTGGGATGTTCTGTCTCTTTCTGAACTGGAGCACAACTAACAAATTAAGCTCTCCCACCTCCCAAGTCCGTGATCTGCCCACCAACAGACCTCCCTGTGTGTCTGTCTTAGGGAAACTCTCCCCATGAAAGTTGTACTGCAGCTAATATAATTCCACAGGAAACTTTATTCCATGAAAACATTCACTGCTGTCAGCTGGGAATAAAGTTGTAGGCTGTGAGGCTAATGGTGGTGTCGTATTCTTAGTTCTGTCCCCCTGCTCAAACCGTGACCTCCCGTTAAGTCACTTAAAGAAGATATCTCAAAAGCACATGAATAATTCAGGAGGCTAATTCTCTTCAAGCTTTCTTTCAGTCAAGTACATTTAAAATTGTGTTTCCTTTCTTACATTGCTGCTCTGTTTTCCCCTCTACCCAGCAGTGAATCGCCATCTCTGCATGTACTTTAAAGAGAGTTATGAGTATGACAAATAACGTTAATGAGCTATTATCAAAAGCTGGTCACCTCCCTGTGACTTTTTCAGCCTTCTGCCAGAGTCTGACAAAACTACTCTTAATATATGCACACTCTGAATGCATTGAGAAGGAAGTACATAACTCACTCAAGCCTTTTCTTCTTGAGGGCAATGGTTCCCCTTAATCCATCACTGTAGCCCAATGAGGCTAATGCAGTAGTCTACTGCAAACCGTTATGAACATACTTTTCATTTTTATAATGCTTTTCATCCAAGAGAGATGGACCCCAAGGTGCTTTAGAGATTGCGTCGCATGGTGTGATAATAACAGTATATGGATCACTGCACTCATGCTGAAATATAGACCCCTCTGGGTTGGAAAGCAGCACACATCTACCATTGCCAGAAACACTATACGATATATTAAGATAGAAATGAAGGCTACTTCATCCTCCTGTACCCACAGGTGCATGCAGGTAGGCCAGGCTGTATTTTCTTGTGCTATAATTTAGCCAGGAAACTAGAACGAACAGTGTCAAAAATACGACCTGAATTTTAATCACTTCCAAGAATGTGTGGTTTCCTTAAATTAGTGCTAAAAGGGAGTTAAAACTGCACAAATCCAAGGCCAGCTTTGCAGTAATCTGACCTCGACAGAGTCCAGGACAACCTGGGGATCCTCTGCACCCTGCCAGGTCAACCTCCTACTCTTGGAAATATCAATGTGTTCCTGCCCTGACTGGGACAGTTCCCAGGAGCTGCTGGAAGAGAGAGCATCATGACACAACAGCCAGCTCTTCTCTCTGAAGAGAGGCAAACAATTTCCATTCCCCTTGTGGTGCTGGAGACCAATATGGTGCCATTATTTCATGCACTCACCTGCACTCTTTGTTTGCATTGCTAGCCTATTGTTTTACATTTGGGATGTTTAAACCTCAGGTAGGTATCATCTTTATGCATACAGTGCACGCTAGCACTGATCCAATTGGAGTTCCTACCTCCTATATATTATATAAAGTATATAAACTAAAAGCAGGAGAAACGTAGAGGGCAAAAAATAGATTCAGTATATGTATTTTCTTAATTTTTCAGTTTTATTGACTTTTTAAAATAAACATGGCAGGTTAAAAAAACCATTTTACTGTTATTGTACCACTATCTCACGATACTTTAATGCTGGAAACAGGATTCTCTTCTGTTGTAGAATTTAGCATTAATTTGCAAGTAAAGGGAATGTTGTTGCTGAGCAAAGGTGTGAGCTCATTCATCAGGTAGTAAGTGTGCATGTTCAAAATGCCCCTGTGCTGCTTCCTAAAGAGCTCACCTTTACTCCATCAGACATGCAGAAAAATCAGACAAGACTCTCCTCACCATATTTCTATCCCAACTGGGAAATAGTAGCTTCTATAAACCTCACAGGAATGGAGAAACCACTACTTTGATTTAATGCAGAGGCCAATCTCTTAACACTGGCTAGATCCAGACTTTTCTAAAGATTATGAAAGGACTCTGCAGTAGGCAGTGAGAAGCTAATTCTGATCTGTGAGTTTTGAAAAGAAATCTTCATAAGGTGTCACTAGAAAGACCGTTCTGACATATGCAGCATCTTTTAATGGGTTCAGGACTTTCTGACTGACCTGATCTATCACTACCCATGACTGATGGAGTTCAGTGGGCCCAATTCAGATACCCCAGGAATAACCTTAAACCAGAATAAGTGTGGGAGGGATCCAAACCCACAAACCTTTAGAATTCCTACATCTACTGAACTAACTGAATAAAAAGAGTAGGAGTCTTAGCTGATCTAAGCAGCTGGTTAATGTTTCCATTTATAGTTGTAGTGAAGAATTTTTTTTTTCTGAATTCTTCATATGTTTCTTTACTCTGACCTCTTATTTTTGTGACGGTAACATACAACATACTGTAAAGATCTTAGAATCCTTCTGGATTTTATTAAAATATCTGCTAACTAACTCTGTTTTAACTCTGAGCAAAGATCATTTTTCATAATTTCAGAACACAAAACACTGAACTCCACTTTGCTCTTTATCTTCTTCTCACCAAATACTGCATCAATACATTATTCTGAGGTATATTGTGGAAATATTCACAGAAATCATAAACTTTGTATGCAGATAAACACTCCTATATTAACAGTTCTCTTAGTTATTTTTCTAGTGTATTCTAGCATTTCCAATTAAGTTTAGGAAAGAGAAAGGTTGATATACGGAGCACAGAATGAATTTATTAGCATCTAGTTACAAAATCTGTAAGAAAATTATTCTCCACAAATTAATTCAGCTGTGTAATTTGAAATAAGATAGTTTGAGATCAACATTAAACAGTAGAAATAACAGTTCCTTCATCACAAAAAGAAAGAGAAGTCCAACAAGAACTTAAAAAAACCCAAGGACTTACAAAAACTCCATTTACAGAGACACAGATCTCTCCAAGACTTGAAACCCTGGTACGTGGCTGAAGATCAACTGTTCATACAGCTCTGGAGCCTGGAATCTGTTTAATGACCTTCTAGACAAAACAATGCAAATAAATGTGACTCTAACATCTTGATAAAGTACTAAATACAAACTGAAGGACAAAGCCTGGGCCTGTCAGGCTATAGTTCTATTAGTTTCCTTGAACTAACAGATTCTTCTGATTATTATTGTTAGTTATGCTATTGGGGATGACGACGACTGTGCTTCTCATGTTGAGTAATAAGTGCCCCAAATTATTCTGTCCTGGCAGAAGCAAGAAACAGTCTGTGCTTTTAAAAGCCTCTTGGGCCCTGACCTTGCAAACATTTGCGTTTTTGTTTAACTTTAAGCACCCCAGTAATCCTGCTGAGCTCAGTGACTAAACAAATGAGAATGATCGACAGCTGGAGGCTACCGCAATGCTGATCAGAGGCGGCGCAGCTCTGCATGTGTTCCCCTTTGTTGAGAAGTGAGATATCCTCCTCACCCAATGAGTTTTTAATCAGAGCGGCTGCTGTAACGAGAAAGGATTCCTGCACTGGGGAATTGAAGCAGACAGGGAGGAAAGGAAGTGAAGAATGAAACACATTCAGAGAAATTCCTTCTGGGGGAACGTTGAAGAATTCATGTGCTTTATTTTACAATCCCCCCTCTTGTTTTCTCTAATTTATTATAAAGGTCATAAACTTCAGCTTGCTCTGTGGGGGCTCATATACCTGTGGTGATGAAGACAGTGCAATAAACATGTTTACAGTCTGATATCTGAAGGAAATATTGAATTTTTCTGTTCTGTTATATTCCCTTTGATTTCTACCCCAACTCTTTTGTCCCTAAGTTTTTAGATAACTGGACAGTACTGTAAAAATTCATACTCTAGGAACAAAATAAAATATACAACCAACTCTGGACTTCTCTTTTCTTACTAATTTGCAAATTACAACAGTAAACCAATTAGACAGTTTGGCAAACCTTGTTCAAATGTATTTTAGATAGAAAAACTCCACCAAACAGGCATCACCACACGTGTGAGCCTGTAGCAGAGGTGACAGGGGCAGCAAACTAAGAATTTCCATTGGTGTGCTGCATGCCTGGGGCTTGGAAGTGACACTGCCTCTTCCAAATTTGGCTTTATGTGGGAGCTACAGATACAGACAATAGCGTGAAACTGCTCCAGAGGTGACCAGCACCTTGATCCTACACAGAGGTGTCAGTGGTGTCCTGGCTCCCATCGGCAACCGGGAGACCCTGCTTTGCATGAGACAACTACCTGATCAGCTGCATCTCCCTTCTCTGAAAAGTGGCATCTCCAAACTATGGCCGAGTTCCATTAACTTCAAGATTTTCTTCCCCTAACTCCATGGCAAATCACTCTTGAGGGTTGCCAGCCCTGCGTAGAAAGTAGAATGTTTATCTTGAAATATGCCCTGTTAGTCACTGTATGTATTTTTATTTTAGGAAATGCATTCATATCTAACATTTAAGACATTGTAACGTCAGAGTATAAACACCTCAAAGGTGGTACATCAAGGAGTGGTTACTTTATGCAAGTGATGAAAGCCCATACAGAGAGAGTACAATGGAAATATAGATCCTGGACAAGAAGACGTAATGTGACTACTTCTGTGTGGCGAAACAACCTTTTCATCCAGTGAAGTTATAACAGTGCTGTACAGAAAGAAACATGGACTTCCAGAGAAGCAGCTCTTAAAACTCTGTGTAGGCCAAATTCTGCCATGTAGACTACAAAACACCAAGCATCACAACCAGCAGTATTCAAAATGGTCCACGGCTATTAGGACACTGACAATTGTCAAGGTCGAAAGTGGAACAAGACTGACATTCAGAAGAAGTCCTTGTGCCTTTTCTCAGCAAATACATACTGGGAACAGAGGGGGTGGAGAGGAAAGGGAAGAGAGTTATTTTAGCCATCCTTGGTACAGCAAATCTTGGGACCTGAATAACTAATAACAAATATATTTATTCAGCATGGGACTCATCTAACTTTGGAATTGTTTAATTTATCTCTCTTATATTGAGATGAATCATTCTCAGGAATGTAGCCCAGCTAGCCCCAAGTTAGATAACTAACTTATAGATGCCTATGCCGAAACAGAAGAATTTCCTACCTTTTATCTCTACTGTTTCCTATAGTTACTTTGAATGTAGCACGAGCTCCTCAGAGCTGATAAAAATTCTTGCATCAGCCAGGCACCCTGGAAGCCACCATTCTATACATGTATAAAAAATGCGGAACGTGAGAGAGCCTTAAATCCATCAGAGAACTGATTCTTCAGATAAAGCATTTGCTTATTTGTGGTGAAAGAATCACACCTTCCTTGGCTGGATACTTCCCACTCTTTTATAATATCTCTACGTTTACTTAAATAGTGTTACACACATATAGCAATTCAAGGCTCCTAACAAAGAAAAAAAATATTAACTTTGTGCTGTGCTGTGTTATATCCCTGAAATGTCAGTAGAAGAAGACAATTTAATGTATACTTTCTATAAATGATTGTATTATCATTTTTTAAGCCTCTCACAGAATTCTAATGTCTGTTGAGGATTGTTGCCAGCAGCATTAGGCAGAGCCTGAGGGTACAGACTGGGAAGGTAGACAACAGGGGCTCACTCCAAGGCGGAGCATCTGAAAAGTACAGTGCTTACGTTTTTAGCTCTGTCCAGGGTTAATCCAAAACTCAGAATTGAAGCACTCATACAAAAATACATTCAGCTAAGCCACTGCACTCTTGCTTGTTTAGATTAACTAGTATTTAGAAACTATACCCAATGGAAAAACATTTACTCAGTAGTTAGATTCATAAGTAAAACATGGGTTAATAATCAGTAAAAATCATGTTTCAGAAGAATCCACTTACAACTTTATTATAGATTGATGGTTCTACATCTTCTGGAAAGGGTCAAATACAGTCACATATGCAAGTGAACTGACTGGAGTCCCAGCTTCCTTCCCACTTATATAATCCTTTATAATGTATAAAAATCCTCTCCAGTGTGTACAGACAGTCCCTTTGCTTAACTCTATAAGAACAAGACGGTCACGCAACACAAGCCTCAGAGGCAGTCGGAAACAATCCACATGAGCTGGAAATGCACACAAACCCTTTTTATCATCAGGCTGGGAACCTCAGTCCTACCCCAGATCAGCAAAACCTGCAGATTAGTCATGCTGCTTTAATGCAAATAATTGCAGCCCTTGCTTACATTTTCCATGGCAATGCCCACCTTTTGTGAAATAACACCTTCAAACACTACCCAGCACAAGCTTCACTGAGCCTTAGCTGAATCCCTCAATCCCGGCCGTGTTAATCCATGATTAACTCCTAGATCTGTTCACAGGTCTGTTCTTTAAACCTCAGCTAATGTAATTCCTCTCAACTGCTCCTTAATAACTTGTTCTCCTGCTCCCCTTCCTTCACAGTTTTAGGCATTGCACTGCTCTCATTCCTTACTGGCCCATGGATACACCAGCAAATTAGTACCCAACACAAAAGAAGGAACATCGTCCCTATGCTGCCGTCAGTCAGAAAGTAGCCCAAGCTTTTCATGATCGCCAGTTTATAATCCACCAGAAAGAGGATATGAAATGAGAGTGTATATTGCTGTACCTTAGTCAGGGTAATGGAAAGACTATAAAATTTTAGAAAAAAAAAAAAAGTTTTCATAGCGTATTTGAAGTGGTCCTATCACAATGAGTTTTTAAGCCACTACTAGAGCTTCTGCACCATCATAGTAACAACTACAAAGAGTAACTGTCAAGAAAATTCAGTGGCAAAGACCTAATTCTGGAATGCACATATTTGAGATAATACGTACACATACAAAGTACCTAAAATTCTAAGATGCATCACAGAGCTGGGGGGCAACAAAGGAACAGAAGATAAGGTTGAATAGAAACTAGATCTACTTGATGATCCTGGTTCTTAGTGAGGTTGACAGGTTTGAAAACATTCACAAATGTTGTAATGACATTGTAGTGTCAAAAAAAAAATCTTATTGTGAGTTTTCACTTTCAAAATAATAAATTATTTTATGAAAAAGTTGATTTTGTTTTAAATGGATTCTCATAAATGTAAGATATTAGATATATTTTGGAAGAAAACCCTACATTTAACAATGCCATATAAAGAAGAAAAAAAAAAAAAAAGGAACTGGAAATACTACACGAGTTTTAGACATGTAGGAACTGAGTAATCCTACACTGTTAGGGACAGGCTGAGCAAACACAGATATATTTCAACATTTGTTCTAGAATTCTCTGATATAGCATAAAAAAATTTGAAATGTTCATTGCCTACCTCATTATACATAAATGTCAGCTACTTTTTCCTTTTAAATTTACCCCAATGCAGAGTTATTTATTCATGAAGATCACATTTGAATAGAAAAGAGGTCTTTTCACATAGACAGTTAGGAAAAAAAAAAATAATGCCTCGTTTTTTATCACAATGAACAGCAGGGAAAAATAGAGCAGTACAAAAAACAGGGAGACATAAAGATCAGGGAAACAATAGAAACAGAGAGTGAAGTAGGGGGAAAGAGAATAAATAAGTCCCAAGAGGAAGAGAGTTCGCACAAATCAATATGGAAAGTTCCAGCCCAGGTCTCATTACACAGGATGGTTGACTGAGGAATTGAATTAAGGTTTGCGAAGGTGACTAGGGATACAAAAAAGAATTGCTCTGTGGTGTCAGGAGCCTTCACTTTCAACTTTTCTGATGAACACCATCTTCAGCAAAGATTTTGCTGTAGTAAATTCAGTGTGTGCCCAGAATAAAGCAACTGGGAGTAACAAAAGAAATTCAGGTGTAGTTTTCATTTTAAGTGCTGCTATATTGTTGAAACAAAATGCAGAGAGAGAGGAATACTAAACCTCACTTTCTTCTGTCAAAATATTTATTCCTCATATTATTGTATCTGTAATCTATCTGTATAAAATACAATAAAGTTGCATTCAGTTTAACAAGGAGAAAGCAAGGGTAGAAAAACGTATTAAAAAAGCATGTGTCATACTTTGGAAAAAGAGTTGAAAATAAAAAGACAGAAGTAAGAGTTATGATGAATATGGGAGAAAATTAAAACCATGTGAGTTCAATGAAAAAAAAAGTATCAAAAGATAAGTAGGATCATATGTTGAATAAGGGTACTAAACAATCCTATTTGTCTTAAAAATAGATCTCCACTTCCATCACTTGTTAGTCTTGGCATAACTGCAGAATTTTGTTCCCATTGCATATTTAGACCTGACAACACGTACGTTACTTTTTCTTCCTGGAAAATTCAAGCTAATTATTGACGTAATGACCCTCTTTACCTGAGCATGGATTGCTCTGGGAATCAAGAATTGGCAGAACAGTCTGCACATCGTTCCAACAACCGCTATCATTTCTTTTTCTAACCCAGAAGGCCACCAAAAGTCAAATGTGATCTTGAAGTGTAGACAAATGTTAAGTCCTTGGAAACATCATTAAAATCCTTTATCAGGGCTAATTCCTCCATGATTCAATAGTAAGTTTAACCAAAAAATTCCTCCAGATGTTACTGTGCTATATATGTCTTTGCATGTTTCCCTTTGTATTGGGTTTTGGTAGCAGGGGGGCTACAGGGGAGGCTTCTGTGAGAAGCTGCCAGAAGCTTACACTGTGCCCGACAGAGCCAATGCCAGACGGCTTCAAGGCGGACCCGCCGCTGGCCAAGGCCGAGCCCATCACCGACGGTGGTAGTGCCTCTGGGATAACATGTTTAAGAAGGGGAAAAAACTGCTGCACAACAGCAGCTGGGAGAGAGGAGTGAGAATATGTGAGAGGAACAGCCCTGCAGACACCAAGGTCAGTGAAGAAGGAGGGGAGGAGGTGCTCCAGGTGCCGGAGCAGAGATTCCCCTGCAGCCCAGACCATGGTGAGGCAGGCTGTCCCCATGTAGCCGATGGAGGTCCATGGAGGAGCAGATATCCACCTGCAGCCTGTGGAGGGCCCCACGCCGGAGCAGGGGGATGTGCCTGAAGGAGGCTGTGACCCATGGGAAGCCCGCACTGGCAGGACCTGGGACCCCATGGAGAGAGGAGCCCATGCTGGAGCAGGTTTGCTGGCAGGACCTGTGACCCCGTGGGGGACTCACACTGAAGCAGTCTGTTCCTGAAGGACTGCACCCTGTGAAGAAGAACCCATGTTGGAAAGGTTCATGGAGGACTGTCTCCTGTGGGAGGGACCCCACGCTGGAGCAGGGGAAGATTGTGAGGAGTCCTCCCCCTGAGGAGGAAGGAGCAGCAGGGTCAACGTGTGATGAACTGACCGCAACTGCCATTACCTATCCTCCTGCACCACTCGGGAGGAAGAGGGAGTGAAATTAAACCTGGGAAGAAGAGAGGGGTGGGAGGAAGATGTTTTTAAGATTTGGTCTTATTTCTCATTATCCTACTCCGATTTGATTGGTAATAAATTAAATTTATTTTCCCCAAGTCGAGCCTGGTTTGTCTGTGATGGTAATTAATGAATGATCTCTCCCTGTCCTTATCTCTACCCATGAGCCTTTCATTGTATTTTCTCTCCCCTGTCCAGCTAAGGAGGGGAGTGATAGAGTGGCTTTGGTGGGACCCTGGCATCCAGCCAAGGACAAAATATCAAATGTTCATCCCACTTTTCCTAAAAATTATGAAAGTTATTGCAACATTCCCAGCTCAGATAATTCCCAAATGATAGATTCAAAGCAACAGAGAGCTCTGCCCAGCGAGGAGGGAAGATCAGACTGAGCGATAGCAGCTCTCCTCTCCCACTGTTCCCTTGTTATGTTTGTCACGGATCCTCTCAGCATGCTCCCTTATCCTCACCTCTTTTCTATTTTTTGGGGGTGGCAAAGTCAACATCACTACTTTCCCTTTCCACATAACACATTAAGAAAATTAAGGGGAAACAAAGAGGATTATCTTCTCTACCTTCTGTAATCTGAACTAGGAATTCTAGACACCTATGTGAAGTGACTTTATGCATCCATTTCTGTCCTACATGAAACTCACCCCAGTTTATACAGAGGTTATATATAACAGCAACCATAACTTCAAAATACCATAAAGCAATTGGAGTTGAATGGGTGTGACCTGAAGATAATAACCAAGCAATGTTATATCCTTATAATTTTACAAAGTTACCTCCTCTTACAATGTGCATTCATTCATTTATCTCTTGTAATATGTTTCTAAATTTTGTGGTATCCACTGTCTTATTAATGTAGTAAGGATTAAGAAGGTACTTAGAACCTGCCAAGATATTTCTAACAGGCATTCCTAGCATCTTTCCAGTTAGGTTCAATCCAAGAAACACAGAAGAACAAAGCCAGTACCACTCTGCCAAAGAAGCAATTTCTTCTCCTGTTAATAGATTTTTCTTTTTTATTGGATCTTGTTTACCGCATTTATCCCATTTCTTAATTTAGTCTCATGAACCCAGATGGTAAGAGGTTTTGTATCATAGGTTGCAAAGTGGCAGCAAATATCAGCCAACGAACTTGTCTGATGTAAACCAAAGGACTGCTGAAAATTACAACCTCTGCCTTCTGCCTTCCTCCTCATTGTTCCCTAGGTCTGCCGCTGGCCTCTGCCAGCAACTCAGCACAGGCACTGCTGAACGCTGCAGCATCCCTCCCTTCCTGCCCGTTTGATTTATAGACAGAGTTTCAGTTGTCTTTCTCTTCCTTTGCACTTCCCTTTCTTATCAAACTATCAGTTAACTACTTCAGTTTCTGCTTTCCTGTGGAGAAATAGGTATACTCTAGCAGACTGGACTAGAGATTTATCCTGACTGGCAACTTCGCAATCCCAGTGGCTGTGCTAAAGCTAAAGACTTGTTAAGAAGAAAAATAGTTTGACCCAAACCCTGACAGAGAGCCCTTAAACTGGGGCGATCCACCCGTTCCCTTCCTCCTCCGCAAAGCCGTCTCAGCAGCTCAGCTTCCGCAGGCAGCAGCACCTGCCCGATTCACTGCGCACCACGAGGTGGCAGGACAAAACCACTCTCGGGGCTGCGGCGCCGGGCGGGGGAGCGCCCGCGGGCGGCCCCAGCGCCCTGCTCTCGCCCGGGCTGCAGCGGCTGCTCGGCTCGGCAGCCACTGCGAGCAGCTTTATTGTCGGCAGGAGGAGAAAGAGGCATCCGAGCACTTAAGCACCTACCTGCTATTCAGCTCAGGGGTGCACAGTCTGCCCCTTCTTTCTCTTTCACCTTCAGGCTAGTGGATGTTCATATTTTTCCCAATTTATGAAGAAATGTAATACAAGGTTTTCAGGGGGGGATGTGGGACAGACAACAGAGCTACAGGACTAGTAGAACAAAGCCTAGTTTTTACCGACATTTCATGAGTTCACTTTAAAGTAATCTCATCACCAAAATTAACAGACTGCAGGTTAGAAGGTACTAGTTTCCAGGAAAACAATCCTGCTTCCTACACTTTTTCAATTTCTTCCAGCCGAGTCCATCTCTACTCCTACTGGGCTGAATCTATTTAAAACATCAACTAATACTCTGCACCTGCATGCTTTCCTCCAACAGAGCAGACACAGCTGTTTTCTCAGGATTTTAAAGTACCCATATGCTTTGTTACAATGTGATAACCTTGGTGGTAAATATTCTTCAATAACACAACATCGCTGCAATGTAAGACTAGGATGGTGAAATAACCTTATGATGAGGAACAGTTAGATTGTCTAAAGCTGTCTGTGGTCAGCTCCCAACCTTCCCCCTTGGGAAGGATTCAGTGGGAGTCCCCTCCGAATGACAGAATTCCTTCATTTACAGCATTGCCCAAAAGGGGATTTCCTGCTGCAAATTTTCACTGCAGGACATCATCATTCCAAGACTGTTGATTTCTTTTATCTGACCTGTTGTGGTCTGTCACCAATGCACACCCAGTGACCTGCTCGTAGTGCAAGAGACATCTATTTTTTTTTTTATTTATAGATCACATATAGAATTTCATTTTTGCTAAATTATTTCTGGAGAAGAATCAAATTTCGGTGTTGTAAAAAAAAAGGACAGGCACAGTTAGTTATGAAGGCAGAATAATTTAGCATTATTTAATATGTCTCAAAGTAATTTCACAATTTGAACTTCCACAATTATCCTTTAAGAAATACCTTCTTTTGGTGAACTAAGCTCTTTTCTGATGACACACATTACCCAGGAAAGGACTTAGTTGCATTTAAGTGGAAGAAGATTCCAGTACAAGTACAGGAGAAGATCACAAAACAGGCAGCGAGGTCATTTGGCTTTCCTGTATTGGAGAGGATGATTAGAGGTCAGAAACCTCAAGAAATCATTTAGTGCAGGAGGCCATGCATGTCGGGCTTAGCTACCTAGCTGCTTCATCCAAGCAGAGTAGGAACGGCATACAGGATCCAAGGTGCAGATTGATTAAGCAGTCAGTTACAAATCTGACTCATGTACAGTCAATAGCAGCAGCAGGGTTTTCAAGCGTTCTGCAAATTGTTTAGCTGGACGGTCATTTTACCATTATGGATCAGAAATGACAGATTGCAAGTGACTAATTTACAGGATGACATCTCTTCCTGGAGTACAAGGAAGCTGTTCACAAAACGGGAAATACGTGACTAATTATTTCCCCCATCTGCATTTTGCTGAATGTAAAGGATAATTTGCCCAGCCTCATTTTGTTAGGGGCTAGTTGTGATCTGAATGATGTCATCTGAGTGAGTAAATGGCCCAAGAGTGATATAGAATGTCGGGGAAGCTGCAGATTTTCTACATGTGGTCTTTGTAAACTGAGGCTATAAAAGCTTTGAGTTACTGAGTAGTGATGCAGGTAGTAAATATATGCTCACACTTTTTATTTAACACCTCAGTTTCCAGTTGCTTTTTAGTTTCTGTCCTTAAATTTAGACTTTTGCAAAATGAATTTTTGTCCCATGCTGAGAGCTTTCTCCTCCCCTCAGAAGGAGCACAGGAAAAAACTAAGTTGTTGGCCCTGCTTTTAAAAAAGAAGCAAGTCCCATTTTATCTATACGCTCCAATACCCCAAGCTTTCCAGCTGACAGAGAAATGTAAGTGGGCAACCACATATCTTTCGCTATCCTTTGGGAAAAGTGATCAAAATTTGAATTGTGGTGACACCACAATTCCTTGGAAGTTTCAGTTTGTGGACACTGAAAGAAACATAGATAGATCATTTAACAGCAAGTGGGAATGATTTTTTTTCTCTGCAAAGGACACAGTTCACTTTGGTGGCCAAATGGGTTGCTTGCTCTTCTTTCTGCTGTGCCACTCATTTTGCCACTTGTTTGCCAGTAAATCATTGCTTCATTAGAAATGCAGAGCTGTGAAGAGTGAGTATAGGTGACGTTACGTCTGAGCAGGAAGGTTGCAGGAGGGAACAAGAATGGATAGACACAAATAAGGATGGTAAGTATGACTGGGTTGCAGAAGAGCAGGAAAGTGGGTGAAGAAGAACAAAACTGTCTACAAATCACTACAAGACACATTTTTCTCTGGATCTTGGTCCTCTGAACATTTTTATCCTTCTGCTGTCATAAAATAGCTGGAACACTGAAAGCATAAAGAAAGATTTTCTCCTCTAGAGGGAAGAAACATCTACTAATGCCAGCAGTTAGTCTGTTTACTCGAGTAGTTTATTTACTGAACTCCATTTACTCAAGTGACACAATTCCAGGCTGTCAGAACAACTTCAGCTAAGCAGTTCTCTAACAGAAAATACAATTCTGTCAAAATCAAAATACTTCAAAATTCAATCACTTTGGTCTATACTTCATTCCCAAGGAAAAAGAGCTCACCAATGTCAAAGCATCCAATTACTCAATTTAAAACCAAATTCTAACTCCAATATATAGCTTTTTTCTTGAATTAAAAGTAGGAACATTTCAGTCTTGCAGAATTGAAATGCCGTGTACATCTGCAACAAATTTATTAGACATCTATTTCAGGAATAATATTTTGGATTTTGTTTGAAACTGAAATGAAAATAAGCTTCAACAATGTGGTGAAAAAAAATTCTTGTTCTTTCCCTAGCTCTGTGATGTATATTATTTGATGTGTGTGTTTTGTTTTGTTTTGTTTTGTTTTTTCTGGAGGACCATTGCTTAATTCAATATAGAGAGCATGTTAGAAAATAAATCATGGTCTTCTCTCTGTTTTATATTTGTGCCTTTTTCAGCAGGCTGTTAGACAGAAGTGGTGACAAAGGTGGAAAATACTTTGTCCCTCTTTCAGTGGGGCCTGCATAGGGATCAGGCAAAATTACAGCTCTGTCCCTCTGTGAGGGCAGGGAAGAGAGGTGGCTGTGGTTCAGCTTTCTCCACCCTCACTTCTACATCAGCAGCTGGGATATATTTTCCAAAAATTGCTTTTAGAAGACATAGCTACTGCATTCCTAGCAGCTCAAAGAGAAAGAGTGTTTCTGTGCTTCTCCTCGAGGTACACACCTGTCTACAAGCCATGATACAGGCTGTGCCAAAATGGCCCCATCACCCTTTGCTCACTGTTCCCCTGAAACCCCAGTGAAAGTCTTTTAGGTAAAAAGGTCACATGCTGCGACATAAAGGATGTCCCTGGCCTGCACAGCATGTGTTGGTTCACATGGTGATAACTTTCCTGGTTCCACCTGTTAAATCATATTAAAAGGCAGCTAAAAATACGTGACTATTATTCAGGATATTACTTTTCAATCCAAACAATGCCAGCAGCTGCCACAGAGATAGTTTTCTCAGTCTCAGGATGGACTGACAAAGAGAAAAACAATGGTCCAAGAAACCGCTAATAAGAAGAAGATGGACAAACTTCTTTATCAAGATGTAGAAAAAAACCAAGAGCTCTAGTTTGAGAAATGTATGTTTTCCCTTGGCAGGAACAGGCAGGGAGGCAGAAGACAGCAATTTCCTTCATTTTGGGTGAGTTCATCTGTTGGTGAACTCTGGTTTCCAGCAACGACTTCTTTCCCCTAGGAGCACAAGTGTGAGTCTAAGCAACACTCTCCTTCTCTCTGAAAGGTAGCTAGGGGCAGGCGTTTCCAATGAATTTCTGTATCAAACCCTGTGCTCTTGTGTGCTCTCTCTCTTCTTAGCACCTTGAAACTCATGTTTGCTCTGGTCTGTACTACGAAATTTTATAAAACCTGTAGATCAGAGAAAAAACATAAACTTTTGCAGACACTTGAACTTGATAGAAGTTTGTTTGCCAACAGCAATGTCTTCCTCTTCAGTTGTATTTATGAAAGTGTTTGTGTGAAGACAGCAAAGTAAACATATTATTCCTCCTGTTACTCCATGTATTTTCTCTACAAATATATTTTGCCTTCCCTAAGGATACTGGAAGGGATCTTCCTTTTGCTTCCTTCTGGTGTAAGCTGAAACTCATTTCACTGAAGAAGTATGAAGCGATGCCAAAATAAGAGAAGAGAAATCACAGGCAATGGTGTGCTGTGGTGGAGGAACTTGTAGAAGCTTTATATGCAGCAGGAAAAATGACAATGTTAGTACTTCTCTCAGCTAAGTGGATTACCAAATGTTCTGAATTTACAATTTAAGTGAATCAATCATTTTGGGTATTACTCTAGATTTAGACTAGTGGAGCTAAGAACAAAATCAATCCATTGTTTTTAAGGCAGCTGTTAAATGTATGAAGCATACAACAGGTTTCCTAATGCAAAAAAAAAAAAACCAACAACAACAACCAAACAACAAACCCACCCCCCACACCCACACATACATCCCACCACTGCTAGCAAAAGTACAGCTGGAAAAGCTCAAGATCATTACAGAGGCAAAAATTATCATAGCTCTTTTGTCATCTACAGAGCTGCACCAACTTGACTACTTTACAATACAACTACTTTGTCAGATTTTTTGATAAAGCTTCCTTGGAAAGCCAACAGTAGAACAAGGGCTCAAACAAAGACTTTCAAAAACACAAAAGGGAGGTAGGCACCTAAATCTCATCATCTTCGGTGCCCATAGTGTCCCTAGCTTCCATTTATGTTATTGGGAATCACCATCCCACTTAGACTTTCTTTTCACACTAAATTATTTCTTAGTTATTCAGTTCCCCTGCAACAAGTCTGATACAAACCTGATTAGAGTGAGGAAACAATCAGATCCCTATCTTGATCTGGATAGGCTGAGTAGCTTTTCAGTTGCTTTTGTGAAATGTTTTTCCCTGCCTGAAAAATGCTATCCTTTCACTTAGAGAAAGATGGGCAAACTGTGCTGTGGTTAACAAACAAACTGCAGACTTGTTCGAGAAAGTGTACAAGTCTCATCTGGGAACCGTTATGCCTTGATTAAATTCCAAGTAATTTCAACCTAAGACTTACTATTTTTTTTTGTTTGTTTGAGCTGGCTGTTAAGATTGATCACCTTGGAGAAATTAATCACAACAATGGCAAATCCTAAGACAGACCATTTAATTAGACCTGTTGCTCTCATTAAGAGTTAGTTTTACCTTACAAGAGAGGACAGTGAACTATTTAATATAGCCAAACACTAGCAGATTGGAAAATACAAGACATCTGTAGGGTAAGCCAAGCTACTGATCTGTACAGAAAGCACTCATCAGCAAGTGTCCTATTATACCTGTAGGATGGTAGCACGTTAATGACCCAATTGAATGTGAATGATGAGGACTCTCTCTTCCTATGCCTGTTTCCCACTACTCATTCTTCGCCTTCTAGCATGCACGTCCATATAATTCATCCCTCATCTTTCATCTCCTCCACTCCAAGTTTCACATATCTCCACACTCCCCATCACTCTGACCTCTCTTCTCCCAATGCTCAGACCTGGGAGAAGAGCTTTCTCTTTGTCTTTTTCTGGCAATCCTTCTCCTTTTTCCTTTGAATGTTCCTGACTCTGTATGGTTTTAACAAAAGTCCGCAGTTGCTGTGCTTTGTAGTGGGCATCAGAGCTCAAACCCAGCTCCACTAACTTGAGGACAGATGTGTAGGCACAAGTTCCCTACAAAGGCAACTTGTAGGTGACCCTGAAGACCTCCGGAGGGCACTGTAAGGACACCTAAATAAGGCTCTGTCTTCCTCTGGTGAATGTCTAAGGAACCAACAGGCAATGCTGAGCACCTCCACCCAGCCAGAACCCAGGCCCCCACACAGGTAACTCACAGAGCACAGATGGCCCTTTATAAAGAGAAAGGTGTGTGTGGTGGGGATTTCTGTCCTCTCCTGTTAGCTACTCTCTTGTTTTGCCTTAGTTTTGCTCATTTGACCAAGAAACAGAAGATTTGGGCTCATAGATCTCCTCCACCCAGCCTAAGAAGGATTGCAGAAGAGTGCCCTAATCCCAGTTCTAGTCTGTGGCTACCCTTGCTGTTGAAGAGGGAATACCATATAATCATGAGTTCTGAGGCAGACCAGGGAAAAGTCTGCTGCAGGTAGCGTTTCAGATCCCACTCCTTGCAATACATATGGACATTGAGTATTAGACCATAAATAATTCTACTTTTGTACAGTCCTGGGAATATGAATCTAAATGCGAGACCACTATTCATTGAATGTGTGCCCTGACTGCTAGAATCTGGACTCAGCCTAGGCTACCATCACACTGGGTTTCCAGACCTGTGACTCCTGTGTTGCTGTCTGCACAATGGACCAAATGTGGCAGGCAGATAGAGCAGAATACCCAATATTGGTGATTATAGCACTCGGGAGGTGCAAGATCATCCTTGCCAGAATGCGGGGGGTCAGGGGAATCCCTTCCCTTTCCTGAGTATATGCAAGAAGATAAAGCTTCCCCCACATCCTTCCTCAGAGCAAGGTAGTCTGAACTATGGTGTGGGTACCTAGCTCCAGGTATCCGGTCCAACCAGTGTTGTGTGTACAAGATAGAACAGGGCTGGCAAATAAATGGTCTGACTTCTGGCTGAGAATTAGGTGGAAACAAGGTGCCAAAATCTCAATATAAACAAGGTTTAAGAAAGCTTGTTCTGTCCCTGTTTACACTGACTATTTTACAGTCAGGACTCAGAAAATGAGACCCTGACTGCTATTCTTATTGCATTGATGATCTTTTCTCTTTCATCTACCTCTGTCTAATAAAAGATACAACTTCCTCACTACAGATTTGCTCAGCCTATATTGTTACATCTTCCTGGCTACTACAACACAACTGTTAGATGATAAAATGAAAAATTTGGACAGTGGTGTATCATACAAAGATTTGCAGTACCAAATCAAAGTTTGGGCCAATAAACTTCTCTCAAGATACTTCTTAGTGCTTGAAAAATTTCTTTACTGAAAGAGTGGTCAGGCCTTGGAACAGGCTGCCCAGGGAAGTGGTTGAGTCACCATCCCTGGAAGTATTTAAAAGACATGTAGATGAGGCCCTTAGGGACATGGTTTAGTAGGCGTGGTGGTGTTGGGTTGACGGTTGGACTTGATGATCTTAGAGGTCTTTTCCAACCTTAATGGTTCTATGATTCTACGATTCTATATACAAGCTCAGTTGAGGATCGGTAGCAGTATAACCAAGCTCAAGATAAGTTAATTAGCCCTCCTTTACACCTAATTTTAGCAAACATGGCCATGCCATATTGGTTTACCCATACTAACAAGAACTAGAATGATCAGATGCTTTCTGATGGAGTAAGAAAGCCATTTAAAGCAACCCAACAAATTAATCCTGAGTGTAACTCTATTGAACTCTTGTACCCAGTAAAAATACTGACTGAAATTAAGACATCCGAAGATCTACATCTGAAAGAGACGCCACTGAGACAATCCACAAGTTAATGTAATCCTATAATATCTGATCTGGAAGCATTTGATCAGAAGTTAATTTTCCATGTGATAGTGTCAGTGGCTAGTACATCATGACATAACCCCTCCTTTAACCGCACATTAGAAAAAACATTACATCAGTACATTTAAATCATCCTGACTTTTTTTTTTTTTTTTACATCGTGTTAATCCATGTTTCCTGCCTTGGCTGAACAAAGTGAAGCCCTATAGACAGCTGCATGTCATATCTCAGTCTTTAAAATTATAACTTCGCAAACCACATTTGATTCATTCCAAAGCTTCAAGAAGAATCTAACCTTGGTGGGCACAACCCATCACATATTTACATATGTAAGAAAACATATTTGAAGGAAAAACATGCTGGCAGATGATCTGATGTCACAACAAGCAAAAGCTATGATGTTTCCTATAAAACTCTGGTAGCAGTTTCTCTCTTTTCTTTTTTAGTGGGTATATAACCATGCAGGTACAGAAGTCTTCATGCTTCATTAATCCATTTCAGATGGAATGGATAGGTTTTGTTCTGCACGGGGTTTTTATTTTAGAAGAACAATTAGTAGGCATTACTGTTAATATTTATACTGCAAAACTTCAAGCACCAGTGAGTGCTTTGTTGTGCTGAGGCACTCCAGAAACACAACAGAAAAGTGGTCTCTCCTCCATGCAGTTTATAACATGTGTGAATCATCTGAAGACTACAGATTTCCGAAATCTGTTTTACTGCTAGATGTTACTGTTAATTCTAAATCTATTATCTTATTGGTCTGCTTCATTGGCAATGAAAGCAGTGGCTTGGAAATTATATCATTTTATTTGTATAAGTAACCCTGTAGGTTCTTGCCTGTTTATAAAAAGTCGTGATTTCATAAATAGCTTTTTAAGATTTTGCAACATATATTTTACATCTTTCAAACATCTTCCAACATTTTACATTTTTCAAAATGTCTCTTAGAACAGTCTAGGATCACTAGCACCCCAAAGCTGACAGAAAAATCACTGGGTTTTGCTAAAATGACTAATAAACAAGTCCACCTACCTTTAAAGTGAATGGGAAGTCTGACTTTGTCTTCTGTGGGTGTTAAATACAACTCCAAAAACTCTCTGCAAATTCATGCAGCCAAAGTAACAAGGTAACAAAAAGAATAGATAGCATTTAGATTCTTTTTATTTAACTGACCATTTGTTAACTCTACATTAGAGGGCAATATCAGCTATAACTTGTGCTTAACTGTATATATTTTTACTATAGTAGTTCAAGCTCATCAATCTCTTTAGCTGATTGAATATTGTAACAAATATTTAGCTCTTCCATAGCTTGCTGTAGTTTGAAACTGCAGCCATTTGTGTGTGGCTCATCATGTATCTGAAAACCTCATAACAATTGAAGATATTTCAAATATAGCAATTAACCATCAGAATAACTCTGTGGGATACACTGCTATTATGTGGATCTATCTTTTTTTTTTTTTTTTTTTTTTAACCAGGCAGGGATAGCAGCCTTATTTTTGTGTTTTGTTGTTTCCACATAAAAATGGTCAGAGAACAATACATTTTTCAAAGAGTTAATATTGTTACTGTTAGGATTCCAACTGAAAACTGAGATGTAGGACCAGATTTTAAAAAAATAAAAAAAAAGAAGGAATGAGAAAGAATAGGGGCAAACCCGTCCAAAACTGAGCCTCATTATCTCTTGTGCCTAAACCTGAAGATGTCCGAAGTCCACATATACCTTAGGAAGGTAAAATTTTGTTTCTACACTTGTTCAGTGCCTCCTGAGCACTGGTGTCATTGCAATGTCTCACCTTGATCTAGTTGAATCAGGCTGTGTGCAAAACACAACATTAGCCAATATTTTGTTTGAAATGATGTTGGTATTGGCAACAGCTACAGTCCCCCTTTACAGAGTAGTTCACCAACAGCTTGAGCACTCATGCAGAAAGCAGGAGAGCACGTTTCAGGTCTTTCCACTGCCTGAGAGAAGTCAAAAATCACACCTCCCGAGGAGGGAGGCTAGGAAAGAAGTCCAAGATATGGATCCTGGGTGGGGATGTCTTCCTAAGGCATGTGGAGCCAGGGAGTTTCAGACTTTGTGATTCTTCACCTGTCTAGTTTAAGTCTTACTCAGCTTGCTGGTATTTTGGCATTCATTTTAGGAGCCCAGCTTCCAAAATTTCTTGTGTAGGGGCACAGTGCAGAAATCTGGATTTCAAACAAGGGTCAGCTGCATGGATGTTAAGAGTTGCAGTCCCAAACATTTTAAAATCTGAGTCTTCATCTGTCCCGAGGGGACAATTAGGGAAAACAATTAGAGCTGAGAATTTTCTATATGCCTGTGAATGTTATCTATTTAAAACCTCATTCCACCTGTACTGTGCCATAGTATCTGCTGGTACCACTAAAAACAATAAGCAGGACTCACACAAGCCAATAATAGATATTAGTGACATACGCATCATGTAGATCACTAGTTATTAGTAATACAGAGAGAAGAAAAAGTGTTAACAAACACTGACCTTGTTCTATCCCTATTACTTAATCTAAGTTTCACATTTTTTTGTCTAGATGATTTATGGTAACCTTAGCATTCACATAGTGAAAAAGTGATGTCACTACATAACAAGTTATGCTAGTGGCATGTTATTGCCAGTACGTCCAAAAAAATCTTTTGCTGAGTTGCTACAAATCAGAGTACCAAAAGACATTCAATCTTTACACTGAATATAACCAAACCATTTATAATGTTCAGACCAGTATACAGTTCTATCCCTTTTGAATCTCTTATAGAGATTTGAGTGTCTTGAGATTCAGTAAACTAGTACAAAGTACAAGGCTTTCCTCCTTGCATATTTCCAGAGCTATGAAAGAATGAATTAATAATCTCATGACAAAAATTCAGAAATATTATAAAAATATCTATTATCACAAGATCAGCAGATTTGACACTGATCTTTTACTCCTCCATATATCCCAGGTGTAATAGCAGTGGGGGTAGTTTAGCCATGGATTTGAAAGGAAAAATACTAACATGTGGCTTATCTTTTCCTACCATTCTTCTCATATCCATAAACAATGTGCCAGTTATGACACCATTTCTAACTAAAAGTAACTAAATTTTCTATCTGAAATGAAGACTACATAGCATGAAGGAAAGAGAAATCAATCTAAATAGCACAACTGATTAAATAAAGGACATTACTTTTCCTTATAAATGTTATTCCTTTTATCTTCTCCAGTGTCAGAGTAAGAACTGAATAAGCCAATTAGTCATCACATCAACCACAGATGGTAAAGGGTATCTAGATCAGGTACAGAGTCCTCCTTCTTCTCACCAGGCAGACACATGACACAGTGCTGCTAACTGACATGGAAACCAGCCAAAGCTATCGAAACCTTCTCTACACCTGGAGATTGCTGACCTGCATATTTACAAAAGGAATAAATCAAAATGTGGGATAAGAAACTTAAAAGAAATATGGTTTATTTAGAGAGGGAGAGTTTGTGTGGGAATCTAGCCCTGAGGATATTGAGCCCACAAGTATTCAGATGTGAAGCAGGGGAAGAGAGTACACACAGGTGCATGTACCAGCATATGGGTGCATGCAGACAGGCAGGGTGGAGAAACGCCATAGGGACCTACACATCTGCTTTTTTCCCAGATTACAGAGAAACATGTGGAAGGAGCCCTGTATCCTACACAAAACAACAGTGACCGAGTGTGGTGCATGTGCACAAGGAGAAGCAGAAGGTTCTCAGTTGCTCTGCTATTGCCTTCTAAATCAGGTTACTATTGAAAATTAACTTAAGCTGACATAAGCAAAGACCATTGCCAAAAGAAGTATCTTGCCCTTTTTCCTGCCTCTTTCCCCAAATCCTCATGCTAAATGCTTGTTCCTGCCACAAGGGAAGACCAAACAGACTAAAATGTAATCTGACAATAACAAAATAATATTAATTTCCACCTGGATAATTTTCTTGAAAAGAAGAGCCATAGCCCCATAGCTAATTCCTACTGCAGACACATGGAAAACAGCAGGATGCATGGGCAGAGACTGGGAATAGAATAGCACCTAATGCTTTCATCAGTTTAAGATAATCCTCAAATCACCAATAATTCTCTTTCAAAAGAGAAACAATAGCAGAAAGTGAGTGCCATGCCCCAACTCTTTTATTCAGTCTGCTTTTACTCAGCATGCCCTTGAGAAAGTGGCATGCCTAGAGGACTTTTGCCAGGAGCATGAAAAAATATCAAGTACATTTATTCTATTAGCATTTTATATGGTGATTAGTGCCTAATTACAAATCATTATAGTAATGGTGCATTTAGCAAGTATATCCCAACAGCACTATATCTCCAGCCTCATTATTAGTTGAGTAAGTCATCACCTGCAGGAACTGAACCTGGAAATTCAAGTTAAACTGGGGCCTTCTGAAAGTCACATCTCATATCCAAAACTGCCTCAGACTCCACAGCACCAAAATGCATGCACAGGAGTTGTAGCCTCCCCTTTCCCCCTGCAAAAGCCCCTACCAAGTTCACAGTGTTATTTGATCCATGTGACCCTGGGGATCACACTTTCACCATTAATCCTTTTGATGAGCCAGTACCTGCAGACATTTAGATCTCAGGATCTCAAAGCACAGGCTTACACTAATTCAGCTGAAAAAGCTTTATAAGGCCCCAGGTCAGGCCAGAGTTTTGAAGGGGATTTTTCATTATTGTGTTACCCCAAAACAATCAAAAGGGCTCTTGGATGGACTTTCCCCATCCACTGCTTTCTTGCAGGTGAGCTCTTCCACCACGCTTCACCTTGAGATCAGCACCTCAACAGCTTTCTGTGTTGTGACAAACTCCATACAGTCTCTTTAAAGGCCCTGGAAAGCCTCTTTCCATCCTGTCCGAAGCCTAGCCGCTTGCAGACATGCTTCATGATCTTCTCCAAAGTCTCACAGACTCTGGTGTGCTCCATCTCCCTGCTCACTGCATTTTCACATTTCCCCTTCTTTCTGTCCTGCATCCTTCGTGTGTGCAATGGCTTTCAAGGAGCACGTCTTCCCTCAAAAAGCTCTGTCTGTACCAGATAAAGCAAACAACAGTCATCTTCTCAGAGGCCCACCACCTTTATAAAGGATCAAAATAGACAAACTGTTGATCAAATGGTTATTGCCCGTCACACCCTGCAAACTAAAACTGTTTGTGCTAACCTTTCAAATGCATACAGTGTCGTCACAGTATCAGAAACAAAGTGATGACCCCAGCTGGGATGAAAAAAACTTCGACCAGAACTTGAAAATTAATCAGAAATCTATTTACTTTTTTAATAATACACAGACATGCATGCTTTTTATCATGACAAATATTTACCAATAGGAAACTTTTAAAGGAAACTATCCCTTTTTAAATTAAAAAATAGAGAACTGATAGTTAGTATATCACTGCTTGCAACCCAAACACTGTGTTCTGCAAGACTAAATACAAGATAAGTACATTAAATACCAGATAAAAATGAAATTGCTTTTCTCCTAGAATGTTTCCAGTTAACTTGGTAGGTCCTCATACAGTAATGTACTGAGCTGTTATAAACTCTGAGGGCAAAGGGCAACAGCAGGAACATTAGGCTGAGGACTGGACTGACATAAACAGCACGATCCACACACCCGTGAGAGGGGAAAAGCTATAGTGCTATACTATATGTCTAGGAACAGTAGGACCTCTATAAATTCAGCTGTATCAGTATCTAAAGCCATTCTCAAATGTCATTTGTGTTTGGCATTTCATGCCACAGACATTTCTTATACTTGTATAGACATCTTATTCCTTGTGCTCTCCCACAAGCTTCCGCTTCTGGTTACTGCAAGGTGCTGAGCTATCTCAGTATGGATAATCTTCTGTACCTATAGGTGAACATATCTTAAAATATATTAAAAATTTTTGCATGACTGAGGTTTTAAATGATAGCCAGTCAGTCATTAATTCTCAGGAATTGTTTAGAACTGTCTGTGTAGATGATACAAGAAATTACTGTGCCAAACAGGACCTTTATTTAGTCTATGAAAAATAATCTTTATGCCAATACAATGATAAATTTAATTAAAACCTTACATTTTCTATGTAGGACAACCTTTTTTTTTAAAAACCTTAATTTAATCAAAGTTTAATTTTTCATAGTGAAATATTTAGTCAGTTCTACATTTTCATTCAGTTCTGTAGGAAGTGGGTTCTTTTATATATTAACATACTGATAAAAATGATTGATTCCTATCATTTCATTTCACTTTTATCATCCATTTTCTTAAGAAAAGTTAATGTCTGAGTTAATGGAAGACTGAAACTCCTGAATCTAGAATCACTGGTCACTCCAAAGTAAAGATCAATCCTATTAAATGCTGTGAATAATGATTCACAAAAGATTCATATGACATATGTGCTCACTTTGGGGAACATCAAGCAGTAAAATTGTTATCTATACTTTAAACCACTCATTTTCTAGTCTAGAATATTAATATCAGTAGATATGAATCTCTTTAGAAATATATAAGCCACTTTATAACACAGTGCTCTGTACATATCGTCTTGCAGGTTTCCCAAAGAATCACTGTCCAAAGGTTACACTGGTATACTGACTCTAAATTAGAAGAATAGAGGAAGGGCTGTAAGATAAGGATATATAAATTATAACAAGAACAGGTTGCTTTTATATCCTTTCCAATTTAATTACAATCACTGTCATAAAAATGGATTAGATACTGCTGTTTTCTCTTCCCATTACCATCTTTGTCATAAGAATGAGAAATCCAAACTTCAATGCTTGTCAGCTTTAGTCGAATGCTGCATAGTTCTTTAACCTTTCTACAGCTATGTCAGTTTATTGGCTGGCTTTTCCACTTCTTTCGTGTTTAAACCAAAGTAGCTTGCAGTAATGAACTGGAATGGATAACCAATCCCATAACAGCATATTGAAAAGGCCAAAGCAGTTCATCATTGTGTAATCAATATAATAAATTAGACAACACAAATCTTATTCTCATGAAAAAGGCTAACAAAACATGCTAACATGAATTTATAGTGATGAAGATAACTTATATAAAGAAAACAGGTCCATGTTCTTAGAGTTTTAGTATTTTATATACTGAAGTTTTACACTTTGGTATTGCACAGATATCACTGAAATTCACAGTTAAGGGTACTATACTACTTTAGACATATGCACACATTCTGTTGTTTTTAACACCTGTATCTTCCTTATTTCATTTCAATGCTAATATATGAATTTACAATTTTATGTTCTCTTTTAGGAGAATAGGTTAAGGTATATTGATAAAAAATAAAATTCAGTAAATATTGGCATTATTTTCAATCTGGAATGCCCAGAGTTTCTGTTTTTATGCCCTGATGCAAGACAGTCATTGAATGCACACACAGGAAAAGACCGAGCGTCCACCACAGGCACGTGTTTGCCTGCAGAGCCCTGGGGAGCGAGGGTGCCCTCTGCCAGGATGGTGCTTCCCGGGCACGGCCAGCTCCCACCCTCCCCCAGGATCCTGCAGGAGCAGGGTGCCAAGGAACAGGCAAGGTGACATCTCCTGAGGGCCTCTCTCTGATCTACAAATTGGGCAACCCCACTCAAAGTTAAAAGGATTTTAAGAACGCAAAGCAAGCACTCACAAAATATAAAATGTGAGTCTAGCTTGGCAATGAGTGTTAATCTTCATGATGAAATGTATCACAATTATATCACACTGCAAAATCCTATTTTTCCCTTATCCACTGAATGATGAGATATCCACTATTTCTTGGTACTTAGTTACTCTTTGCTTAGATTTTCTTTTTTAGCGTAGCTAATCCAAAGTCTGCAATATAGACAAATTTATTAATTATATCCTGGATTGACCTTGCCCTTAAGTGTGGGTACTTCATAGATATGTTTATCCACTTAATTTTAAAGTATCTGTTTAAGATTAGGTGGCAGTGTTATTCCCGTTTTATAGACAGAGAACTAAGGAGACAAAGATTGAGACATAATTATTTCTTTTGTTTTTTAATAACCTGTGAGAGCCAGAAGCATCTTCAGTAGAGATGAAATCTTTGAAGTTATTAGCTGCCAATTACTTGAGGCTAAATCTAAGTGTATGGAGAGCCTGGATTATTTTTTTCTATCTTCATTATGCATTTTACTGAAGTGGCTGTAGATTTTACACTCATATTCACATTTGTGTCCTACTGCACCACAGACAAGTGTTTCTCACTACACAGTACAGTAATACGGATGGAAAACATCTATATTATTTATGGGAGTAGTTGATACTAACTTGAATAGTTAATAATTTCTACTGTACACGCCCCAAATTAGATGAGGAAGATGCCTGCAGAAGGAAGAAAAAATGTCAATGGCTTTCTAACTGCTGTTTATTTTGGTCAAGATAATACCCTGATTTCAGATTCCAAGTGTAGGGATTAGCATGATAAATATGCAGGCTAAGGTTAAGATGCAGTCCACAATAAACCTTTTATCAGCTGCAAAGTGACAGTCCTATGTACTGCAAGTGAAAGCTTTACTGGAAGTAGGGAGCCCAAGTAGCAAAGAGTTTCAACCTGGAAGTAAAAGATAACATATATTCTATTTTAACAAAGATTCAATGAGTCTGTTTTCATATAAATGTTGTCTTATTCAAATAGATTTCTAAACTGAAAGTTTGTTTTTCTAGGCTGCTAGGTGAAGAATAGAGATAAACAAGCTTCTTGGACAGCATTTAAGAACAGTATTTGTGTTAGACCGCTGTTGCCAAGAGTTGGGAATGAATATTGAAAAATAAGTACCTTACATTTCTCTGGGTCATGTTCCTCTGTGGATATTTGCATTATGAAATATATGATGAAAAGAGCATTAGTCACCAGCCATCAGACTCTGATCCAGCACCCACTAAAGTCAGAGCAAAGGCTTCCACTGACTTCAATGGAAATTGGATCAGGCCCACGATACTCTTGTCCAAACCCTGTATATTTTGTGCCAAACCTGTTGGTACTGGAACAGAGCTTCTGACAAGAAAAGCCATTGTCACAGACATGACCTGCCACATTGCCTGCTCCCCACCGCAAGCTCCTGGGAGGAGCAGCAGAGCCGCGCAGGACTGGAGCAGAAGGGCTGTTTGCAGAGCAAGGGGAAGGAGCAGGCGAGACAGAGAGGAGGGAGAGGAGCCACAGGGGCATGATTACTGAGGAAGATGTTGGTCTGGGTTGTAAATTAGAAGTGGGGAAGTTGGGGCAGGCTCTGAGGGCAGGCTGGATGGGAGCTGCTGGCAGGGAGCGCCGCAGGGTCAGAGGGAGATTTCCACAGGGAAGTTTGGAGTGGCTGGAAAAAGGCTGGAAAAAGAAGCTACCGAGACAGGCATCAAAAGAGGAAGAGTAAAGAAGACAAAGTCCAGTGGAAGCAAGAAACATCAGCCGCTGTGGGAACAATCATCTCTGGAAACACAGAAAGGCATCTGCTTGGTGAAGGCTGGCTGCAGCAGTTCAACATTGCAGTGTTGAGGACTGCATGCACGGTGAGACGTAAAAACAGTGAAGGGCCACAAGACTCAACAGCATGGGAGGAAGGTGCTAATGAGGGGGATGGACTGCATGGAATCATACACAAGTTTACTTACCTTCAAACATGGCTTAGGCTGGCCTCAGTGGGACTCGTCAGGTGCCCCTAGTCGAGACTTTTAGAGAACTGGGAGCTAAATCGCTATTAGACCACACGGAAAAATACATGAAGATGTTAACGCAAAACTGCATAAAAATAAACACATAAAATCAAAAGAGACAACTCTGCTACATTATAGACTTTATTGCTTCTATTCTGTCAAAACTTACAGAACAAAATAGCTGCATTTCATTCCTTTATTTGAATTAAACTAAAACAGATAAACGTAGAGTCATTGTAAAGTTAATAGAATATAAAGATATAACCTGAGGGGGGCTTTAATGGTTTACATTCTATATTGTTTTCCTGAATCTTTGAATAAATATTTCTCAGTACAATAAATTTTAAATTAGGTTATATCCAAGAGGCTGATGAAATTACAGAACTGCTCAATTGTACCGTTCTTCCAACACAACAAAAAACATGGCTGAATGGATTTCTGATAAATTTCAGATGCTTGTGTTCAGCTGGCGTGTGTATCATCTGCAATACTGTAAATTTGGTAGAGAATTCCATTTCTCAGTTACTCTGCCCTATGACAGAAAAATATTCGATTAATACATTTGAAATGCAAAACTACCAGAGCCAAATTATTACTTATTTTAATTATTCACATCAGTGATATTGTAGCAATACATAAGAACCTCAAACAAGATCAGGATTCTGTCTTGATAGAAGCTACTTTTACACATAATGAAATAGTCTTGACTGACTGGAGAAAGAAATTGTTGAAAATTAGGTGAAAAGAAAAAGTAGTATCCTCATTTTTCAGCTAGGAAGTAACACACAAGAAGTCTGTGACAAAACAGAAGTTTAAAACCAGTCTGGTGACTTGTCCAGAAGTTTAAACAACCTTTTCTCTCAAATTATTTGCCAAAGGGAATAGCACAACCAGTAGCTTACATTATCTTTTTTTCAAGCCTACATTAGGAATTACATTTTTTTTTTTCGGCCAACAATAAAATTTGCCATCTTCTCGCACTCTGTATCTTATAATATTAGGACTTAATATCCTTAATCTAAAGGGGAAAAGAAGCCCAATAAAGGAATGAGATGTAAAATCCATGGCACACATACCAGAAGTGGAACATATTACTGTAGTAGGCACCAGAACTGCCATTTTGGGCTACCCAGAAAAAAACTTTTGACTGACTAGTAGTCGCTGTGGAAATGCATGGGATCTGGGCGAGCACACAGCAGTGCTTCGTTGGCATGTCCCGGGCTGCAGCGACCTGCCGCTCAGGGGCTCCCTGCGCCTGACTTGTCATCCCGGGTTTAACAGATATTTTCGCTTTTGAAGCCAGGTAAAGTTTGACAATCACAGCGTTCCAGAGCAATGTGTCCCACAATTTATATAAATGTAGTGTTTTATTCCTGCCACCTGGTAACCTCGTATAGTTCCTCCTACTTTTTTGGTATTTTAAGAATCATGAATAACTTTTCTCCATGCAATTTATGGACAACTATCATATCCCTCTGCAGTCAGCCATTCACTGGCTATCCAGTCATCATCTATTTAGGACTTACATGAGAGTTGGCCTCTCCATCTTTACTTTTCATAATTTGTTTTTTCCCATTTGACTATAACATATCAGAGGAGAGGAGAGGAGAGGAGAGGAGAGGAGAGGAGAGGAGAGGAGAGGAGAGGAGAGGAACAGACTGTAGATTCATAGGGTGTTGCAGTGACATTTTTGGTTTTGTTCCTAACACTTTGTATCACGCAGTTTGTTTCTCAGTGTCTCTGATGACTGATCTGAGGTTTGCATTTCTGACTAGAGACACTCCAAGATCCCTTTTCTTAGTAGTAATAACTACCTCAAAGCTAACTACACCAATTATGGAGATTTTTTTCCAATGTACATTACTCTACACCTATTAACGTTACCATTATTCTTCAGTGTTTAAAATTATATTTTATCTGCTGCTTTGACTCGCTATCATCACATAGTTCTCTAGCATTTCACAGTCAAATTTCATATTTAGAATCATAGAATTGTAGAATCATAGAATCATAGAATCACTAAGGTTGGAAAAGACTTCTAAGATCATCGAGTCCAACCGTCAACCCAACACCACCATACCTACTACACCATGTCCCTAAGCGCCTCATCTACACGTCTTTTAAATACCTCCAGGGATGGTGACTCAACCACTTCCCTGGGCAGCCTGTTCCAAGGCCTGACCACTCTTTCAGTAAAGAAATTTCTCCTAATGTCCAGTCTAAACCTCCCTTCGCGCAACTTGAGGCCATTTCCTCTCGTCCTATCGCTAGTTACTTGACAGAAGAGACCAACACCCACCTTGCTACAACCTCCCTTCAGGTAGTTGTAGAGTGCGATGAGGTCTCCCCTCAGCCTCCTCTTCTCCAGATTAAACAACCCCAGTTCCCTCAGCCACTCCTCGTAAGACTTGTGCTCCAGGCCCTTCATCAGCTTCGTTGCCCTTCTCTGGACACACTCCAGCACCTCCATGTCCTTCTTGTAGTGAGGGGCCCAAAACTGAACACCATATTTGAGGTGCGGCCTCACCAGTGCCGAGTACAGGGGGACAATCACCTCCCTGCTCCTGCTGGCCACACTATTTCTGATACAGGCCAGGATGCCATTGGCCTTCTTGGCCACCTGAGCACATGGCCAGCTCATGTTCAGCCGGCTGTCAATCAGCACCCCCAGGTCCTTTTCCTCTGGACAGCTTTCCAGCCACTCTTCCCCAAGCCTGTAGCGTTGCCTGGGGTTGTTGTGGCCGAAGTGCAGGACCCGGCACTTGGCCTTGTTGAACCTTATACAGCTGGCCTCAGCCCATCGATCCAGCCTGTCCAGGTCCCTCTGCAGAGCCTTCCTACCCTCGAGCAGATCAACACTCCCACCCAACTTGGTGTCATCTGCAAGCTTACTGAGGGAGCACTCGATCCCCTCATCCAGATCGTCGATAAAGATATTGAACAGGACTGGCCCCAGTACTGAGCCCTGGGGAACACCGCTCGTGACCGGCCGCCAACTGGATTTAACTCCATTCACCACAACTCTCTGGGCTCGGCCGCCCAGCCAGTTTTTTACCCAGCGAAGAGTGTACCTGTCTAGGCTGTGAGCCGCCAGCTTCTCTAGGAGAATGCTGTGGGAGACAGTGTCAAAGGCTTTACTGAAGTCCAGGTAGACCACATCCACAGTCTTTCCCTCATTCACTAGGTGGGTCACCTGGTCATAGAAGGAGATCAGGTTGGTCAAGCAGGACCTGCCTTCCATGAACCCGTGCTGGCTGGGCCTGATCCCCTGGTTGTCCCGGACATGGCTCGTGAGCGCTCTCAAAACAAACCGCTCCATGATCACACTGTCATTTTTACTGCTCCATCAGCAAAATCCTTCCCCTGCTACAGTGCTGGGAACACATGTTGCTGGTTCCTCAACCTTACAGACCACATGTACGGGAACTGAAGTCAAACCTTAGGACTGTGCTAGCCCAGCACCGACGCAGGTCAGCAACAAATGACAGTTACCAGGAATGAACCCCTTGCTGGGGAGCTTGAGATGGGGGATGCCTTCATCATGTGACATAACACTAATCTAATATATGATACATTGTCTATAATTTGGGCAAAAAAAGATGAAAAAGGTCATATTGCCATTGGCATAGACTGAAAAAATGCAAATCTGAAAACCATAAATCTTAGAAATATTTCTTTCTTAGTGAATGAGGTGCTAAAGAAAACCAAGTCTTATCAGGCTTCAAACACGTAGATAAGTAATTGCAGGCTTGGACTTCCCTCTCTTCAAAGCAGACAGTATGATCAACTTTGAACAACCCAGGTAATGAGGCCTCAGATAGCGAAGACATGGCAGACTTTATCTGACATGCCCCTTAATAGTATTGTTTTAATTGCCAGAAATCGCTAAAGCCTCGTGCTGTGCTGCAGAGGAAAAGTGACGTCTGAAGGCATTTAGATTGCTACTAGGGAGTCAGTTCCTTCCATGGCATTGCTGGGATTTTTTGCAGTCTATCGGGAGCCTCTTAGAGCCTAGAATGATGAAACAAAAGTGGAGCAACACTCTCAGCATCAAATGAAATGCTCAGCGTAGGAACAGGTTGAGATCAGCTGCTTTTGCAAATGAAGATAAAACCACATAGACTCTTTGCTGTAGCACGTGGGTGGTTCAGAGGAGGGTAGGAAATTAAGATGTTGTAGTGGCAAGGGTTAACCATGGCTGAACAAAATTATTTAAAACTAAATTAAATACCTTAGGTGATATGAAAGCAGAGAGAAGAGGTTCTATAGTGAAGGAGAGCATCCAGTATACGCCAATTAGTTGAAAAATAAAAAAGAAAGGAAACATCAACAAAGAACTGACTTACTAATCTACACCTGTTTAGAGCCAGAGATCAGCTCTTAACTCTTATATTACTGCTTTCTATCAAAATGCATGAAATTAGAGGCCTCACAATAAACCAAAAGGATATAGTAGGCAGAGCCAGCAGCTCCAGATAGAGGAAAATCATTTGACAATGTTTCACAATGAGAGCCTGTTCTCATTCGTTGTACACTTGTCAAATTCATCAGTTCAAGCTAACTTTTTAGGCCAGATATCTGTCTCTGAATTCTTGGAGGAAGACATGGCTAAAATAGTTCAGCTATGTAAAAAATGTAAAAAAATGTAAAAAAAAAATGTAAAAAATTACACTGGGGAAAGAATATGTCAGAAAACACATTAGTCTGTGAGCTGAGAAAAAGTAACTGTGGCAAGAAAGGCTGTTGGCTCTAGGACCCTAACCTTGCTCCTGTGAAAACCTGGAAATATAGAGAAAATGAAGCCGAGCACCGAGAGCAGAGAACAATCTATATTTAACAAAGCACTGAGAACAACTGAGTTCAATAGCTACTTTTGCCTGTCATGTTTCTGTGCCGCACTAAGACAGATTCACAGGGTGCAGTCAGTGGCACGCAGGGATGCCTGAGCCAGCTCTTTGGCTAGCATTTTTCCACAGCACCGTGCAGTGCTCTGCAGCGGTACACAGCCCCAGCTCTAGAAACAACAGGTCTGTGTTAGCACGGAGCTTCACAGGGACTAACCCTTTTCTCCTTGCCCAATCTCAGGGCAAGGAGAAAGGCTGATTAGGCAAAGCAAATGTGCCTAAATCAGCATCAGAACTGATTTGAGTAGCTCTAGGTCTACTATATTTGTTCTCACAACCTGGAGTGGTAGGTAAGCTCAATAAACCAGAGACACCTGATGTGCAAAAACCTACCTCAATTTTAACAAATTATGAGTAATCCCAGTTTCAGCTGATTGTGGCTGGAGTTGCACCATGGATAGATGATGTGCTACCTTCCTTGTACTCCTTAGGCACCAATTCAGGTGGACTAGACAACCCTCTAGAATTGCCTATATTCCCTAGGGAGCAAGGCTCACCTATCTTAGCTGCATGACAGATTTTCAGATGAGCGTTTTCCACCTGTCTCCACTGATATTATTTAATTAAGAAGAGTAGACTGCCCCTGCCCCCTCTTTAAGGTAGGCAGGCATTTGGTGAATCAAAGCCTGCATTAGACCAACCAGCCAAAGTCTTAAATATCTATTTTTAATTTCAGTATTTCAGTATTTCAGTAAGATTTCAGTAATATATCTTCTTTTTACATGAAAACTGAAAACCTATGTGCTTCTGTAGATTGATATTTAGTAAATTCCAATAAGACTTTAAATTAAATTCTTTGTAAAATACAGCTAATATAAAGACTTTATAAATTGACAAGTATTATAACACATCTTTTTTTTGACCCTGCCTTCAGTTTCCTTCACAGCTAGGACTATCCTGAGTTGCTTTTGGGTAAATACTTTCACTCAGAAATTATTGATTCTCTGTTCCATGCAAAGTACAAACATATGCACAGAAACCATCACAAATATGAATGGCCCCATTGGTTTTAATGATTCTTTTGCAGCGTTGCATGCAGTCCAGTCTTTGAGATGAGTTCAGAGTTTTACAGGGGTTTAAGATTTGAAAGCATCTTTAGTAGTATCAAGGTGCTAACTGAATTGCTTGAGAAACTTTGTAAAATTCAGTAATCATTCATTCTTCATAATCAATTTTTTTCTTCATGTGTGTAAAAGTTGCAGTACAAACCCACAATCCACCAGTTGCCTTGTCCAAATTTTGTTTGTTTCTTTTTTCCAAAACTGAAGATATTCTGCTTGAAAGCCATCTTCCCTGACTTCCAAAAGTTTAGCATCCCAGTTAGTTACTGAGCTAGGTAGGAGCTCCTTACACAGAATCACAAAACAGTTGAGGTTGGCAGGGACCTCTGGAGATCACCTAGTCCAACCTCCCTGGTCAAAGCAGGGTCATCTACAACACGCTGCCCAGGACCGTGACCAGTCAGGTTTTTAATATCTCTGGCAAAAGAGACTCCACAAAGTCTCTGAACAGTCTGTTCCAGTGTTTGACCACCCTTACAATAAAAAAGCTCTTTCTTATGTTTAGACAAAATTTACTGTATTTCTGTTCATTCTGCAGTCCTTCTTTGCAAAGCTGCTTTCCAGCTTGTCAGTCCCCAGTATGTACTGGTGCATGAGGTTGTTCTTCCCTAGGTGCAGAACTTGGCATTTCCTTGCTTGAACTTCATGAGGTTCCTTTCTGCTGATTTCTCCAAATTTTCCAGGTCCCTCTGAATGGCAGCACATGCACCTGGTATATGGAAAGAGACAGGCATCTACAAATGTCAGGTCCTTTTCCCAGTTTCAAATATTTTCTTCTCCGTTTGCTGTAGAGGCAAACTAGAAACCAGGTTAGACCAGTCCCTAATACCTAGGTAGCTGCAGTTAAAGAATTTGAATCCTATTCAACTTCCCAGTTCAACAGACTCTTTCTTGGTTATTCTCTACCATGGTTCTTCATGATGATATGACCACAACAGAGGTGTTTAGTACATGTCATGTGCAGTTATACGATCTTCTCTATAATACTTATGGAAGAAAATACTTCCTTTTTGCAGGCACCAAAAACTCAGTTGCTTTTGAGACAACTCCCTGTTAAGTAGGCATTACTGAACTTGTTGTGACAGAATAGATCAAAAAGGTCCTTATCAAGTTCTATGTATTGTCTTGTTTCTTCCTCTCATAAAGGAATCTATATAACAATTTATTGTCAGTTATACAGCTGCTTCTGTATTGCCCATGAGCTCCACACTCATCTGTAAACTGGTGACGCTGAAATCTTCCGGCATTACCCTTATATCACAGTGATTGTGCTTTTTGTATTGACCTGCACATCTTCTAAGAGCCCTAACTTCTTGCAGACTCCACAATATTTATCACAGAATTGACAGAAGTTAATATCATGAGATTATTTCCCAAAACATAAGCACTTGACCTTTGACAGTGCTCCAAGCTGTGCTTTTTGTCTGACCCCCGCTGGTCTGCCACACAGATTTCACACCATTATTGTAGCACTAACATCTTCAGTATCTTCCTCTTACTGAAACCATTTGTTCTCAGTTTGAGTAAATCAGTGGATGCAGAAAAAATCTTCACTCACTGGTAGCACTGAAACATGGTTATCCTGCATGCTTTTCAAAATCCCAGAAAATGCTTCATCTACCGATTAACAAGGAGGCATTTTGTTGTACATTTTAGCCTCATAATTATCAGTGAATGTTAGATACTGTCTTTCAAAGCAATGGGCCAGACTTAGAACAAAACACAAAGTTCTGCCAAAGAGCCAGGCTCTAATCCCTTTTTTCCCCTGCTAAGCATACATTACAGTCCTATTGCTGCAGGCTGCAGCTATAATTTCACTTCCAGTAGGTCTCCAACGACACCCACTGTATTCCTGGTTTACGTGCTTCCCCATCACTGACTGTTATGTCTTTCCTTTCTCAGCAAGTCAGCATAAGGGCAGACTAGACAGATACAGTCAGATAGCTACCTAGTGCCCCACTGCTCCACCCAGGCTCCAATGGCTTCTTCAGTAACGAAGGGAGATCTGCTAGAGGAATTCTAAACTGTTTTGAGGAATAATATCAAATTTCTCCAGACTGTTCCCTCTATTCCTGGAAAAAGGTCTGCTTTGCAACCTGTTCCTGCTAGCAGTCGTGTATACCCGGTGCTGGGCAAATCATGGAGGCTTGTCTTTTATCCCAGAATGCCCTTATTATACAAGCTTAAGCTGTATTGAATTACAGAATGAAAAATTAAAATTCAGCCTCCAAGTTAATTTTTTGGTTAAGAGATGGGATTTTTTTAAACAAACACAGCTGAAAGATTTACATAGATATCTTTAAAGGATGTTAAAAAAGGTGTGCTTTTTTCACAAACTTTCTCTTTAGACCTTTACACAAAGGTTACATGGGCTATTTTTGGAGTTGCTGTTCCAAATTTTGGCTCAACCAGTGGAGAAAACAGAAGCTTAAAATTGCTACAGTGCTGCTTAACACTTGCTTTGCTACGTGTCCAATGCACAATGAAACATTTCTGCATTAGAAATCAAAGGGCTCTCAGAAAACTGAATTTGCTGTGTATTTGGGAAACTAAACCTACTTGGAGCAAGAAGGAAATGGACTTTGTGATATCATTGTAGTATTTCTAGGAAAGATGAGTCATGGAGCTTGACCAAATATAGTATTGCTGTAGGGAAGCTAGCCTTTAATTGACATTTCTTTTTCTTTTCCTCCGGGAAAACAGGCTCAGGTTTCTCTTGTAGAAAATCTGGGAAAACAACTTTCTTTTTTAAATGAATCCAGGAAATTTCATTAAATAATCTAATTGTGGATGCAGAGTATAGAATAAAAAATATGCATTTCAAACCTCAGATTTGAAAAGCACTTGTAGTCATGCATATTTTTAAACACACAAGTTGCCCCATTTGAAATGCACTAGCATTCAAGAAATCACCTTCCTCAAATCAGTGTAACTGCTCGTGTACTTCAGTACTTTGCTGGTGCAAAGGCCAGTTCTACTAACTGTATTTTTTTTCAATTCTTGGGATGAGGTGATTTAACAGAACTGAGACGGCAAAAATAGAGCTTAATAAAGTCTTACACAGATTTAATTCTTTCATGTGTAAATTTTCAACATTAAATTTCCACTGCTTTGAGAAATATGCAAGGAACAAACAAATCTATTAAAATCTGCATTAGGAAAAAGATAACATTTCTATCTATCTACAGTATATGTACTCACCAAAAGTATTCCCCCCAAAAAACCCACAGTATTACCTTGATTACAGCCTCATTTAAGCATTTTTTACACCTCTGCAACACATTATTCTTGATTTATACTAACATAAATCAGGGAAGAAGTGGAACAAGCTATTTCAAAACTCTGTGGGAGTAGTTGAAGAGTCCATTCATATTAGCTTGGTAGATGCATTTAAAAACAACATTTAATAGTATGTGACTCGTCAAATTGAACTTGTTTATAACAGAGGTTGCTTTTGAACACTAGGTTGCCACAAAGAAAGACCAAGATGTTAAAGAACAAGCTGTAGATATGCTGGCTAAACCAGCATAGACTTATTTAAAAAGAAGGTTTTGACCCAATCATTTATTCTAACTCATCTGTTTTTTCCTAAAAGCATCTTCCACTTACATTTTGGGATTGTATTTAGAAAAGTTTTCCCACAAAATAAGTTTTGTTATGTAAGTATTCGTTTAAAATGTAACTATAACATTCTCAGCTGATGTAAATTGCTATAGCTCCTTATATTTGCATGGATCGTCATTAATTCACATGTAGATTAGATATCACGGGCATTGAAGATGTAAAACCTTACAGAAGTGTTAACTCTTTTATTTTATTACTGTAATTAATCCTACAGGAGCTCTCTCCATTAAAACCAGTTGCTATAAGAATATTGACAACACTAACTCATCTGACCAGCATGTTCTTTCACTCCCATTGGAACTAAAACACCCTTAAAGCAAAGTTATTATCAGTTGTAAAAATAATACATGTTTTTATTGAAAGGAAGCAATTAAATACACACATTTCACAAACACCTGACAAATTTACATGGCATAGCATTCACACTTTAAGAAAACTGAAGGAAAACATTGTTGAAAAATGTATTTTTGCTGAAGTATTATGGCATCGCAGAGTCCTGCCAAACTTTTAGAATAACAAGATTTTTGGTTTGGCTTGTCATCGGGGAAAAAAGGCAAGTGAAAACAAGAATTATGCTATGTTTCAAAAACTACTTTTCCACAAGATGAAACTCCAAAAACACATTCATTTCTGAAAGGATGGTTGCTTAGCTAGTCTTAATCTTCAAAGGCATACTATGAGGTGGTATTTGCTACACACAACTGATTTTTTTAATTTTTTTTTTCAGAGGAAGGGACTTTTCATATGGTCTGCCTCGTTCCTTAAAAACACTAAGTAATCTCAGATATGTGCAATACTGAGGTTGCAGCCAAGGTGCTATATCCAAGTTAGAGGGTGTTTAATATCCTGCAGGAGGTGTCTTCTTATCAGCTGAAGGCAGAAGAAAGCATCAGTCTATGGGCAGAAGTTTTGGAATTCTTCTGATTTGTGGACTGTTATATTTAGCCCAATATTGTCCATTTGAAACCAGAATGACTGCTGAAATCTGTAAGTTTTCCCAGCCTCTTTATCACCAGAGTCTTTCAGAAGAAGGAAAGAACTACGCAGTGAAAATGTAGGAAATGTGATTCTGTGAACAGAGAAGGACATTTCACTGGGTATGGTATTGACCTGTTCCATCTGATTATAAAAAGTGTTTGGGTTATTCCCACTGTTTGCCTCATGGCTAAAAGAAAAGCATAATTCTCCTCACTCCTCTCTAACATAATGATGTAAGTCAAATTCTTCTAGGAAGATGTGCAGTGCTTATTCTGTAGGTTCCTTTTAAAGGAGAATTCTATCTATGTTATATCGTGAACACTTCTTGTTTGAATCTCCTGAGCATTCAAAAAGGTAAAAACTGGAGCTTTCTATTGATTTCAGCAAGACACCAGAATTCTTTGAATTCCTGTCTGAAGACAGGACTTGGCTGTTTGTCTTTGAAAAGCTGAAGCTTTGGAAAGTGCTTAACAATTCCAGTCCTCTTATTTTTCAGCCAGCTTTATTGCTGTTAGCAAAAGACCCTTGCTGTGGCCTGATAATGTCGAGTACAGGTGCCTGAATAGAGGGTGTTTCAGAGCTCAGATCACCAAGTGACATCCTACCGAGGCATTATTTCTGGACTGTCAATGAAGCTGAAAGCTCCTGAGGAATTCAGAAGTGGGCCACTACCGAAGGCCGATCAAAAGGATTCGGAAATCAAGCAATTGCCTCTAATTGGATCCTTACAACACTTATGGAGAGAATTCTTTCAGAAGACCACTTTTAGAAAGTGGCGTGTAGAAAATTTCAAATGCTGTATAGCTAGAGTACCAGTAATTAAAATTGGACTACCATTCATCGTATACTTTAGAGATGACTGATTCCCTGAATGCTCAGAAAAGCCCTTTTCATCCTTACCAAATAATACCTGAGCCTGGGCCATCCTACCTTCTTCATTTTCAGACTCGGTTCTACTATTCTTATCTTCTCTATGCTAGCAAACCCTGCTCATGTGCTCAGGAATAGTGTGAAGTATTTAGTTAACGTTTAGATCAGTATAGTTCTTCCAAGGGCTGCAAGGAAAAAAAAGGATCCCTTGAATTTAAAACTCCCTTAGCAGTGGGCTGAAATTGGTGGCAGGTTTGAGCACAGCTGTGCATTTGCAATGTTACTTTTGGATGGCACCCGTGCTATTGAAGGTGTCTGCCCTGCCATGGAGAAGATTGACGTGACAGTTAGAGGCATGTATCAATTAGCTGAAATCAGAGTGCTTATTCTCATGTAAATTATGGATTGTGAACACAAGAAACAAACTCAGACTAACATCTGTCATATAACACCTACAAAAGATTTCTGCTTTCGTGTCTCAAGGCTGTCTTGGGTTAGCCATAAATCGTATTTTGACAGGGTTTAATAAAATACAAATTATGGAACTAGTGAGTCATGCTCAGTATTTCCATCAGACAAATTTAAATGGGTGTACATTTTAACTGAGCTGTAAACAGATTAAATTGCAAATCTAATCCTCTGAACTTTTGTAGCTTTACAGATTTTGGAGGAATATGATCTCACATTCAGGATTCATTCCTAAAGTAATGCTGAGCATGACTGTGTAACGGGTTTGTTATAAGGCAGGATTAGAGGGATTTACCCAACATTATATCAGATACTGTATGTGTTTTAGACATGTGTGCATAAGCATTTTTTGTCCCTTTCATTCACCAGCAAAGCTCTATAAACAAAAGGAGCCAAAATGTTCTTTAACCTCTTTGCAGCGTGCCACTAGGCTCAGATTCATCCTACTGAACCACAAGTGCACAGCCAAGGTGTTTAAATTAGGAGAGGAGCTGCTGTAAGCTTCCTCTGGAGTCAAGGGGACAGGCAGCTCCAGCCCCCGACTTGCCCTGACCTGACCGCCCCGGGAAGGTTGCTCCCCTGGAGATAGCTGCATCTCCCTGCTGTGCCTGCTTTTGGAGGGAAGCCTCAAAGCAACTACACTGCTCCACTTAGCGCCTCATCTAAATGCTTTATTCTTGGCTGAGGTGCTGTGATTCTCCTCTCCTTTCTATCTTGCAGAATTGATTGAGTTTCTGCAGCAAAATATTGGGGAAATAAAGTGTGAAACCTCAAGGGGAAAAAGAAAAGATGAAAAAGAAAAGAAGTTCGTATGTCCAAATATTTTGATCAAACACTTGCATGAAAAAGCACAAAATAGAAACTTTTTGTGAAATGTCATTCAGTTTTGAGTGAATCTGGAAGGAACCTTATCTTTGCTTTCTCCTTCTCTCTCTCTCTTCTTTTGTTTTTTTTTTTCTTTTTTTTTTTTTAATTCTCTCTTGGGGTGATTACTATATATTGCTCATGCAGTTTAAGTATTAAAGAACCAAGGGGGGGGGGGTGGAAATATTAAAATTAAGTCTAGTTTAATGAAATGGCCCGTGTGGTTTACTTTCGTCAGAAATCATCTTCACATCATGAACCGCCTCCTGAAAACTGTGTAGAAGTGCCCAGGTAACCAAGCACCTTAATAGACCAATGTACAATTATAGTTGTACGTATGAATGATGTTAAATTACTCCAATTCTTTGCTGTAGCCCAATCTTTGAAGGTTAACCTAATTCCCTTTATATGTGGTTTTCAGGTAACTTCTGTAGATATGCACAAAGCTGAAAAAAATTTGTATAATGGTTTTACTGGTGAAGTCCTAGAGCAAGTGATATGCAGGATTTATCACATATTTCCAGAAATAAGAAGTATGTCTGGGCTGCAGTTTACACACACATCCCATATTCGGCCTGACAACTCTCAATGGAAAATGGCCTCCATTTCACGGATTCCTCATAAGTGGGGGGGTTGCCTGTTTTTACCACCCCACTTCATTGATTCTGAGAAGGTTATTAGCAGACTGAACATGTAACATCGTTGTTTTTAACCCACAGAATGAAAACTGTATGACTGCAGAAGACTGAGCTGCTTTAAATCTAGAGTTCTCAGTGATAAGAGAACTCTTAATAAAATTAATCCACAAAAAGATAAAGCAAATTCAAACTAACATTGTATGTTTTCAAACTAACAAATACTTTCAGAGTTATTCATTCTCATTTCAACTTTTTTAAAAATATCACTTCAGATAATTTGTTAAAAAATGAGTAAAAATTTAGGTTTCGTTATTTTTTGTTGACAAATTCTAAGTAGGCCTGAATTAGTGAAGTACTGCAGAAAGAACATGTGCATCCTTTCTTAAGGCAGAACAAAATACGTCTGTAAAGATTTTACTTATATTTTGGAACTTGCTGCCATTGTATTTATTTCATTTTACAATGGAGAGAGAAATAATAAAAAATATATTAGAAAAAGCTGTTGCGGAACATAAGTTTTCTGCTTTGGGATAAATGAATAATAGCTACATAACTGTCATCACACCATCACTTTTAAGCCTTCTTTCATGGTATACAGCTGTGGTTTTGGGCAATGCAATTAATTAGAGGGTGAAATCAAAGCCATGTATCCTTCTTCTCTTATGTGATTTTTACTCCCTGTCTTTATATGGCTATCGTGTCCTTCTAATTATATTAGATGGAATTAAATTGCATCTTTCCAACCAACATTTCCATATTCCTGTCAAATAATATACGTATGGTGAAAGAAAAACACATTAATAAGTGAAAGGCACCTGTGTCACTTGTAGATAGGAGGAAAGAAGTCCTTAAGAAACTGCTGCCCTTCATGGTCCACAGCGCAACCATGAACACTATTGCCGTTCTAGGAAAAGGAGAGATATAGTCAGACAATTCATTGCCATTTAGGATCAGATTTTCAAAAGTTTCCATCGACTAGCAGGGTCTTCATTTAGGGGTGTTGAATTCAAAATAGCTTAATTTAGATCCACACAAATGTGAAAATATTGGTAGTTCTAATATTTGCATTTTAAAAATCAATACATAATTTTTTCTTCTAGTGTTTTTTATGATAGTGTGGTGTTATTGAATTAGCAGTTATTCTTAATTGATTCTTACAAGTCTGAAGAATGTTGTACACTTGACACTAACTCTGAAACAACCTTCTGTGTATTTTGTGAATACGACCAAGAGAGTCAAAGGTGTTATTCCAGGAACAGGCTGAACAAAGGATAATTAATGACCCTCTGGACAGATCTACTGATACATACTTTGCCACAAATGTAAAAAGGGCCCTGAAAAAGTTGAAGGACAAAAGGCAGCTCTCGTAGTAATATCTACCCTTTGGCCATACCAGTTTTAATTTCCACAGCTTTTGCAGATGTCTACAATCCCAACTGTAAACTTTTGTCTCATCCAGAACTCCACAGTGAGGAAAGAAAATTAACATAAGCTTAATATATTTTTTCTGCATTTCACAAAATACTGCTGGACTTACAAAGATTGTGCCAATTATGTTTTATCTATCCTACCTAATAGAAAAAAGGGATCTGTTAGAAAGACATACATTTCTAAAGGAAAATTATTTTAGTCATGAAATAATTCATTGTGTATTCAGCCCAACTAGAAGTATTAGACTATGTGTTCCCAGGAATATCAGAGAACCCAATTCCTTTAAGAGCTTCTTTTCTTCTTCTTCAGCTAAGAAGTTTGTGATAGTCTTACATCTAGTCACAGAAAAATTTCTCAAAGTCTTTCCATCAGTATCAAAACCTTCATTATCATGAGATCAGAAGTTGGTACTCATAACCTTATCGAAATCTCTATCTGAGGCACCAGCCACATAGTGGTATCGCATTTCTCCTGCCTTCCACATGTAAGCAACATGAGCATAGTGAGCCAGAAACCCCTGAACTCATCTGTGTTCCATCCCAACAAAGTTCCTCTTGTTCCCTTGGAGAGGGCAATGCATCTCATCCTAAAATGGATCAGAATTTTGCCTTTAAATGTCTCTTTTTCTCCAATAAACATAAAGAGAACCTCAATAAATAGCTGAAATGCAGACATCTGTGCAGCAAACAATTAAATTTACATGCAATGAAATTTCACCCTAAGGGACTATAATTAAAGTGCAATTATATTCCTAAGTTACATGGAGAGGATCCCACCCACTTTAAACTACTGTTATTGCTATTATATATTTGCAGTGAGCTAGAACAAGCAGATTTGGATCAAGGTTGACATCTCATTATACTTAGTCTCATAAAACCACTGTCTCAAAACATGAGACTTTCAGTTTAAGACCGAACATGAATGAGTAGAACACACAGCAGGGGGAAAGTGAAGAAGTACAATAGCAACATCATGTGGATATATACATTAACCATTAATTCCTGTACTTAAGTACAAGTCATCATTATTTTCTCCACGATGAATCATCACAAATCATAAATCCATAAATTGAGAGATATGCACAATCTCCACTGAGTCTTATCTGGACAAGATGTCCTTCTGGCATGATAGAAAAATTAGTTCAAGCAGCCTTTGGACGAAGAAGATACAAGTTTTACACAAGAGAAGAGGTGAGAGTATTAATGATGAATAACACAAGCCACATTTTGCAAAGAAACAAAATATATTGAGCAAAATTGTTTCAAAATCCTTCTCATAATTTTTCTTTTCTTTTCTTTTTTTCCTGGTTTGTTTTTGCCACTTCTAGTCTCAAATAATGAAAAAAAAAAATATTTGGAATTGTACCTCTTTTTGTCACAATGTATCATGGTAAAACAATATCTGTTGTTACAGCTAGACTACTAGAAGTAACCAAAACACACAGTTTAAGGTCAGCTAGTTTTGCTGTGACTGCAAATTGTCTTGACTTGTCCTTGTGGGAGATTTGGGTAGTTTGCTAAAATGGAGCCCAGCTGGATATGGAGAGAGAAAGGTGGAGGTGTCCAGAGTTGATTAAATACTCCTTTCTGTCTGTTCTTACAATACCTATTTCAATTTTTAAAACCATGAATGGAAACAATAAAAAATGAACACGAAAACAGACTTCCAAATAGGAATGGATGAAAGCAAAACATATTACAGATTGATCAAAAAACAGGAGGCCCCCAGGCAGCCTTCTGGGTATGCTGTGAAAAAAAAAAAACTATCAGGAAATATGTGATAGCATATGGAGAGGTGGATGATAAAACCTTTCAAACACAAAATCTGCAAGGGGCGAGATACCAAAATCTGCTGGAAGAAACTGGTGAGATGCAGACACAGACCATGTTTGGAAAAGCACCGGATGTACCTTACAAGCTTCCAAGCTCTTTTAAGTAATGAACTTGTGTGTTTTTCCTTTCGCCCTTTTTTTTTTTCTTCCAAAGAATGATTAGTTTCCAGGCATTAACAAAGTGTGCAAAAGTATTATGTGCATGCAAAGACATTGCTAAGTGTTGCACATGAAGAAGTCTGTCATCAATTATATTTCAAGCAATTACTTTGATATTGTTCTTTTGTTTACAGTAGGCTACCATGAACAAGGATGTCCCTCAGGAAAAAAGATTTGGGGAGGGGAGACGACATAGGAGGAAAAGGCTCTGAAAACAATATTTGACTTGAAGCTTTTTCGAAGAAAAAAAATGAATCATGCTCAAAGTTTTCAGTGCAACAAAAGAAATCTTGTTTGCTCGCCAAAAAGGTTTGTTATAGCAATGACAGGAAACAGGAAAAAAAGAGGTGGGATCCAAGGGATTTTAAGAATTCAAAAAAAAAGTAGTCTACAGATTTTGAGGTGGCTTTGCCTAGTATGTATATGTTTTTTTTTTTTCCTTGGTGGATATATTTTCTTTGGGTAGCCGATAAAGTAATAATTGGTTCCATGTTCAGCAGTGCTTTGGCTTTAGCTTCATTTCTTGAATGCAAGGAAAAAGGAATGTAGTCCACAGTCACGCTTTTCCTTTTTTTTTTTTGGTAACAGTCTGAAGAATGAAAGCGTGATTCATTTCATAACAAGGAAATGATGCTGCAGCTACATGTAGAGCAGGAGTTCTTCAACTGCACTTGTTTGCATCCCACCATGAACCGTCTAGGAGGAGCGCGCCTACACTGGGACAGCTGGGATGTCTGTGTCGTGCTGGGGGAGCAGAGGTGCTGGGGCTGGGCTGTTGATTGCAGCACTGTCTCTGACCTCAGGTTTCTGGGCAAATTAACCTGTGAAGAGAACTACAACGTGTGGTGCAAAGACAAGCGAGTAACACTGCAAGATCCAGCCTGGGGCCAGACTGGCCCCTCTTAGATGTGAGGGGATCTCAGTAGGCTGGGTGAAGGCAGCAGTGCTTTCTCCCAGCTACCCAGTGTGCTCCACCAGCACTCCCCTGTGGACATGGCAGTGGCTGCCTGTACTGTGTTAGACCAGGAGGAAGCTTCCAGTTTTCTAGAATAGCATTGGGTGATATACAGCCTTAATACAATCTCTGCAGACCAGTACAGACATAGGAGCTGCTGCCCTTATCAAGATACAGAACAGCCCAGCCACCATTCTGGTACATCTAAGACACTGCTAGTGATACACCTCGAAGATAATCTTCTCTGGTCCAGCAAAGTTTGCAAGTTTTAAAATCAATCTTTAAAATTATAAAACATGGGCTGATTCTGCAGCTGTTACTCACATGAATAATGTTTATGAACTGGCCCACTCAGCCATCCACAGTACAATGATATTAATCATGTTGGATACATCTAAACCAAACTTGTCTAGTGATAAACCAGCTTTCATAGGGTGATTTTTGTAAGACAATGGCATTTCCATGAGAGTTAGGACCTAAGGATGTGACCAGGGTCTCAGGGCTTCCTGTTTTCTCTAGTGAAAGACCCTGAAAAGCCAGAATCAGACCTCTAATGTCCAGCCCACCTGTAATGGCAGCATGCAAAAAAATCCTTAAGAAACTGGAAAACGTCGTTCCTTGTTTAATGTAAACATGTGAGTGTGTGAATGGAAACTGATATTACAGTCCTACAGAAAGAGCTTGCAAGCTAAAACCAGCCATCTCGCTGAAATAGGATTTTAATACCCTTTAAAAGTTACAGTTATTAATCAGAAAATTGTCCTTCTATAGCACTATCAAAATCCTTTTATATGGCCTTTTTTGGTCTCCCTAGTCATACGAAATCTGCTTTTCACCATCTAAATGCACTTTCTTGCCTTAATTATGAAATCACAATTTAGGAAGACAATATTCTTTGTGCTTTGCAGGTCTCCCCTATGAGGAATGCAGGCTGCTGCAGTATGTTTGTTTAAGTACCATGCTTACACTAGACTGTAGTTCCCACGTGACTCGCTAGCTCAGTTTTCATTGCCCCTGGCACTCTTTTATTATTTACCTTGCTTCTGAAGTTCCTTGTAAGGAGATTAGAAGCCTTTACCAAAAAACACATGAGTTTGGGGCTCATTTTAAATGCAGTTATTCACCCCGCAAAAGGAAGGATGAATAACTTGGTGACTGAGTCACAAAGCTGGCTTTAACGCCTGCCTCCTGACTCTGATCAGGCTGGTACGGGGCCACAACAGGCACATTTGGCCATCTTACACCCAGAGCAGAAAGAAGGCAGAATAGGAAGGCGATGGAGGAGATGGGGAAAGAAACATGGTGAGCAAGAAAGCATTCAAGGCATTTGAACCTGTCTGTAGAGGGATTATAAAATGGATCTGTAGCTTTGAACAGGATCCCAAAATGACTGAAGAACCTGAGACGTGACTGAGGGTAGGAATGAAAATCTGTCTTTCAGCCACTGACGTGATGTGAGGGGACATCTGCCAGCTCAGGAGGGAGTCCAAAGCCCAGGAAGATAATCAAAGCAGTAATAAAATCTCATTCAGGAACTCATTTTAAGTTAACACTTTCCACTGCAGCTACATTTTAGAGCAAAAAGCATCTTTCCCGCATTTCAGTATGCAGATGCTCTCCCCCAACCCCCTTTACAGCATACTAAGCAAAGTAAGCAGGTGGAGTCTTTTGAGCTAATGATAGACCAAAATCATCATCTAGCAACTGGTGGTGCCTAATAGATGCCTGCAGATGCCTAATTAACATTCATAAAGCACTTGAATCCCTTAGATGAAGTCAGTATACAGTAAAAGCATAAATTATTATTATTATATGTAGTAACTGCTTCAGAAAACAATTTTGACTATTCTAAAAAAAATGTTTTATTCTTCCTTTTGCTAAAAGAGAATTGAGTAAAGACCAATTGAGAAAGCTTTTTTACTACACATTAATTATTGTACTCCTGTGTAAATAGTAACAAACCCATATTAAAAGGTGCTCAGGAGTCTCAGGAGTTTGGATTTCTAACAAAATCTAAGATTCCACTTAAATATGACAGAAAGCTGGACAATCAACATTCATTAATGTGTCTGAAATTTTAAAGCAGACTATTCAATCATGCTGCAGAGCTGCTAAGAGCATTCTGCGTCCTTTCCTTGTCCCTGACCCTTAAACTGCTTTGCATCTGGATATTTAAATACTTTGCACAGCTGTGTCTTCCAGGCTTTGCCTTCTCCATCTGCTTGTTTGTTTTCCCGGTTTTATTTTTCAGGCTGCTATTTTGTATAAGCAAAATTATCCTTTTATGTCTCCTCTACCTCTGTCGTTTCTTCTAGATATTGTAAACTACAGCATATGTGGTACTTCTCCCATTATAGATTTATATTCTACTAGGTAGTGTGGGATAAAGATAAGAAGCCTCAATAGAACATCAGGCTGATGTCCTAGTCTGACACATAAATTCCGAAAGCTTTTTGCTGAAATTTTCTACAGAGTATCCCCTTGGTGTATAAATGACTTCTGTTGATTTTTTACAAGTATATATCACAGGTCAACAGAAAAATAGAAGAAAAACCACTGGCCATTTGACCGAACAAAGATACTTTTTACATTAGCAAGAGTGACAATTTTTTTGTCAGACAATCTGAATACTCTGACAGTAAGTCTTCCTAAAAACTGGGTGCATGACCAAAGAAAAGTAGCAATTCAGATTTGATTTTTAAAGCATTTCTCTGTCTTTGGGTCAGCATGTCTGCAGAATGAAGGGATGTGTCCTGACCTTTTTATCTCTGAAGGATGGGAAGTGACTTCAGATTCAGAGATTTATCTCTTATATCCTAGAAACAAACTGGGCCAAGTTTTCAAGTTCTATCTCCCGGTTATTTCTGGATTACTGAGCTTTACTTACTCTGAACCAGTTCAAAAAGAAAGTTAAAAATTAATGTCGCTGCTTAGCTATATACTTAAATATGAAGTCAGCTTTCAGCACAAACAGATGTTCTTTGCTTAGTTGGGATGGTCTGGAAAAAAAAAACCTAACACAGAATTGTTTTGATGTGTTTGATTCTAAGAATCTGTTAATGACTTGTGAACGGAACACACAGATTCTTCTTTTAGGTCAGGATCATGGTTTTCTTACCAGATATCAGAAATAGATATAATAGGACAAAAGGCAGGGGTCACATACTGAAGAGCCATGGTGTTTATAATATCCTACAGCTTTCCTATGCATTAATGCATCCCTAATCCTTTGTTCCCTGTGAGTGTTATGCTGTACAGAGCCCTATCTAGCTGAAACAAATTGCAAGATCAGAATCTTACCTGCTTAAAGAAATCTCCCAGATTACCTTAAAATTTCATTTGTCAGGTTTTGTAATAGCTGTTATATCCTGTTGAATCATTGTGAAATGTCAAGAGCAAGGCAGCAAAACATGCCCTACTGAACAGAAGATTAGGAAACAGGAATCACAGAAATCTAATTCTGGATCACCTTGGGGAGAGGGAGGGGAAAGAAGGTAATGCCAAATATTCATAGTAGCTTCTGATCATGAGCTTTGCTCTTTGACACAGTTCGCATTCAATTCGCGGGTGGTACATGGTACTTCTAGCTCCCCTTGGCTCCAGGGAAGTCTTAGAAATGTCAAAAATTGCTGCCTGAGCCTCACAGGGAAATCTAACTGTACCCAGGTAAATTCCTGGTAGCTCTATAAATAATGAGCACACATCACCTTGATAAAGAAACCTTAAAGAAAAAAAACAGCATCAAGCTTAGGGTGAGTGTCTACACTTAGGGGTACCCAATTCACATCTTCTTTACTCATCAGTTCTTCTAGATTCACAGACTTTAGAGAAAAGAGCATTAAATTACCTAATCTTCATATCCTGTTTATCACAGATGCCTAACATTTCCCCAAGTTACCCCTGAACTGAGCTCAGTTATTTGTGTTTGATGGAAGAAGCTGATTTTATCATATGCTACCATTCATCAGCTCCCCCAATGTCAGTACTGTAGCCTACTGTGTACTAATTTTAATTAGGTCATGGCTGTATTAAAAGTTGTTGCTGATTTGTAATTTTGCAGTTGTGCTTAGGAATCCCAGTTGTAGGCCATTTTCCTTTCAGCGTTCAGAAGTGCAACAGGAATTTATTCCTTGCCTCCCACAGATTACAGTCTAAAATAATTCACTTGGGAGCAGTAAACTCCCCTTGCTTTCTTATAGTACTCCAAAGGCTAAAGCTTTGGTTAGATAAGTACTAAGGGTTTATTATTGCTAAGGCTAATTAAAGAAAGAATGAAAGATTCAACACAATTTTTTAGTGAAAGCTTACCAAAATGAAGAGCTAAGGTCTTATTCTTACCCATTTTTGTTTTAAGCTCTACTTAAATACTGAAAGGACATGAAATGTAATAAACTCACTGACCGCCCTAAGGACTGAGGCACCTGAAAGGTTTCGTATTCCCATTTCAGCAAGTGTCAATAGCATCCCCTGAATGTGACTCTTGGTATATTTACCTGGCAAGTTTGTCAGTTATTCTGAAGTGCACTGATTTATGCACCAATAATAATGGGACTTTAGGAGCTGTGTGTGTTTTATTACTTGAGGCCATAAGTGTATAAGATAGCAAATGTTGGCTTTAGGGCTCCTGATACCAGTTCACAAAGCCAAATCCATATGATGTAAAAGGCTGATTCTATATTATCTCATTCAACTGGCTCAAATTTGTTCAAAAATAGACGAAGGGTTAACTTTGTACCAACAGACTTTGTACCAGAGTAGTTATTGTTCATCTTCACCATTCCATCTTAATACCAGAGCTGATATCATTTGTTCTCCTGTCTTTGTAAAAAAAAACATAATGCCAAAATAAACTCTGGCGTGTGTACTCTGGCTAATGTGACAGAAGTACAGCCATCTGATCACAGCCAAGTTGGATCACATTTGTTTCATACAGGAGTGATTTTGCTATTGATCACTAATAAACATAGTATTAGTGACAGCAGAACTGCAGTGTTGTTTGCCACGTTTGAAGGAAGGCTATATGAATAGTCTTCTATACTATCTCTTGACACAGCATCTTTTGTCCCAATCAGTATTGATATGAACAACTCTAAGGAGAAATCCTCCCTGCGCCAACTGAAATACCCTCTTCTTCAAGACCGACTGCAGCTGTTAGTGTCCTCCACCCAAACGACCAAGGCATACACTCAACCTCAAACTGACAAAAGGAAATAGTTTCATACCTGACAAGGGGGTAGTTTTTCATTTCCCCCACCCAAATACCACATGGGAAATGTGTTAGGTGGGTAGAGCTAAAACACGCCCCAAATAATCCCATGGTTGCTCTAGCAGCCAAAACATTCTACAGTGTGTTTACACCATGTCCTCCTGATGAACATGTCCTGGGTGAGGCTCTGCGGCTGGCTTTATTTTCCACATTCTGCAATTATCTGTGTGTCATTTTCACAGAATTATATGAAAATGCTTTCCAGTTTTTACAGAGTGCTTTGGAAGGAACTGCTTTTACCTACAACAAAAGAGCAGTTTCTTTTTTCTTAACAGCACTGAGGATAAGCCAAAAGGCACTAATTTCTCCTCACTTGTAAAACATTTAACATATCTCTACCCACACCCTGTAATTTCAAGACTCCTAGGATTTATATTTTAAAAGCATAATTGAATCTTCTTGGCAAGGGCCCTATGACTTCCAGTCAAAATGGTTATAGAAGAAAAATTCTCTGTATTCATGTAAAAGAAATCCTGCCTAAATTAAAAGCAGTTGATATTAGCTCTTTTTCCTCTATAATAATATCTACCATTAAGATGACAGCTAAAATATAAGGTGCTCTTGCATTTCAAGGGACTATGAGAGGAAAAAGGGTTGGTGGGGTTATTTTAGTGATGCCAAGTTGAACTCATAATATATTTTGTCAAAACAAAATGTTTGCTCATCTACATATGGAAATGTATTTTTAATTTAGAATTCATTCAAGATCTCATGCCTTAACTCATCATATCATAATAACTCAATGCCTAATCTAGTACAGGAAAGAAAGTGCAAATGTTCATGTTCTGTGTACTATACTGCAACAATAGTTTTCTTAAGGTTTTAAAATAATTTAGATGGTTGAATAAATTCATCTATATTATCTCATTGCTACTTTCAAAAAAAGTGAGTGTGGGAGTGTTGTTGAGGTTCAGCACTTCTTTCTGCTCTATATAAAAGGTATGTAAAAGTTCTGGAGTCCAAATCATATCAATGTAGAGGGCACTCAGCCTCCTATCAAATGCAGATACTCACACAGTGGCAGTGAAGAACAATAACCTAAAACTAAATTTTAGCAAAATGGATTTGATGACAGCAGGACAGGGCAAACATCCCAAGGAACCATCAAACACCATAACTGGAGCTCAAAAGTATGTCTCTGCTTTCTGGACTACTAACCTTGTGTCTGTCTAGAGGGCTCCTAGAAATTCCCTGTGCCTGTGTTGCACCACCTATTTTCCTCCAGTTTCTGCCAGGCAGAAGGCTACACCCTAGTCCAGCATCCTTGGCCTCCAGAGCCATGGACCTGGGGCAGCAGCGATCCTCTTTTCTCTTCAGAGCAGAGTCACAGGATTCTGCAGCCACTGCCTGGCTTAGCATTTGCTACTGCCCAGAGCAACAAAAATGCATCCCCCTGCCCTCCTCTGCTGGAGAATGTCCTCTTGTAGTAACACCTAACCCATAGCAATCCCCATTTCATACTAGACAAACAACAAATTGTTCTGATTTTGCTTGCAATCCAGTATTTTGTTTTCTACATGTTTCATTAGCTTACAGAGAGTAAAAAAAAGTGTAATGTTGACTGTAGTTCATTTCCTGCTCAGTGCTGTTGCCCGTAGGCCAGAGACTGATTGCAGGTCTACAATACTAGATCAAAATTAAAGGCCAGCACTGAATTTCAATTATTCAAAGTAGTGTTGAAAAGATGGGCTCTCCCTGCTAGGATCTACATTAACAATTATACAATTACATTGATGCAAAGGTAGTTATCAAAGAGAAATGTGAGACTCATGAAGGGGACAAAATTTACTCAGTAGTTTACCCAAAGTTATGAAATTCTATTGCAAAGGAAATGAGAATGATCACTAATCTTGGTGTGTTCATAGTAGTTCTCTTATATTAACAATCACTTACAGTAGGTAAATAAGAGATGGCCTTACAGGAGATAAGATAAAAATGTTAAACTTATGCTTATGAAAAACCAAATTGTGTGCTGTTCTTGTCATTATGAACTTTTTTTTATGCTCTCCTCATCTGTGTAGTCTTGTCTGTAGTTGAAATCCAAGACCCTTAGGCCAGGGAAACTGTTAATTCATCAGAGAAAGAGCTCTCTTTGTTCTAGATCCTGTATAATGCTCAGCAAAAACAGCTTTAATCCCGTTAACAGAAATAAAAACAAATAAAGGTATCATAGTAGTGTAGCATTGGAAGAGACTTCAAAGATCCAGTAGCCTATCTGCTTGCTTTGAAGAATTAAATGTACCTAGGCTATCCATGACAGCTCTGTCTAGCCCATTCCTAAAATAGCCTTCTCTTTTCAGGAGAGAAATGGGATTCTTTGGTTACTTTCTGAAGCCTGCCTCACTGCTTAGCTCTTCTTATATGTAGAAAGTGTTTCCAATATCCACGTGGACAGGAGAAACAAGGGGAAATTTTAATTATGATAAAATGTTGGTTTGGTTTTTTGGTCAGGTACCTACATATGACCACGATATACATGCTGATAAGAGAAAGAGAGACCTAAGTCTCAGCAGCATAGCTTTAGAGAAAAAGCACTTTTTATCTGTACCATCAGAACACTTCTGCTGTCAGTACCTAGTTTCATATGTGGCTATCAAATATTGAGTTGTACAGAAAATGCTCTCAAGTAGCTTAGAAGTAAAAATCCATGAAACCTGTGTTTGTCAGGAACACAGTGAAAAGTTATGAGTATTGTCTCTCCTATCCTTCCCCAAAGTTTTCATGCATAAAGTACTCCCTTGTTTCCTGAGGACAACAATATCTGCGTGATTTTCAAAGTAAAGACAACCTTCTATTTTGCTAATAAGAATAGTAGTGTCCTAGTCCATCATTTCCTGGCTGCTAACATCTATCCTTGAAATTGTAACATGAAAGAGTATCACAAGGTAAAAGTTTCATTATAGTGGGTTTTTTCCTTTTTTTTTTAATATGCACGTATATTGGAAAACATTTATGAAATAATCTATTGTGGAATAATACTTTGCTTTTTTTCCTTGGAGTTCATAGAACATAAACATATATGTCCTACTTTTACAGTTTGGAGGATATTCTGTGTAAATTCAGGTTAGCAATACCCAACATTGTGTGTTGACAGACAGGAAAACTGTCTATGCTGCAATCAGGACATAGGTTTGGTGCACATACATACATAACTGGGTTAGCTCTAATCTTCTCATCATCTGCTTTGTTCCTGTACTGATGGCAGAAAACCCACCAGAAAGCTGGTTTTGCTGTGAGCAAAGTATGCTTGCACATAAACCTGAATACTCACTTGGCAGCTGTATCCTACGGTATGCAGTTTTAGATTAAAACTAGCTTGCTATGTGCTACATGTGTTACAATCACACTTCAATCTGAAGCCTCCATATATCCTAAATTGAAGCAGCAATGCATACTTCACGCTCAGAAATGGTCTTCCAGCTCTGGCCATCTGTGGGGCAGATGTTCAACACTTTTCTCACAGCTATAGCAAAAACGGTTTCAGACCAACCTTCCTGTTGTGCTTCTTCTCATAAACCCATTTCCAGATCTTGCTGCTGGCAGCAGTCATATTGCATGTTTGGTTTAATAGCTTTGCACCCCTGATTTAATCCATCCCTTATGTGTGCACACATTCCCCCAGGCTCTCTTGGCAAAGTCCCTGAGGTGCACACCAGCGAACAGGGAGGAAGATGACAACTGTGGCACTGAAATGAAAGTGCACCTACTGAAATGAGAAAGTGATGCAAACCATGAGAACGCGTGGTAAACTTGGGCACAGGAGCTATCAGAGCAGGAATCCTGGACTGTCAACATATTTTAGGAGCATGAAGGAAGATTTTATCAAAAACAACCCCATAGTCCCTTCACCACTATGACAACACAAACACATGCCCTATTGCACTGATAATCGAGAAATGACTACATTAATTCCAAGTAAAAAATAAGTGCACTTTGCTGTGTGTGTTTGCTTAATCACTTTCTTCCCAAAAAAACTACTATTTTATAATATGATGGAAGTGCTTTAGAGAAGAAAACACAACAGGGTGCTCTACCATCATATAAAATATGAGCTTTAAATAAAAAACTTTTTTGTCTTTTTTCACAACCTCATCAAAAAAAGGCATCCAGTCCTCCACACAGCTGCCAGACTTCACTTTGACACGATGCTGCTGAATGGAGATGACTTGCCACACAAACCTGTGGCCCTTCCAGCAAGCAATACCTGACACACAGCGCCCAGTGACAGCACAGACTAAAAAAGGAGAGGAGGGCACAGGTGGGATGAAGCCGGAGACTCTCAATGTGTTACCATTTAACAGCAGACAATGTGCTGCTTTTGTCTGATAACATTTGAGTAAGAGCACTGCACATCATTGCCCTACAAACTACCCTGCTGCTCTTTCTGTGGCTGTAAAAGGAAATGGGAATCCATGGAGAAGGGGTCTAATTTATCTCACCACAGTTAAGGGCATTTCACCTGACATATGTCCTCAGATCTTTTGATGAAAGTAAGTATAAAAGTGAAATATATGGTAATATATGATAACAAGTGCTTGTTTTCCTGCTCAGTATAGTGCAGCTCTAGTCTGGGAATATTGGGTGCCATTTTCATATAAATATCTCGTTGCTTTGTGGCTGCTAATAATAGTAATAATAAAAAAATGCTTGTTGTTAATACTAATAAAACTATTTAAGAGTTTGCAGTTTGTTTTGTGAAGAAATAATACTTAATGAAAAAGAAATGTCTTTATGGTAATCTTTTGCTAACCTGACTGGTAGATTTTGTTATCTGAAATACACTTTTCATCCCAGTTTGAATAAATATTTTTTTTTCATTTATCGTACCATGAAGGACAAGTCTAGTAACTGTAGATACACTAAATTAGAGTAATTACTGATATTGCACAGATATCCATTACAGCCCAGCTAGCATTAACATGTTGTATCCTGTTTGATGAGAACTCAGCACAGTGGTATTTGCTAATGTTATTACTTCTACGTTCAAAAGAAAGTGAAATGGGTCAAGATTCAGGAACTGTAACCATAGTAATGGGTAGCAGGATTCCAGCATTTAAAGGAGAACTGTTAAATTCTGAAGGAGATTAAAAATGGGAAAGTAAGTAAAGGACCATAGCCTGCCACTAATGCCAAAAGGCCCAGACCTGCTCCTGGTGAAATTATCTAAGCTCTGTCAAGTTATTGGAAAGAAGAGCAGAGCTTAGTCCAGCAATTAGTGACCTTTCCTTGTGAATTAAAATTGCTGGAGAGGATGCTTCTGCACTTGGCAATCCAAGGAGTCCCAGCCAGGACGTGAAGCTCCATTCCCCAGTTCTGGCCTTTCCATATGCCAGAACAGAAGGATGTGCACTCCATTTTAAACAGTTAAAGACAGCCTTTGCCAAATGCAATAAAGCTGTTTGTAGATTGAAACTTTGAGAATTTCAGCATTTATTTTTTCTCTTTTACCAATAAGCAAACATTACACAACTCTTGAAGAAAAGCCATGTTCCAGATTTTCCAAGAATTTTAAGAATCTCATAGTTAAACTGTATTTTATTCCCATCATATCAGTTTCCAGGTAATGAAAGTGTATGATCTCACACCACGCTACATGAGATTCAAATTCTGTCCTCGCACCGATGAAGTACTCATAACTTCAGTAAAGTTATATGAATACAGATCAGAGCAGAGTTTGATCTAAAATGCTAAGATTTCAGCTCCCTCCCCTTTGACACTTAGTAGAATCTAAATTTTAGACAGACAGACAGGCAGTCTCAATTTTTTCTGGCCTCTATAATTATTTTTACCTCTTAGATTGTTTATTTACTTATTAATTAAATTGAATTTATTTTATTTTTTTTAAATATCCCTTAGAAACTAACAGATAAGATATATTTTAATTTGAACAATGGTGCCTGTGTTCTCCAATCTTATTTTCAGCATGCTTTCTTACCTTCCCTTTCAGCTTCTTATGCTTCACCGATTACTAAGGGTGCAACATCTTTCAGTGAATTTTCTGCATCAGAAAGTTAGAGTTAGTCAAAATTATTCATCTAAACTCTCCCTATCAGTGGAGAGAGGCAATCAGGGCAATTGACCTGTCTTTCCTCACTGAATACAGGAGGAGTCTAGACAAAGAGCTTAAAATAGGCAGCCAACTTTTAAATAGGTAACGCTGGATGAGATAACAAATAATGAAAATAAATGTTGCTAGCCTCCCAGGATGTTGCAGATGTTAACTAAGGAACAAAAGTGCTTTGAGAATGCTGAAATATTTGGATAATACTGCTTGGCTGTTTCTATGTCTTCTGGTTCTTATAAATACGTGTCCCATTTTAAAGTTAATTCACTTTTGTTAGAAATGAAGTATAACTGTGTGGTGGTTACCTTCCACTTGCTTTCTTGCTTATAGACAAAACCCCGTAAACAGGAAATTTGGTGATAAAATTCAGGCTTCTGCCAGAAATATTAGGTTTCTAGTCTTCCAAAGGAAACTATGGTGTCAGAGTACTGATGGTCTGCCCATCTCTGCCTTACCTTAATGTCTTCAAACTCTCTTTTGCTGGTTTCATTCTTAAGCATCCCCCTGGCTGGCCTCTGGGTACATGATTACTTTTCTCAGAGAAGCATTAAAATCACTTTTACTGTTCTGTGCCCATGCTTGTAGCTCCATGAGCCCCCTCTGCATGATCGTGTGGCTGCCCAAGCCTGGCACCATCCCTTCTGGCCCTGAGGTGCTTCAGAGTCTCATCACCTCTCTGGAATACTCTCTGTCTCATGTGCAGTCTCCAAAAATCAATAATATCCACATCTGTAGGGCTCCCT